>NC_073745.1:21369230-21698397 GCF_029784135.1 Toxorhynchites rutilus septentrionalis
AACAGGTTCTTGGTGACACCGTTCATCAGCGCTTTCAAGATAAACGGAGAGCTTCACCACAACAGCGACTACATGCTCCAATCGCTGTTCAATTATAATTGAGTGGGTTTCCGAGCGGCGCTTATATACCGATTGGTGATTTTAATAGCCTGTTTTGACAGCAATTTTAAGGCTATTGAAACAAGTTTCTGGATGAAAAAGTAACAAGTATATAACGCGTAGACATTTTATCTTTCGAATGAAGTGTTTATCATACCATTTCGTTCAGTTGTCTAAGAGCTATTAACACTCAAAATCTCGGTCTCCGGCGTAAAGCTTTCGTTTTCGAAACTTTGATTTTACACCCCGGTATAGAAATGAAAGACGTAGTCCTACGTCAAAAAATGTTAGTTATGGCCAACGTTCGATTTTTCGAACACTCAATTTCCCCGGCTGTTATTTTTCTGTATGTGGCTCAATCGAATGATTTTCGCTCTATGGGCCTGATTCTCGAATACACTTCACGGTGGAAACGAAATAAACGGCACGCCATTGAACTACGTTTCACGAGTTAGTGAAGTGTCGAAGATAATAATGAGTTTTCAGGCAGAATGAGAACTTTTCAAATAAAAAATCATTAATGAAAATTAACTTCTTCGTATCAAACTGGTATCCAATGTGAGTGGAAAACTTTGTGTTCTTCATGTGATATAATAATCTTATACAAAAATTTCATCTGAAGATAATTTGATATTATAATGATAAGTTTAGTGGGAAACTAATCTCGTATCCAGATGTCGACACCGTACCGTTGTCATCGCGGATACGTTTCATTCCGTTTCCACCGTGAAGTGTATTCGAGAATCAGGCCCTATATCACAATGTATGTCCTTTCATCAAAGCAATACTGTAGAAAAGTTCACATATTCTTGTATTTTATTGGGGTTTTTAAATGAAATTGAACACACCTTCCAAACATAAAGGGTGTGTCACATCAAATTGCATCACGGAAAAAACGCTGTAGAAATTTAATTTTTAGGAATTATATCTTCAGCTTTGGTTTTATAATCAGATAAGAGTGTATAGATCACGTTGGCCATGCTTCACTGTCAATTTTTCGTAAATTTGGAAAAATGTCGTCGAACGAAAAAGAGCGTCGTGAATTAATCTTGTACACTCATTTCGAGAATCCGGAGTTGTCACATCGGGACATCGGTAAGATGCTGGGAATCGTCCAATCGACGGTCAGCAGAGTACTAAAACGATACTTCGAGAAACTAACCATCGACCGGAAGGTGAAGAACGGCAAAAATGGATGCTCCGTCAGTGAAAAAGATCACCAGCACGTAGTTAAGCAGTTTAGACGTGATCCGAGAAGTTCGGTCCGGGATGTCGCCAATAAGCTGAATTTGTCAAGTTCATTCGTCCAGCGGACCAAGCAGCGGGAGGGCCTGCGTACATACAAGGTTCAGAAGGCTCCTAACCGCGACGAAAGGCAAAACATGGTGGGGAAGACGCGGGCCCGGAAGCTGTACACCGAAATGCTGACGAAGCCGCATTGCCTGGTAATGGACGACGAAACCTACGTCAAAGCGGACTTTCGTCAGCTGCCGGGACTGTTGGACGTGTTGGAGTGGTACGAAGCCAACGGGGTCACCTTCGTGCCAAAGGAAATGAACCCGCCCAACGCGCCGGAGCTTCGCCCAATAGAGAAATATTGGGCGATTATGAAGCAGGCCCTCCGGAAGAACCCAAAAGTTGTCAAATCGGAGGCGGACTTCAAGAGAAAATGGATTTCTGTTAAAAAAAAAACTACAACCTGACGTTGTACAGAACCTTATGGACGGGGTAAAGAGGAAGGTGCGAGCATACGGGCTTGGGCTCGAAGTATGATTAAAAAGAAAATGCCAAAAGTTGTTTAATAGTTTTTATTTTACTGTCTAAAATTTTCAAAAGGATCGGTCTACTGGGCGAATTTCTACAGCGTTTTTTCCGTGATGCAATTTGATGTGACACACCCTTTAATTGCTTTAAATCGAATTTATTATCCAATAAAGTTACTCAAAATTCAATGAAATCGATATAAGCGGTAGCTAATAAATTAAGCTATCTTTTGGTGCAAAAACATTACCATATGGTTCCTTTCCAAGACATGAAAAATTATTAAAGTTGTTGTTCGCTTGGCCTAAAATGGGTTAATACGATGTCTACACTGTGAAGGTTGGAGGACTACTAAAGAATTTATTTTCGGGTATTATAATATCTACAAAGGAAGTATAATCGCACACGCTTTGACCTGATATTGAGAGTTCCACTCTATTGTAGAGATGGGCAAAACGGTTCATTTCAGTGAGCGGCTCAGAGCAGTGCGCTCAATGAAAAGAGCCAGCTCATTTGAGCTTTTCAAAAACTGGTTTATTTGGATATTTAAAGAATGGAAGACTTAAAAAATAACGTTTAATACAAAAATCAGTGCAGAGAAAAGTGAAAATATTACTTTACTGGAGGTTTTCTCTGATATATTTCCATCACAATGATCTTTTTTATTTTTTTATTTATAAACATTATCTTTTCAATGTTTTCTGATGAAAGTCTACTACATCTTTTACTGCAAACTTGTCTTGCTTTCGGAAAAACTCGCTCACATGGTACTGAGGTCGCAGGAATATATAATATTTTCCAAAAAAAGATGTTGCAGCAGCTTTTGGATCATGTAAGGATCGAAGATTGCCAACCAATGCATCAAACTCCTCCCATACAGATGACAGCGCTTCATCACCAACGGTTTGTGGTAGTTTCGTAGATGTGTATTCTATGGATGTCATTTTAGCATCCTTATCAACCACTGGTGTGCCTAGTTGTACTTTCTGTACAACCTTGCTGCTTGAAGCGATTATCTAGCAGTATTTGTTAGGTTACTAATTCGTCTGACTCAAGAATTGAAGATCGCTTTACCAGCTCCAAAATCAATTCATACAGAGTTTTTTTTTATAATCATTAGAACTGATTTCACTTGATCCATATAATGTTGATCATGTCGAATTTCAGTATGGAGAATATAGCAGTTTTCGATAACGACACAGTTTTCTCCCCGTTTTATATCCCAAATGTTTTCAAAATATTTCGAATGAAATATTTTTACGATTAACTATATTATATTAGTCAAATCATTTCATTTGATACCCTAATGCGGGTTGGATTTATCATAAATAACTGTGCTTTACTAGTCAAGCCCGTTCATCTGATACCCATATGATGGGGTTTTCAGAAGAAATGTAGTCTGGCATTTTGTCGCCATTTTGGATTTGCATTTTTCATGAATAACTGTGTTCTACTAGTCAAGTTCTTTCATTTGATACCCATATTGATGAGGTTTTGGCAAAATATGTTGTCTGTCATTTTATAACGGCCGCCATCTTGGATTTCCATTTTACATAAATAACTGTGTCCTACTTGTCAAGTACTTTCATTAGATACCCATTTTGGGGTGGTGGCCATTTTGGATTTACATGTTTCATAAATAACTGTGATCTACTAGTCAAGCCCTTTCATTTGATACCCATATTGATGGGGTTTTGACGAAATTAGTTGTCTGCTATTTTGTAATGGCCACCATCTTGGTTTTCCATTTTACATAAATAACTGTCTTCTACTAGTCAAGTTCTTTCATCAAATACCCATATTGAGGGGGTTTTGGATAAATACATATTTCGCCATTTTGGGGTGGAGGCCATTTTGGATTTGCATTTTTCATAAATAACTGTGATCTACTAGTCAAGCGCTTTCATTTGGTACCCATATTGATGGGGTTTTGACAAAATTAGTTGTCTGCCATTTTGTAACGTCCGCCATCTTGGATTTCCATTCTACATTAATAACTGTGTCCTACTAGTCAATTCCTTTCATTAGATACCCATATTTATGGGGTTTCGAGAAAATATGTTATCCACTAAAATTTACAAACATACAAACAGTTAAATGAAACCGCTTAAAAAGCAACATGGGAAACATATATTTCTTCCGCACTGCCGCAAGCCACGGTTCGTCAGAACAAGCGTACGATTCACGGTTCTTTATCAATAAGCCGGCTCTTAAAAGAAACACGGTTCTTTTATGAACCGCAGTCCTTTTTTGAACCGTGGTTCTCAAACGAACGGCTCTTAAATGAACCGCGGTTCAAAATGAGCCACGGCTCATAAAAGAACCGTGGGTCTTTTTTGAACCGTGGTTCATTCAAGAGCCAGTACATATAAAAGCCGTTCATTTAAGAGCCCCGGCTCATTTTTAAAGAACCGTGGATCGTACGCTCGTTCTGACGTATCGGCTCAAATGAGCGGCTCGTGAGCGCTCGCCCATCTCTACTCTATTGTGTATTAAAGCTGATGACAGGTTGTGTTGGTCATGGAATTTTCCATTCCTCTTTCGGGCTGGGACGCTCATTCGAAGACGGGAGCGTACATTGTTTTTTATTCATATATTTTTTGTGTTTTTTTGAATATAAAACAAGAATTTAATTTTTCATTCATCCCCTTTAGGTCAAAAAACACCTATCTCATATGAAAAACAAAAAGATAAATCTAGAATCTCTCAGGAGATGATAGACGGTCATATTTGATGAAAAAAAATCTTCTACGAAAATTTCGAAAATAGAAGAATTTCTGTTCGAACAATGACAAAGTCATAGAATTACTAGCTGACTCGGCAAACGTTGTTCTGCCATTTAAATTATTTGTAGAGAATAAAGGGTGTGTCACATCAAATTGCATCACGGAAAAAACGCTGTAGAAATTCGCCCAGTAGACCGATCCTTTTGAAAATTTTAGACAGTAAAATAAAAACTAATCAACAACTTTTGTCATTTTCTTTTTATTCATACTTCGAGCCCAAGCCCGTATGCTCGCACCTTCCTCTTTACCCCGTACATAAGGTTCTGTACAACGGCAGGTTGTAGTTTTTTTCGAACAGAAATCCATTTTCTCTTGAAGTCCGCCTTCGATTTGACAACTTTTGCGTTCTTCCGGAGGGCCTGCTTCATAATCGCCCAATATTTCTCTATTGGGCGAAGCTCCGGCGCGTTGGGCGGGTTCATTTCCTTTGGCACGAAGGTGACCCCGTTGGCTTCGTACCACTCCAACACGTCCTTTGAATAGTGGCACGAAGCGAGATCCGGCCAGAAGATGGTCGGGCCCTCGTGCTGCTTCAATAGTGGTAGTAAGCGCTTCTGTAGGCACTCCTTAAGGTAAACCTGCCCGTTTACCGTCCCGGTCATCACGAAGGGGGCGCTCCGCTTTCCGCAAGAGCAGATCGCTTGTTACTGTTTGGCAAACTTGGATAGTTTCTGCTTGCGAATCTCCTCCGGAACGCTGAATTTGTCCTCTGCGGAGAAGAACAACAGGCCCGGCAGCTGACGAAAGTCCGCTTTGACGTAGGTTTCGTCGTCCATTACCAGGCAATGCGGCTTCGTCAGCATTTCGGTGTACAGCTTCCGGATTCGCGTCTTCCCCACCATGTTTTGCCTTTCGTCGCGGTTAGGAGCCTTCTGAACCTTGTATGTACGCAGGCCCTCCCGCTGCTTGGTCCGCTGGACGAATGAACTTGACAAATTCAGCTTATTGGCGACATCCCGGACCGAACTTCTCGGATCACGTCTAAACTGCTTAACAACGCGCTTGTGATCTTTTTCACTGACGGAGCATCCATTTTTGCCGTTCTTCACCTTCCGGTCGATGGTTAGGTTCTCGAAGTATCGTTTTAGTACTCAGCTGACCGTGGATTGGACGATTCCCAGCATCTTACCGATGTTCCGATGTGACAACTTCGGATTCTCGAAATGAGTGCACAGGATTAATTCACGACTCTCTTTTTCGTTCGACGACATTTTTCCAAATTTACGAAAAATTGACAGTGAAGCATGGCCAACGTGATCTATACACTCTTATCTGATTATAAGCGAAAGCTGAAGATATAATTCCTAAAAATTAAATTTCTACAGCGTTTTTTCCGTGATGCAATTTGATGTGACACACCCTTTATTTAGGGTGGTCAATAAAACCTAACCAATCTATTCTAAGCGTGTTTGAATATTTTAACGATTCGATTGAAATCTACTCTTGCCTACTAAAATCCGTTCGACTCAAATTCAATAAAATGTAGCAACCTTACCTTGTCGCAAAATTAACGTCTAAATAATTCATCCGTATTCGTGGAGCAATTTACTTTCTATCAGATTGACAGACCCGAAAGCAATTTTTGGAAATTTGAAAGGAAATTATCACTCGATGTCCTTTAAATGTCCTTTAAAGATATAGTCCTGACCTTAACGTATCTTTTTTTGTCTATAAATTTTCTTGTATTTCCACCAAAACTTTATCCATAACATAAAATTATCGTCAGACACATGTTTCGTTCAAGATTTTTCCCTGCAGAGAATATGTTGCTTTTCCACATCGAACAAATATTTGATATGTGGAATTAATATTCATCAATAAAAATTGTTTCAAAAGTGTGTTTATTCCTCCGGAATATATCATTTGAATTTTTGCTTCACATACACATAAAATCCATCGAGTGTATTTCTTTATTTTATTCACCTGATATAGCTGTTCATAAATATTATTTCAAAATGAGTAATGATGTTCATAAAGGATGGAGTACCTGTGGCAGGATCACGTTGTCTAATGTTTGTGCAATATTAATCTTGGGTCACACACATTCTAGAGCGTGTCACTCAGAATACATCCAACGCGTATTGTTTGGTATAGCAATCTCAACTAAGAACCACTAAAAAATGCAGGTAATACTACGATGAGAAGGCGAACGCTGGGAATGTTAGTGCTATTGAAGAAGAACATGGAGAGAGTCGAATTTGCGTATGAGCGATGTGCGTTAACGATGAATTCCAGATTATTGTTTTTTCTTCGAATCACAATTTCTCGTGTCATTGTGCACACACCTTCTTAACGTTAACAGTTAGTAACGATTGCGCACTGAATCTGGACACGTGCTCTCCAGCAGATGTTTTATCAGCATTGATGATGTCATTTTGATGTCATTTTGTAATCCGAGCAAGTGTGATTGGAAGTATTTCAATAATTCGTTGTGCTAAAATCTCGATTAAAAATAGGGTATGGGGGTTTAAATTTGTGGTTATATGGCTCTGTTTGTCTCAAACTAACTCTACATTAAAAAGTACGCAACGAAAGACGATTCAGTTGCCTCCGTTTAAAAAATGAGTAGATTTAGTACGGGATATAGTTGAGATACATCTAAATTAGTGGATTGAAATAACATTTTGCAAGTGAAAAACGTGAAAGCTAATGGTTTTGAAGGTGTTATTGTAAATTTTATCCCAAAAATTTATAATAAGCCTGATAGTTTCTGTCAATCAAATTAAAGCACTCTCATCGTTCTACAACTTAGTTTCTATCTTTCTTAATTTCGCTGCAATATTGATGTAAACAATATCTGGTAAGAATTCAATCATAATCTTAAAAAAACCACGATTTTTACTCCACTGTACTTATAATAGCCAATTGAATTTCACCTTAACATTGAACTATAACACTTTTGCTGAACATAAGTCATATCTGAACTATGAAAAAGATCAAACTGTATATAATCGAGTCTAAAATTGCATGAAAACGAATCATAGATAATCGAGTCCGATCTGTACTTCCGTCGTCATTGTGTTCCAAAATCGAAGGATCTCGACCTTGAACTTGGACAAAGTAGACACACCTAGGTCGGTCTAGCGCAGAATATTTGCAAACCAAAGGACAATCTCTGAGTAACGTTGTGACCAGACTCAATGCACTGGTAGTTTTTCTTGCTGTTGAAAGGAACAGACTAGTCAAAATGGCCATTAAGAAGGTGATAGAGATACCAAAACGCCGTAGACATTTGAAGGACGCTGAAATTTATTCTAATAATGTCAATCATGAAATTGCATGGGATGTGTTACAGTTCGTCATGAAGTGTGACTTCCAAAAATCGGTTCCAAATTTTACAGTGATTTTTTAGATGTTTTTAACCGTGTACGTGTCCGTGACATCTTGTGGATAGGCTGATCAGAGTTGAAATTAATTAAAAACTTGCGGTCACCAATGTGTCAGACATGTTTAACACGTTGGACCCCTACCATTAGTGTTGTGCATTCGGTTGAGCCCGCGACAAGAGAGCGAAAGCTCATTTAACAGAAAGCACTTGTACAATATCAGTGTCGTTCTCAACTCCCAAAGATATTTATTTGATAAGATTTATTTGGGTCACATTTCGAGATCCACAAATAAACCATATTTTATTGGTTTTTTTATTTTTTAACTGTCGGTCCCAGTGACCAACGCGTGAAGATTTTATGAGTTTTTGTTCGTCCTATCTAATATTATTATAAATACATTTATTGTTTATTGTTTAGATAAGTTTGATTTTTCATTCAAAAACGAAAACTAATTATTATGGAGGGGTGACGCCCTAGTAACCCACCCGGGTGTCACCCGGACACGTCACTACGTCACTGCATGTTGTAACTACTTTTTTGCATCAGAAATCAAGTTTTCGTTTCTCTTTTTATACACGTTAAAATAAGATTGTGTTCGAGGGCAACGAGTACATGTCAGGGTGGAGTAGTAGTGGTGGGTCGAAGTCAGGTTGAATGAAGAGACAGATTTCGTCACGTCAATTAGAAAAACCATTTGCTAGAATTGAATTGTTGTGCGTTAAGAGCGAGGACGATTGATGAAGTGGTCCTACTCGAAGCGAAGCGACTGAGAAAATAGTCGATATTCATTTTTCGTCTTCGAAAATGTTGGACCCTGATCGGAACCGAAATAATGAGTGGGATTCAGAACATCCGGAAGCTGTTATCAAGAAGAGTGTTCAATAAATCCCTAATTATGACATCAAAATATAATGTTTGCGGCTGTTGTTTCAAGTAGCGGATGGCTTGTACAGCAATGGTTAGTTTTCGATTTTTTTATAATATGTGACTACCTTCTAGGCGAATTTCTGATTCATCCTTAGACACCATTTTAGTTCAAGATTTTTTCACCATTACTGAGGAATGTGATTTCTCATTTATTCTTTGTAATAGTATTGATACAGAAAAGTTATTTTTTATTCATAATTTTTTTTTGGAAAGTATGTTTATTCCACATGAAAATCTATTTTTTTTCACTTCACCGAAGTTCCAGAGTAAGGGTCTGCGATTTAAAGAAGTCAGTTTCGAGTTGCTTCGTGTGCGGATCGTAGTTGAGATCAAGTTTGATAGCTGAGATAAAGACAATTTGAGGTTGAGTTTCAGTTGATCCGTTTGCAAACGGTTTGAATACATTTAATACTTTAATCTTATTAACCATGGGTAACGAATTGCATCTTATTCTTGAGGTCAACAATATGAACGAGAAATTCGAAAGTTTTTTTTTCCCTGTTGGGTGTGAACCACTGCGTCCATTATTTTCATCCATTCGAAAGTTACCTTTTATGATACATTTTTGAGAGAAGATTTGCTTTGCAAATGCGGAATTTGTTATTGCTGTTTTTTTTTCATTCTGTATGCAGTAATGTATAATTAGCTTTTTTTCTCCTTGCATCAAAGCCATTCTTTACCCGAGAACAATTTATCTTCTTCACTAAGCGCATAATATTATTCATCCTCTCATCAATTGTCATTGCCATTTTTGCTATATTTCAAGGTGCTTCAATTTTCCTGTTCAACCTTGTAGAAGCTTTTTTTGCATTAATGGATATCTTTATTGTACGAACAGAGGTTATCTGTTTGGCAGTAATTGTTCTATTCATAACCAAAAATAATTGCATTGCGATTCGGAGATGTGGATGGTAGTGCTGAAAATTGAATGTTATTATTTTCGAAAACAGCTGACGTAATCGCAATTAGTTAATCGTTGAAACGCTCTAAGCTATTGGAAATATATAGGTCCGCAATATTTATTTATCGAGCTTTCAGGGGTTCTTTCCTTTATCCCAAGTACCTCAACTGTCCATGGCAACGTAACCGTTACTTGCAGCCGTTTTCACAAGTGAATTGTTTGAATAGCGGCAAAAGTTCGGCAAATTCGATAATGATACACTCTTAATTGATCATCGATTGAACACAAAAACAAAATTATACCCGCAGGTGGTTCCACGCTGTTACCCTCGGTATGGTGCTTTTTTCACTAGGTTATAATTTGGCTCTCATCATCCAATGGTTGGAAAAACAAAATTTGAACACAAATCAATCGCATGAGATAGTGCAGTGCCACACTTCGTCTGTCGGGCAAACCTCTATTATTTAAATTACATAATAATATTGAAACGGTCGGCGTTATTCCCCGTGGCTTACTCCGACCAGTATTGCACCGTTTTGGTGTAAAGAGGACAGAGAGGAGGAACACAGTCGCGTGTGCATTCAATTGGCCATTTTCAGCCGACAGCGACGGCGAGGCGTCCGTCATCAAAGTTGACTCAACCGTCTGTGGGTTGAATGGGTGCTCGTAGTGGTGGTTTCGATACACTGCTAGTGGGTGTAAGATGGGTGTTTTGACTGGGTGACATTAGTGGTTTGAATGTAATTCAGAGCTTAACTCTCTGAACTTGTCCAGCTGGATTTTGGCTGAATATCAGTTTCCACATTTACGAAAAGAAATTGTTTGGACGTTTGTTTTTTAATAATCGATTTTTTTTTCATTTTATAACATCACGTTCATCATGTGTGATTCACAAACTCATTCTTGTTTACATTTCTTGAACTTCTTTGTAACAGCACATAATGGAACAATTTCGCCTTGGATGTTATGCCTAGTGTTTCTTTCTCTATCCAATCTGGCTCAAGAGGACAAGGAGCCATCATCTATCTGTACATGTTTAAACTTAGATCTAGATCACTTTATTCATTAAATTTGTAAACATAATCACTTAACACTAAAAATCACATTAAACACTAATCACAATCGGCAACGCATCCTGGATCCGCACCTGAAAAAGGGATCAAAAAGTTCACTGTATACAAAATAATAGTTTACGCGACTTACCTTTTTCACCAGACACAAAAACCTGATACAAAATTATTTGTTTGCATCACACATAATACACAAAACAACAGCATGACAAAAATGTATAAACAATCACAAACAATAACAATCGAATTGTCGCTATACAATGAGGAATTGTTTATGGCGAATATTCAAGACGCAACCCAAAAAAAAAACGAATTACGCCATTCAAATGACTATGGGACAGAAACAGAGTCACAGACAGAGTCAGTCGCAAATACATCACTGATCAGTATAGATCAAACTAGTTTGACTATATTCGATCTCATTTCTTCATCAACATTGGGTAGCCAGTCTATCCTCATCGTTACACTGAAACTCTGCTCGGATACCTTTCTGGGCGGAGACATTATTGGCGCTGTAGACAGGATACTCTACTCAACTCTAAACTCTAATCAACTCATCGGAACTCCGCTAAGATACCTCTCTGGGCGGAGACATTTTGGCGCTGTAGACAGGATTACTTTGTGATCCTGAGTACGAACACACAGTCGAAACATGGATCGACTTCAGAGAAGAAAAATTGCGGTGGAACGGCGTATACGGAGCATCGCTCAAAGAGTCGACGAGCTGATTTTCAACTCAGCCAGCTGCGACCATCTCAACGCTGAGCGAGACAGCTTGGATGAAGCATATGAAGACTACATGATCCTTTTCGACGAACGAGCTCATGGAGGAAAGTAGTGACGATACCGATATCTTCAAGTCAGTGGAACATCAGCGTAGAACAAAGAGGCTGTACGAGTCTGTGGAGGCGGCGATTGACAAGCGACATCGCATTGCCTGCCACATCAACAACGCTTCAGTCATCTTCTCTACCCAACTGGTGGATGACTCGTTGACATCAGCCAATCTCTCGCTGCTACTCGAGTCTTTAGCTAAACCACTTCAAGAGCCTCAACACCTTATGAATTTGTCGCAATCTACATTTCGAGCGCATCGGCGGAGGCAGCGACGAACGAGCGAAATCACTTAGCCCACCATCGAGACGACGCACAAGCGACTACAGACGATCAGGTGACAGTCACGACAACGATGAATCAACGGTATGCAGGCAGACTCGCATCATATAGTAAAGTTTCTGATCCTGCATGCATCTTGAACGACGAGAGACACCAATCATTCGGAAATTCAATCAAGTCAACAGTGCCAGAGAAGGATCGCGACGGATCCTTTCACCCTGCAAGCTTCGCAAGACCCACGAAGACCGCCAAGGACCAGCGATATCGCTTCGTCTTCAACGTAACATCATACATCAACCTAAACGTATCAACGGAAACAGCGAAGAGCACCGGTTTTCAAAGAGAGCAAAACTCGACGTTATCATTCATCATAGTGACAGTGATATTTGGGAGGTTAGCAGGTCTTTTTTGGTTTCAACCCTGGCGGGCCTGAACGCAACTCAAATCTGCGCAACGAAGCGTGTGATTTCCCATCGAGTTGCATCGCATCGAATCACAGTGCAACTCAAGCCAACGCAATGAATTTGCATCTCAACGTAATATCATCAAACGCAACTCAGCACATTTCTCAGCGTATCGCTGCACATCGCTTCGCATCGACGGACCACTTCTCGTAGCAACACAACAGCAACACAACGAAACATCGCTTAACGTAGTTCAGATCAAAAACATCTAACGTAACTCAACGCAATGCAACGGATCATCTCACCGAAACTTCGCAAATCGGTTCATCGATTCGTCATGGTGGGCGGTAACCGTTCTCAACAAACAAGCATCGACGACCACAAAAAGCATACGGAACCTGCGCACCCCTGCATGGTGGGCGGACAACAAAAATCACCTACTACAAACTAGAAAATTGATCACCAATTTTGGTGGGCGGAATGTTGCGGCCTCGATGGAACAATCGGATACGGAAAGGAGAGATAACACATTTATTTATTAAATTCACTTTATTCACTATATTTATAAACATAATCACTTAACACTAAAAATCACATTAAACACTGTTCACAATCGGCAACGCATCCTGGATCCGCACCTGAAAAAGGGTTCAAAAAGTTCACTGTATACAAAATAAAACTTACAAAATAATACTTACGCGACTCACCTTTTTCACCAGATACAAAATTATTTGTTTGCATCACACATAATACACAAAACAACAGCATGACAAAAAAATTAATTGTCAAGACAGGAACGCATGGAATAGTCATTTGAATGGCGTAATTTGAATGGCCTGCTATACAATGAGGAATTGTTTATAGCGAATATTCCAGACGCAACCAAAAAAAAAAGAATTACGCCATTCAAATGACTATGGGACCAATCATATAAATAGGGCACGAAATGTTAAGTACAGAGTCAGTCGCAAATACATCATCGATCAGTATAGATCAAACTAGTTTGACTATATTCGATTATTCGATCTCAGTTCTTCATCAACATTGGGTAGCCTGTCTATCCTCATCGTTACATTGGAACTCTGCTCAGATACCTTTCTGGGCGGAGACAGTGCTATTTGAACTATATAAATATAAACTCAAGTCTAATTAACCTCAATATATATATATATATATATATATATATATATATATATATATATATATATATATATATATATATATATATATATATATATATATATATATATATATATATATATATATAGGACAGCGCTCCTAAACCAATCTCTGGAAGGGCGCTATCTATCGAATATTCTGTACAATTCTCTACACAACATAGTCGAAGGAATGATAACTTTGACTAATTCACACTGTTGCTTAAACAACAACTGTTGCATAAGCATAATAGAGATGTGCAATGAACCTGGACATATTTGTCCTTTTTTTCCTTTATTAGAGAGATTTTTAGCCGTGGGCTGGTTCATCTCTTTATTTTCACAGTTTCGGTTCTATTAATTATGTGTAACCTTGTCCGTTGGTGCTTCTAAAGTTAACTGCTTTTCCCATCTATTTCAGATGTGGTGGAAGCGACCTGCGTCCATGAATAAGCAGATTAATTTCGCTGATGAAGATTTGTCGTCTTGGAGTTCATCGCGGATACTGCTTGATGTTCGGTATATTCCTCGGAGGTTCTCATACTTTGGGCAAACGCAAAGGAAATGCTTGACGGACAGTCGCACCTGACACAAATCGCAGTCAGCGGGCAAGGTTCCGCCGCTCATGTTGTGTGAAATCTTGGTGTGGCCAGTGCGAAGACGGGTTATTATTGTTTGCTCTTTGAAGTTTGGTAGATCTTCCCATCTGTGGATGCAACTTTTAATTTTGCACAAAAACAACGCCGTTTGGTTACACCTACCAAATAGTTGACCAAGAGTTGTGGAAAATCAAATTCAACCACGATTTGACATCATGGCCGGGGACTTCGTTTGAATACTGATTTGTTTTTGTCGTAAAAGTTTTTAGATGATCCACCTTCTCGCTTCCGAGAATGTCGCGTTGAAAGTGTTGGGTGGTGACAACACTGGCAAAATCAGTTAGGATCAGGAGTGGGTTTTCTGACGCTGTGGTGGCTGTTATGAAGATTGCTATGGCTCCGGCGGTGAATATTGAGCAAGACTCGTTTGGGCCCGTTATGCCGATGCCTATCCCGGCAGAACTTTTCGAGCCATCCACATAGCGAATGCAATGTCCGCTGTGTTTTTTATTCAGCCATTCTCAGACCGATTTTCGTACAACTATTGATTTGTCTCCAGCAACTTGTTTCTAATATGATCATCGACTTGGATTTCGGGGAGACTCCAGTTCCTCGGACCACATCGAGGGAGTTCGCATATTGGTGGCAGGTTGAGATTGCAATACTGGTTCAATAAGCTATTGGCCTCAGCAATAAGGCTTGATTCCCCATTTCCGTATGTTATTTCCTCTCATTTACATACGGTGCAAGCAACAGCATGTGAGAAAGGATGGATTCCCAATTTCGCACAGGCGGCATCAGCAGGAGTCGAAGGCAGTAACAGTTCGGCTGAAGCTTTATAAGGTAACACAGTAAAACTATTTTTTTTTTGCAAAAATCAATTTTATTATTCAAAATAATTGCCTTCGAGGGCGATACCCCGATTATAGCGATCCTGCAACTTTTCGATACCATTTTTGTAGTACTCCAAGATAGACCTCAGTTTCGGTAATCACTTCATCATCTGTCTTAAATTTCTTGCCAGCGAGCATTCTCTTCAGGTCTGCGAACAGAAAATACTCACCGGGGGCCAGATCTGGAGAATACGGTGGATCCAGAAGCAATTCGAAGCCCAATTAATGCAATTTCGCCATCATTTTCATTGATTTGTGATTTTTCCATTTTTTCACAATAACAAAAGTTGGTTCACTCTCAAGGCTGTAACTCACAAACCAATCGACCGATTGCTGTCAAATTTTGACACGTATCCATTTAAGTATGGTGCTTCGTAATAGTCACGTCTAAACGTCAACCTTATGAACTTTTCAGCTGAACTGTTAAGTATGATACGGTACGGAGTCGCTTGTTGTATGTTGAATCTAGTTGCTTCACAATTAACTCAGTTACTGAGGATAGGGATTCTATGCTGTAAAGAAGTTTTGATTCAACGATGGCTTTGAAGACTCATTATCGAATGTCCCTGTGTTGCTATGGTGAGGTTTCACAAGAGTACTCAGGAAATACAGCCGAAATTTGCAGTTTGCTTTCACATCTCTCAGGTGCTCCAAGAACGACTATCAAGTTTTGATGGTTGTTGGTTAGGAATCGTTTGAAACTAGAAGCTTTTCCAGTAGATCTATCGAGACATTTCTCCGTGTAAAGGTAAAGGTCTGCAGGAAGGTCTTCGAAATTTCACGCAAGGTTATCGGCGACTATACAGGGGTCCCTCGATTTCACGCCTACCCAAAGATCTTCGCTTACCATTCAGTGCGCTTACTCTACCCCATATTTCAATTGATGCTATCGAGAAAGGATTCCCACGAATCTTGCTTCGCTCTTCGGATTATTTTTATATACTCATTTCTTTCGATACGGTAATGTTTACAGGGCCGTTTCCTTGTCTGGATGCTGTGGTGGAAGACGCTTGGTCGCACGAAGAGCCTTTTGTCTCGCGAAAATGGCCCCGACGATCCTTCGCCAGATGGAGATCTTGGTTGAGATGTTGCTGGGTGTGGATGGAAAGCGACAGAGTTTGTAGTAGATGAGGTAGAGTTATCACTAACATGTGAAACAACTTGTCCCATAGTGTCATCCGTTGTCGTATTAATTATGCTGTTTCTTTGAATAAGGTCGAATGCGGTCGTCACTGGGGAAAGGCTGTGTCTAATTCTTTTGTTGAGTTTTGATATTTGATCTTCGCTACTGTTCACTGGTGTGAGTATTTGCGTTGAAACGCGCTAATTGTAGGTCGGTTGTTGCTGTCGGTGAGGTGAGTAATTCGTGGTTCGTTCGACAGTCGGCCGCACAGGAGGTTTCGCCATCAACGGGTTGGGGTATGACGTCCCGGATAGCTTCGCCATCCTGCTGCGCTTCTTCTGGAAGTGAGGGTGGTACTACACATTCTCACCCCTCAAACCGACGATTCGTGTTGTTATTCGGCATTTTGTTGTTGTTGGTAGGGTGAGATTTGGATTGTGTTATGCGATTGTTATTGCTTTGATGGTTCATGTTGCTCTTCTAGTTTTGATCGGGATTCTTGTGTTGGAAATTTTTGTTGGCGGTGGTGACATACCGGACGGTAGATTAGAATGCCTTTGATGATATTTGCCTGTTCCTCGTTTCTTTATCTTTCTACTTGTCTCCGGTTCTGTTTCGCTGGTCATTGAATTTGATCGTGCTCTAATCTGTGTGGCTTCAATAGATTTCTTCATTTTTTGGTTCTGCGTCTCAAGCTTTGCTAGTTTTGTATCTTGATCTCAATCAGTTATAAATATCGTTAATTCTGTCATCTTTCTATTTGTTCATTGACTATGTTCAAATTTCCTACAATTGCTTGTTTTTGTAGAATTTTTTCTTTGTGAGTTTTGTTATTTCATTGCCCTTCACTGCAACCGGATCTGATAATGCTGTTGACCTGACATGACCAATACGAGGTTGTGCAGCTACCTGTGCATAACTACCGTTCCCAATTGTGCTCCCCTTTTCTTGCGTCTACATATGACGGATTGAAATCTATTTTTGTACGGATTAAAGCAATTTCTGTTTTGTAGATTTCGCATTGTCGACTGCTAGGTCTATTATTCCCTTTACAGCTACGACAAAATGGTTCTTCCTCGCACGCTTCTCTTTCTTCGTGTTTTGGGTGGAGTTTGGAGAATTTATACTACTCCAAGTGTACACATAACACTTGAAACATAAGATCGGATTCGGATAGTAGGGTCGCATTCTTACGCGTAGAACGCCGATTATGACGGTTTCCAGAAATATGTTTTTGTTGAAAATTAACTCTTTAGCTGTGGTTTTCTTCTCATTGTTCTTCAGAATTCGTCTCGCTTTCATAACACCTTGTTGCACTAAATACTCTTTTGATCAGTTCCCAATCAAAAGAGGATATCACGCATCGACTAATTTGAAGTGTTGGGTGTAAGTCATTGAAAATCTCTGTTCCATCATGCAGTTGAGTCATATCCAACAATTTCTTCACCTGGGAGGCTTCTTGGGTTTTTAACACGTACCGTGCTCGATCGGCCAGTTATTTTCCAGGATTTTTCAAAGTTAACATATTTTCAGATTTCGTTCGATATTCCTATGCGACTACACCAGGTCTATGGGATTAGAATCCAATTATTCTCAAGAAGACTTCAATTTTGTATGTCAATAATCTGAATCGGTCCAGTAGTTCAAAAGCCATCGGTTAACTTTATGTTAATATGTTATGTAAAACCTCAGCCTCAGTTTTCAAGAAACAATACAAATAAAATAAATAAAAAAAACTTTTTAAGTTGAACGGTTTCATTGTGATTAAACATAGCAATGTACTAAGAGCTAGAAAATAATTAGACTAAAATAAAATCGTGAGGCACATTTAATTTCCATTATCCGCAGTTAACGATTCCATTATATGCCCCACGATTTTATTTTAGTCTCTTTAATGCTTCAATCTATTATTAAAGGAAGGGGTGTGATAACTGCTAACTGCTGCTTGCCTAATTATTTTCTAGCTTTTAGTACATTGCTATGTTTAATCACAATGAAACCGTTTACCTTAAAAAGTTTTTTTAACTTATTTTATTTTATAGTTTTTAGTACATTATCTGTTGCAATATAATATTTCTCGGGGAGGCAAAAGCTTTAAGTGCTACGCCTCTTAAAATCTAATAAAAAAGTATAATATTTCTCTACAATAAAACCATTGTACTGTATTCTATTAGTCAAATCATTTCATTTGATATCAATATTGAGTGGATGGCCAAAAAGAGAGCGAGTTGAGCAGCATACGGGAGTGGACGTGTGTTTTCTTACTCCGCGATGTTTCCTCTGTGTGCTTGCTTCTTCTGTCGTTTAAGTGTTTTATAAATCGTGAAACCAATGAAAGTGTTCTATTTATTAAGCTAAGCTGAAAACCAGTGGAATTTGGTTGAATTCGTTGGAGTGATTGTGGAAATAAGTATGGACAGTAACGCATCAAATCGGGTGAAGCTATTTTTTTTAGCTTGCATTTGTCTCCGATCGTTATGCTACTAATTTTTTTTTCACTCTTCGCCGCTCCCAAGTGTCGTGCTCTCCGTTTCGCAATTTACTCTTAGTCGGTGTGCTTTTGATTTCGTATAGTGCTTTCAGCCGTCGCGCTCTCGGATTCCCAATGAGCTTTCAATCGTTTCGCTCTCGGTTACGCACAGTGCTCTCAATTGTCGCGTTCTCGATTGTGGGTATCGCAATGCGAATTCGAATTTTTAGTGCCGCAGTGAATGTATCACTCACCACAAAAGGAATCGCTGACATGTGAAGACCTAGGATAGCAGATAAGTTTTCTATCTAACGATAGCACCCCTCTCTCATACACACACATATTGAATTTGCTTTTTTTTTCACACATCTACAGGTAACATGTGAAGTAGTTTCATTAATTCATCAGTTCATTTGTCTCATTCAAGAATTCATAACTTTGAATTCTGGAAATCAGATATTGAATGTCGTATTTCGAACATCGTATTTCATTTCAGATATCATAATCAGGTACTGGTTAGCAACGGCAAAACAAACGCGTAGTATAAAATTGAATATGTTTGCATATTGATCAGGCCCTGTGTTATTCGTGCAAAGTAGTGTAGGTTTGATGCTTACTGTGTGTTGCGAGTGATTTCAGTTTTTGGATGTTAGGATCAAGACTTATATAATTCAGACTTTTGCCTTATGTAATTCTTCGATTTATTAATTAATTAATTGTTTAATCCTTTATTAAGTTTCAAATCACAAATTATATGGTTCAATATAACGGAATATATGGTGGGTCGATTGGTTACAGAGGTTCTCTCGGTTGCAATCTTGGGTTTCCCGCAGAAGGCCCTCCTCCGTCGCGATTAGATTCCTAATCGTGACGGCGAGTGATGTCATAGCAAGGGGCCTGATGGGTGACTGGGAGGGCTCGATTGTTACTAGAGAGGTTTTTTTCGGTGACCTTCTTAGGTTTTCCAAAAATAACCAAATTAAAGTTGCGATACAGAGAGCCTGATTACGAGCGTCACTTCACGGTGAGAGCGAGATGATTTGTATGCAAGGTTTCATACACTTCATCTCGTTTTCGCCGTGGGGTGATGTTCGTGATCAGGCCCGAAGTAGACGTGATGAACAGCGAAACATATCGCCGAGTCGATTGGCCTTGGAGGAGTTCTCTCGGTTACCTTCTCAGGTTTCCCAAAGTTATTTTTCTGCGATGAAATTTCGACTAAAAAGATGCGTTAAATAATCAAATAACAATAGCTGGCCCAATAAATTGTTTAGACTTTCCTTCTCAGGTAACCTAAAGATAATCTCTGCTACGCGTTGTGACACATGAAGTTTTTGTTTCGTCAAGTAGTCAATAGTTCGCGTTTACATAATCACATCACTTACCGCAGTGAATCCTGATTTTTCTTAACCATTCCCACTAATAACTATCCCTTCCATGATAAACGTTAGGGAACCACGCTATAGAGGCGACCCTTCTGGCCTTCGGGCGGCAAATATCATACTAACATTCCTTCCCTTCCCCTGGTGACTGTAAGGACGTGGCCGGCGTCGTTATTGACCATTTAAAGCTCGAATCACCGAAAATTGCACAACGAGAATGATTTGCTAGTCCCAAGCGTCATTCTGTGTGTTCTTTGTGCAATTTGGTTGGTTCAGGTCAATCACGGAGAGCAACTACGAATTGTACAGTCTACCCAAGCTCAAGCTCAAGCTCAATATTGAGTGGATGGCCAAAAATATATAGTGTGTTCTCCAAGTCAAGTTCGTTCGTATGATACACATATCCCAATCAACTTTTTTTTAGATAATATGGAATCAGTTATTTTGGAGCGGCGGTCAAATTAAATTTTTCAAGGTCATGGAATAAGCAGTTTAAAAATGACAGCAGAGATAAAGGTTTGTTTTAAATTTCAGAACAATCGGTCAGATTTCTATTAATGTGGGACAACCCTACAGACATCTATACATACATTCAATCAGTTGATGTTAGAATAAAGTGTTCAAAAAAGTAATTTGCCATTTTGTGACGGAGGCCATCTTGGGTTCGGAGTTTTCAAGTTATGAGATCTACTATTGAAACCCTTTTTTGGTTTGATGCCCATAATAATTGGGCCTTGAGAAAAATATATATCGCCATTTTGTGGTGGTGGCCATTTTGAATTTGCATTTTTTCATAAATACTACTGGTCAATCTCCTTCATTTGATACTCATATTGATGGGGTTTTGAAAAACAATATATTTATTGCCGTTTTGTAAAGGTGGCCATTTTGAGTTTGCTTTTCTAATGAATAATTGCGTTCTACTAGTCAATTCCTTTCATTTGATACCCACATTGATGGGATTTCGGGAAAAAATATATTTATCGCCATTTTGTAGTGGTCACCTAAAAAAACTGTGTTCTGCTAGTCAAGTCATTTCGTTTGATACCCATGTTAATGGGGTTTTAAGAGAAAAAGTAGTCCGTCATTTTGTAGTGGCCACCATCTTGGATTTGTATTTTTCATTAATAACTGTATTCTACTAATCAAGGCCTTTCGTTTGATACCCATATTGTTGGGGTTTTGAGAAAATATGTAGTCCGCCATTTTGTAGTGGCAGCCATCTTGGATTTGCATTTTTCATAAATAACTGTGTTCTACTAGTCAAGCCCTTCATTCGATATTCCTATTTATGGCATTCTAATGAAATATGTGATCCGCCATTTTGTAGTGGCCGCCATCTTGGATTTTTAGGATCATGAAATACGCAGTTTTATAGTGACTGTAGAGAAAAAGGTGTGTTCCAAATTTCAGATCAATCGGTCAACAGGAAGGGGGTCAAATTTCTATTTATGTGGGATTAATGTGGGGCGATACAGACAAACACGTTACAAACATGCTACAGGGCAAGCTAAATAAAACCGTTTAAAAAACATGGCATCCTTGGTTCCGAGAGCTTGTAAACCAAAAAAAAAACACAATCATTAATTACGAGAACTGAATCCAATTTTTCAATTCTAACATTTTTTCAAAGAAGACTAGCTAATTTGCTTAAATTTGATATATCGAACATCTGAATCGGTTCAGAAGTTCAATAGTTATACAATTTTGAAAAAAGGCATTTTTGCAAAAAAGTGAAAAACATGATTTTTTGGACCACCCAAAAATCGAAATGGGCACCCTAATAAAAAAAAAAAAAATACGGGTGTAATACTTTGCGATAAAGTACAAAACTATCGCTTTTCGCTTAAATCTGAGAACCAGTATATCGGTTTGGCATGGAATGGCTGAATACATATTATTCGGATCGCATGGAAAATAAAACCGAATGCACGCTGCACCCCAAATATGTCATTGAAAAAAAAAAGTCATTTTAAGTTTTGAACACATCTCGTATACTGAAAAAAAGAAACCATCGAAATGTCTGCGCCAAATAACGTTAACAATAATTTCTTATGAGATTATTATACTTCTTTCTCTCAATGACAGTAATGAAGAAGCTTCAGCACCATAAGGGTTTTTTTTGTTTGCACCATGTTATTTCATGCTTTCAAACAAACGTTTTTAATGGTTTTTCGAGTGGTAATTTCAGAGGTATGCGCGCAGCAGTGAAAATTTGAAGAATTTCTATTGTCGGAAATATCATTTCACACCGAATAAGAATCCATCCTAAAGCTATCTCCTTCATATGAAGGGCATGGTGGCCGCAATCCTTTTCAACTCTTCTTGTCAATTTTCATTCCTCTAATTATAGTCCAGCCATTGAGCACATTTTCGATGAAAGCGTAGTTTTCTGAACACACATCTCAGCAATATGGTTCAAACAAGGTATAGTGCGACTGAAACAGCATCCATGTATACTTTTTATTTGAATAGTAACTTCAAACCGACATTACGAGTGGTATGAGGTTCAAGATAATTTAATCTTTCGCACACAACGCGCAACTTCCAAGACAAACTTTCTTTCGTGGAAGCAAAACTTCTCCACCGCTTAATTATTGCAAATGTAAAAATGCCATAAAGAAAAAATTAACACTTCATGACAGAAACGTTAGTTCTGCTTCTCATTGCAAGAAGAGTCATTTATGATGTTCCTAATGGTCGTCGTACACGGAGTGAAGCAATTAAAAGAGAACCACACGAAAATAAATCCGGCAGGCTAAAGAAACCACCGAAGTTTTCATTTCATTATAACAGCACTTAAGACGAGTCATATTTGGTCGGAGGTACTTTCCGCGGAAATGGTGGTTTCCTGGAAAACATGCGACTTGCGCCTCACACTTTCTCATTCTATTATGACTTGATCATATTTGAGCTAGCTGAAAAAGTTTTGTTTTGTGTGTGGTTATAATATTCACCTTGTAATCGATATTGAATCGACAGCACACCTGTGAAATCCACATTCCTCTACAAGAGTGGAACAAAACCTCGAGAAATCATGTTTCTCCTTCGCCACATATCGTTTCCGATGGTGGGAAAGGGGAAATATCTTTGGTTTTGCCTCATGCAAAAAGATTTTAGACTCACATCGGTGCGCTAATTGTAATGCTTCGGGGGGAAGGGTGTTGACACGATTGCTTGCACGGAAAACCTGTTCCGAGAATAGTTCTCCAAACCATTCACTTCTACCGCGACCAGAGGAAATGATTATGAAATAGCGTATGGAAAAATGCCAAGCAACCGCTCTTGGCTAACTGATAAAATTCTGCAAATTGAAACAGCATCTCAGCTGTGCTTCCTCGTACCCATCGGATCATTATATCAACAGAAGGATCGTTGCGGTTTTTCACAGCGTCGTCTCTCTAACATGTTGCAGCGATTTGCTTTTCTTCGGAAAACAGCTGGGTACCGGTTGTTGATAGGCTGATTTACCGCAAACCATACGGCGGCGGGTTTCTTGTTGGAGTCCATATAAAGGTGAGCTAGAGCTTTCGCAACATCCACAGCAACCGTTTATTATTACTATTTGTTTCATTGATCAGTCAATCGATGCGAAGCTTCGTGTGGTTAGCATATGAGTATTAATGTTCTCGCAACGTCAATTCATCCGCTTTGGTTGCATGTTTACTGTCTTGTGATGGCATTCTGATAAAAGGCTTATGTTTCTGTGAATACAGATGTTTCCATGAAATCCACATCAAGCAGCAATTCAGAGCATGACCTCGACCGTGATCCCAAACGTATACCAACACTAATAACAACACGCCTGTCTGCCTTGTGGTGATGACCTAGGTCTGTCCCATGCTCTGTGCCAATTTACATATTACCATCCGCAAATTTGCCTACATACACACAATGAGCACTCTTCGCGCATCGCTGCCCAGCCATAATTCAAAATCGAATACCTCCTTCTTGAACAAGCTCACCTCACTATATAGTAGTACCAGCAATGTTGACGACTTTGAAAATATGACGCAATTTCACCCTCTTCAGTTGAATGCTGCCGCAGCATCCATCAATCTCGGATGCGAAAATTGTGAACTGCGAAGCGCAGAACAACTTGTTGCATATATCTCGGACAATGCCATCCATAAGTACCATCTCGCACCACATAGAAGACACGGCTGCCCCTTAATGCTGTAATTACATATTAGTATTGCGCGACGGCCAAGGTCGTGCCGCACGGGCAACCAGCAACCAGCGAGGCTCGGATGACGCTATGCCACGTTTACGAAAAAATCCTCGTACGCGGAGTTCTGTTCCGCCCCAGGGCAGACGGAGGAGTTAATTAATGTTTTTGTTCCATCTTTCTTCATACCATACGAAGGTTGCACTTTTTCCCTGCCATGCTTCATCGGCATCATAGCTATCACATACATGTAAATCAAAAGGATTTGTTCATACATTTTAAGCGTAAGATGAAAACACAACATTCCGGTTATGAAATTGCAATTAACATTACGTGACTAGAGTAATGCAAAAGTGAATACTTGATTTCTCATTCTTGGTTTATAAGAAATAACAAAGAAAAGCGAGATAAGTAACATTTGTTGTTGTTTGTTGTTAAAACAGTTCTAACTCTTCCAAAATTATTCTTATCTATTAAATTGATCTAATTGCATTGGCTTGTTCCTGACTTTGGCGTGGATAGTGGACACTATAGATCTTTAGGATTTTTTGTTTTCACTATAAATACATTGTTACTACATTGTTGTAAATACAATACTTTTTTGTTATAAATATTACTACATGGGCTGAAAAAGTTCCGGGATTTTTCAACAGATGGTGCCACTAAAAATGAACAAGATTAATTTCGAGAGGTCCATCTGTCACTAGCTTATGTGTGAAGTTTCATGACATTTCGTTTATTGGTTCACAAACTACAGTTGTTTAAGTGTCCTGAGCATTCGTATAGAAAATGGAAAAAGAGGAATAACGTATTTTGATAAAACATTGTTTTAAGGGAAAATCTTCTCAACAATCAATGCAGTGAGAACTTCGAGAACAACGATTTATCGGTGGTTTTGTGAATTTGAAGTGGGCCGTACAAACACCCCAGATGCATCTCGCTCTGGAAGGCTAAAAGAGGCTACGAATCCACAAATCGTGAAACAAGAACTTCGACTCGTTTTGAACGATCGTAAAGTAAAGTTACGCGAGTTAACTGAGGCCGTTGGCATTTCAAAAGAACGCGTGGGATACATTTTGCCCGACATTTTGGACATGAAAAAGCTATCCGCGCGACGGGTACCGCGTTTGCTGACTGTCGACCAAAACAGCGGCACGTTGCGTAATCGAGTGGACTTCTTTCGACTTTTTGGGACAACGGATGAAACATGGATCCATTACCCATTACCACACTTCTGAATCCAATAGGTATTCTGCAGAGTGGCTGACAAGCCACGAAGGACGACCAAAAGACCAACGGTCGGCCGGTTTTTGCCTACGTTTTGACGTAGAACTACGTCTTTCAGGAAGGGTGCCAAATCAGAAAACAGATCACGTTTTTATGAAATAAAGCTAACGTTAATAGTTATTTTCACAGCGAACGAATTCTGATGATTTGCATACTAATCGAATCGGAAATTCTCTAAGTATTGTTAAATATGCTATACATTACGATTCCCTATTCCCTAAACGGTTTGAATTAATGTAAACTGGAAGAATTCCCTTTTCCCCATACATTTGCTCTGCCGATTTGTGTGCTACTCCTTTCCGTACTATCAATAACGAGCAACAACGTTTCTGCAACACGTTTCTGCCCGTTTTCAACTCATCTATATATATAAATGGATTTCTGTCTGTCTGTCTGATTCTTAGGGACCCGGAAACTACTGATCCGATCGACATGAAAATTTGTATGTAGGGGTTTTTGGGGCCGGGGAAGGTTTTCATGATAGTTTGAGACCTCTCCCCCCGCTCTTGGGGGGGGGGGCAGCCATACAAATGAAACTCATATTTCTGCATTACTCGAGAATTAATCAAGCAAACGAAACCAAATTTGGCATGAGGAGGTTTTAGGGTGCAATAAATGATTCTATGGTGGTTAGATACTCCTCCCCCTCTCTTAGGGGGAGCTGCCATACAAATGAAACACAAATTTCTGCATTACTCGAGAACTAATCAATTACATAAAACGAAATTTGGCATGTGGAGGTTTCAGGGTGCAATTAATCATTCTATGGTGGTTAGATACTCCTCCCCCTCTCTTAGGGGGGGCTGCCATACAAATGAAACACAAATTTCTGTATTACTCGAGAATTAATCAAGCAAACGAAACCAAATTTGGGATGTGAAGGTTTTATGGCGCAATAAATGTTTTCACGGTGGTTAGACACTCCACCCCCCTCTCTAAGGGGGAGGGGGCGTAGTGGCTTCCATAGAAATGAAACACAAATTTCGGCATTACTCGAGAACTCATCAATTAAATGCAACGAAATTTGGCATGTGGAGGTTTCAGGGTGCAATTAATGATTCTATGGTGGTTAGATATTCCTCCCCCTCTCTTAGGGGGGGCTGCCATACAAATGAAACATAAATTTCTGCATTACTCGAGAATTAATCAAGCAAACGAAACCAAATTAAGTATATGGAGGTTTATAGCGCAATAAAGGTGTTCACGGTGGTTATAATTTACAGATACTCATTTCAGATATTTTTCACAAATTTAGATTTCACATTCAGATCCTAGGAATTGAAAAAAGGGTCAAAGGTAGGATACAAGATGTTTATCGATCTAGAATCTGAATGTGGTATATGAACCAATTACCGCAAAAAAACTGTTGTCTTGAGTATCTCCATATGTAACCTAAGATCTCACGGTAACTACTTTCTAAAATAACAGTGAAACTCTGTGACGATTTCTTCTTGAGGATCAAGGATACTCGTTGCCGTTGAGACATTTCCATTTATGTAATCGCTTGCTGGTTTTTTTCGTAGATATTTTATAACTTTAAACAATCGGTCTGAGGAGAATCTGGAACTGAAATATTACTAGCCAAAGCGTTCCCCTAATAAATACAAATTTAAAAAAAATCTATATGGTGCTGATAACGGGGGAAAGTTTTAGTGACATGGAATCCAAATTTCGGTCTGGAATTCAAATCTGAGATCAGAATACAGAATGGTCATATCCATAATCAAATCCTGCCCAGAGGACAAAAGGAGACTCTAAAGCTCGCATCTGGATTTCAACTCAGAAATCTGGAATCGAGAATTGAAAATTTGAAATTGTATCCGAAATTTAAAAAGTGGAACCGAATATCTGAATATAGAATCCAGAATTTATGTCTGGATTCAGACTTTGAAGCAGGAATTGGGGTTTAAATTTGGATGTGAATCTAATTCCAAGCTCTGAATCCGTTTGAGTTCAGAATTTGAGAATTAAATTAGAATTTCGAATCAGACTCATTCAGATGGTGGAATTGTAACTTTCTGAATCTAATTTAGTTCTGAATCTAGCATTCAGATGTAGAATTAATTCTGAAATTAAGTTTCACAAAGAAAACATACTCAGATTCCAAATCTTCCAATCTTGAAGCTGATTATCCTAATGTGAAAGTCGGGTATTTATAACCAAGAACATGATATCTGGAATCTGGAAGTTGGCCTGAGAAGTTAATTCTGAACTGACACATTATCAGCCATAGCCTGGAGGCCACCTTTTCAAAGGTATTTAAAAAAACAGAAATAATAACTACAATATCCGGGAGAAGCTTCGAATTTCAATTTGCAATTTGAATCTGAGATCAGAAAAATAGTGAGATCATGAAATTTGAAAATCTGGAATCTGAATTGGTGATTGGTGATCTATAGATTGCGTCCAAAATTTTAAAATGAAATCGAAAATCTGGATGTGAATGGAATCTATGTCTGGGATCAGATTTTGAAACATTTTTGCTTTGGATGTGAATCGAAATATGAGTCCTGAAATTGGTTCAAAATCTGCATTCCAAATCAGACTTTTTTGGATTTTGGAATAGCGAATCAGGATTAGGAATCTGCCTCTGGAATTTAACCCCGAGGATAGAGCCTGAAAGGAAACTGTATTTTAAAATCGAGTAATGTAGTGGCTCTGTTTGTTGAATCTCGTATCTCAACTCAATATTTGAATCTGGATGATCAGTCTGGGATCTCAGTCTAAAACTTGATATTTAAAACCGATATCTGAATGTAAAAGTTGTGGGTAAGTAATCGGTACCGTTCTGAATCATATTTCGGACGCTTAAGGCATATGATGCAGAAAACAGATCTAAACTTTCTGCACAGGTATTATTTTGTTGACATTTTTAATAAATCAGTTCAATATGCTTTTAAGCTTTCTATTTTGATACCTAATTGATTGAAAACATAAAAAAATCATCGAATAAAATGCTTTTCCAATGAAGTGAATAAGAATCAAACTTCGGACACTAAATCAAATTTCGGACAGATTGAATTTCAAATTTCGGACACTTTATTTTGTATTTTTTTGGACGAAAATTGCATAACTATTGATTATATTTTATAGTCAACTGTGAAACACACACCAAGCAATCACAGTAAACTGTTAACGATGATGAGAACTGATGAAACACGGGGGAAATTTAAATATTTATGAACGGGTAAATTCTACGAGCTCACGCTAAGCAAACGTCAAACACAAACGATAATGAGTAGTGTTGTCAGATTTTTGCCGATTATGCTACAATTCAAATGTAGTTCTCATATGAAATGATAGCCAAGATATAATATTACTCTTTTTTTTATCCCATTTATTTATCAGGCTCATTAGCATTTTATCTGTAACAGAGCCGGGTTTTTATCGTGTACATGTACATATGTTTATGTTTCTATAAATTGTAAATTACACAGTAGAAGTGGTAGCCATTTAGGCGTTAGATTTTCTGTTCCATTACATTATGGTAAATTATACTGTAGTAGCCATTTAGGCGTAAGGGTATTCTATCTGTTCTTCCATTGTTCAGCAGACCGGACAGCGGAGACAGTTGATATTGATCATTGTTGGGTTATTTATAGAACAGCAGCCCGATGTGTCTTGCAGAGCAGAGCAGTTGTATGGATGAATCGATCTTTGTTCCACCGTGGATCGATCTCCATAGCTGATGATGGTTGCGTGGACGTAGTTATTCTATAACAACACAAAGATGGTCAATTGAGGGCCCTGAGTTTGAACTCACGATCGATCGCTTAGTAAGCGAACGCGTAACCAAGTGGCTACGAAGACCCCCATAATATTACTCTGAAGAAGCAGTTGTGATATTAATTTTATAGTTATACCATCAGCCATTTTATAGTTATACCAGAGGCATTTCAAGATATTAGAACAAAGTGTCCGAAATATGATGTTGTCCAAAATATGATTCAGAACGGTATCATGGTATCTGGAAACAGGAAAATGATGAATTTTGAAACCAGAGCTGAAATATGAAATATGTATTTGACACCAGGAAGAAATTTTAGTGACATGAAAACCAAACATCGGTTCGGATAATGAGTCTGACATCGGAATCCTGAATTGTAATCTTTGTAACCGAATATTCGATATATGAACAAAAACTCTGATTTTAAATTTACAATTGAAAATTCAAAGTCTGGAAATTTAATAGGGAACTGGATTCTGGATTTGAATCAATCTCCTCTGGATGCCAATTTCTTATCACTAGTGAAGTTTAGAAACGCAGTAAAACATAGTAAAGAGTGTGTCACATCAAATTGCATCACGGAAAAAACGCTGTAGAAATTCGCCCAGTAGATCGATCCTTTTGAAAATTTTAGCCAGTAAAATAAAAACTATTAAACAACTTTTGGCATTTTCTTTTGATTCATACTTCGAGCCCAAGCCCGTATGCTCGAACCTTCCTCTTTACCCCGTCCATAAGGTTCTGTACAACGTCAGGTTGTAGTTTTTTTTTTAACAGAAATCCATTTTCTCTTGAAGTCCGCCTCCGATTTGATAACTTTTGGGTTCTTCCGGAGGGCCTGCTTCATAATCGCCCAATATTTCTCTATTGGGCGAAGCTCCGGCGCGTTGGGCGGGTTCATTTCCTTTGGCACGAAGGTGACCCCGTTGGCTTCGTACCACTCCAACACGTCCTTTGAATAGTGGCACGAAGCGAGATCCGGCCAGAAGATGGTCGGGCCCTCGTGCTGCTTCAATAGTGGTAGTAAGCGCTTCTGTAGGCACTCCTTAAGGTAAACCTGCCCGTTTACCGTGCCGGTCATCACGAAGGGGGCGCTCCGCTTTCCGCAAGAGCAGATCGCTTGCCACACCATGTACTTTTTGGCAAACTTGGATAGTTTCTGCTTGCGAATCTCCTCCGGAACGCTGAATTTGTCCTTTGCGGAGAAGAACAATAGGCCCGGCAGCTGACGAAAGTCCGCTTTGACGTAGGTTTCGTCGTCCATTATCAGGCAATGCGGCTTCGTCAGCATTTCGGTGTACAGCTTCCGGGCTCGCGTCTTCCCCACCATGTTTTGCCTTTCGTCGCGGTTAGGAGCCTTCTGAACCTTGTATGTACGCAGGCCCTCCCGCTGCTTGGTCCGCTGGACGAATGAACTTGACAAATGACAAAGGTTAAAAGGTTTTCGTTCGACGACATTTTTCCAAATTTACGAAAAATTGACAGTGAAGCATGGCCAACATGATCTATACACTCTTATCTGATTATAAGCGAAAACTGAAGATATAATTCCTAAAAATTAAATTTCTACAGCGTTTTTTCCGTGATGCAATTTGATGTGACACACCCTTTAATAGCAGAAATTGTTCGATTTAATACCTTTTAACTAAGACTTCGCAGATGGCAATTTGTGTTATAAGATTTGATGTCCAAACCTCAAGCATTATTTTTTGTTTTGATCTCGGCTATATGCAAATGTTTTGAAACTGTTTTATGACTGCTACCGTTATGAGACCATAAACATCATTCACGTTTTCAGCCGCCTGACTTGCCGATTCTGAAAGCTTGAATATGTTGGTTCTCATTCACTATTCTCTACGGTAGAATAAGCCTCTTTATTCATCACTTTCTAGTTCACAATAAAATTTGTCTGCAAAGTGCATTTTTCTCGGAACCATTTTTCTTCTGTATGTATTTCCATCATGTATGAGTTTGATGTCATTTTTAAATCCGATATCTTTAAAGTTAGTAGAAAACTTCTCTTTTTGATTTTTTCCTTGTTTTGCCAACTCAATTTGAAAATAAATAAAAGGCAGTCTTCTTCCAACCACGCCCTATTTTAAACTGAAAAATACTTAAGGTGAAGGTGGAAGTTAGCCGCAAATGGCTGCCACAATGGCGCTCATTTCTTTCATATCCCTCCCTCAACCCTCGCTCGAAAATCAATAATTTTGCGAAACAGTGTGAAGAAAATTATCGTTTTCGCACACTTCCCATCAAGTAATATAAAACAATACAATATATATATAATATAAAAATATCAATCAACAAGATATTAAATTTTCATCTGACTTCGCACTGTATAGTGAAAAACGTCGGAAAACTCGAGCTAGTGCTCTGAAAGTTAAATTTTCATTTTTCAATTTTCTGCAATGATTTTGTTTGTATTGGTGAGAGCATCGTTATTTTTTCGACACTGATGCCAGACAACTTCATCGAAACAGCTTTAAAAAACACTCAATAAAATGGTATTCCTGAGTCATAGCGTTTCATGTCATGAATAGAATAAAATTGTATTGACATCAATACAATTATTATTTTTACGTTTAATGGGTCTATAATGGGTAGCAACTTTAACATTGGGTAAGAAAATTGTATTGTAGAGCTCGGAACACTGTATTACATTCAATCAAAATGCCCCGGCCAAAGAAGATAAGGGTTAAGGCTCTCCAACGTGAATATGTAAAAACAATAGATCAATAATAAGGAATTATCAACATCGAGTTACTATGCGGAAGAACTTGTTAATACCAAAAGAGCCCCAATTCGCATGTGTTATAAATTTGCTCATGTTACGTTATAATCAGAATTTTACTTCATATGCAAATGCATCGGAGCATATCGTTCATACATTTTACTTTAGTATTGAATTTTTTTTTTTTCAAATGTATTCAAAGACTCGTGTCAATGAAGTGTCACACAGTCTGTGCCTCTCCTCCTATACAGACCGAGAAATCAGTAATTCGTTCATTTCTCAGAATATATCAACACTACAACTTTGCGATTCTCTCTAGCTTCGTTATTCGTCGTTCGTCATCGTTTAGCGTATTGCATGTGTTGGTACAAAGGGGACGTGTGCCACTTTTTAACACTTTCGGTCTGAAACACCGACGCGAGTATAGGAATAACTTTTTTGGACAAGTGCCTTTTTTCATATTCTAGAATATTGTTGAATGAAATGTATAAACTATTGTTAGTGGCATGGAATATTTATTGAATATAATGCATAAGATTATGACCGGACTATTCTTATTTGATTTCAGTCCCTTTTGTAACTGGATTGAACGGATCCATATATTGACTATTCGTCGTTAGATCCATACGTTCAAAAGCAAAATATAAATGTTTGACTTTCGTATAGTTATTCGCTAAATATAATAATGATACATATACACACTTGTGAAAGAATTTCATTTGTGGAAGAATTGTAAACAGTGAACTATAAACTAATCGGTAGCTCATGGTAATTTTTAACAGTTACAGTTTCGGGGATATTTTTTTTATAATGGACAATAGCGACAAGAAAACAAGAAGAAGGAAAGGAAGTTCCTGAAATCCTTTTATATCATATTTTTATGCCCCATCTAAAAAATGGCATTGATTCTTATCTTAGTTTACTAAAAGAGACAAAGAATATTAGAAATATGCAAACTTTATATTCCAGAATCATTATCATCTGGTAATTATCTAGAAGGTCGTTATACATTCTTCTCTTCGATAAAAGACCCGAAAAACACGCAACAACTGCATGAAATGTAAAAAATATGTTTGCTTCGAGCATTCAGTTATGCTATGTTCTGATTCTTACTCCAATGAAACCACAATCGATTAATACGTATTTATGTTATTTTATAACTCTTTATACTTCCATGAATTGTATTCATTTGCTTACTTTTAATTAATATCAGTGAGAAATTTCGTTATTTGTGTTGGAGTATCAAAAATCACTCTATTTTAAGGAGGCTGAATTAGATGACTATTAAAACATAATAAAGACGAAGAAAACACATTCTTTGGAGTTTTTTCATTCTCCTCTTCTTCAAATAAATGCCAATAAAGCCTGAAAAATACACAATGTCAACATTACAGAGAAGTTCAATTTTCGGTCTGTGACACCGTGCGCGAGTATACGTGTTGTGATTTTGCACGCGAGTACAGGAGGGTTAATGGAATAAATCGGAAGTGTTTCCAGTTTCTTGAAAGTGGTTTATCATTTTGTAGAAAAGGAATCTCCGATATATGGAATATATCGGCAGCATAGATTCAAGGTATATTAAAAGGTTCTTTTTCTATTTTTCCTCACATCATAATCATGCAATTTCCAATCACTTTGTCGTCCTGATTCCCTAATTTTGAACTCGCTTTCATAGAAAATAGCCTCAACTAGAATTGGGAATATGAAATGAAAATGGTATTTGTTGACCTAACATGAAACTGCCTTAGAACAATGTAAACCATTGAATAATCTAACAAGAGTAATGACAAAGGAACAACGAATTTTCTCTTGCCAGATACCTTTGTGGTATTCAGAACCATGGAACTGGCGATTTTCCACAATCTTTCCACATCCAGTTACATAATATCGTTTTCCTGGAAGATGCTAGGTTGACTTCTCCAAAATTCAAGGCTGATTTTCTGAACATGAATCTTTGATGCCAACTTCGAACAGTGCTGCCCCCAACGTTCATCCATCCACTATTGATTGATTTGTTGAGTAACTCAACCTGCAGAGTGTCATAATTTGGAGTTAAAATAAAAAGTCATACTTGCGGCAAAAATGAATAAAAAAAAGTAAAAAAAAACTTTTTAAGTGAAACAGTGAAAATGTACTAAAAGCTAGAAAATAATTAGGCAAGTAGCAGTTAGTAGTTATCACACCCCTTCCTTTAATCTAGGGCAGTGGTTTTCAACCGGTGGGGAATTCCCTCCTAAGGGGGAATTTGATCATTATAAGGGGGGAATTGTGCGAGAGAATACTACACATATATTTCGCAGTTAACAATGATTAGGAACACTTTTTTCAGCATTCAACGGATCAGCTTGAAAACATTCTATACAGCAATTCTATACACATAAATTTGCATCATCGGCACTAAAACGTCAAGATAGACATATTGTCTTGGCCCGAATACTTCTACCACTGCATTGTATGCGTATGTAACTACATGTAAATGCTTCCATCTTTTGACGCCTTGACTTACTGTGAGCCGTGTTTTGATACCGTCCTGCTTACTCTCAGAAATAACACCATAAACACGGTTCACAATAAACGTCAACTTGGAACAGAAAATACTCGCATTGCTTTGTGTGAAAAACGCCGCATTTATTACGAACTCCAAGCTGTCGACTTATGTTTCATGTTGTATTAGCAATTCGGCATGCTTTCCAACAAACAGTGTAACTTGTGGACTTTCTGAGTGAAGAAAAAATCGTTCTGAAACTTTACTATCACGATTTGTATGGTTTTGAATATGTAATTTGCTTCATCATGGTAAATATTGTGTTTTTTTGCAGGACATAGCCATGGCTTCTAAAATAAGGAAGTACGACATATCGTATCAACAGTTCGGCTTCTCCTCTATCATTGTGAATGGGGAGGAAAGACCGCAATGCTTGATTTGTTTGAAAATCTTCACCAATGACTTCATGAAACCATGTAAATTGAAGCAGCATTTCAAAACACACCCTCAATACTCGGATAAAGGAGTAGATTTCTTCGAACGAAGTAAACGGAATATTAAAATGATGAAGATGGATAGAACCGGAAATTTCTTCTCTACAAATTCGAAAATTGTTGAAGCATCGTATGTCGTTTCATTGGAGATTGCGAAGCAAAAAAGCCACATACAATCGGAGAAACGCTCAGTAAACCTTGTGCAATGAAAATGGTGGAAATCGTACTAGGAAATGGCAATGGAATCAAACATCAGGTTGTGTCTGAGATCAAGGCAGCCAAGTTTGGGCTATTCAGCATTCAACTTGACGAGTCCACTGATGTATCGTCTTGTGCTCAATTATTGGTTTTCGTGCGTTATGTACTCGGTAATGCCGTCAAGGAAGAATTCCTGTTTTGTTCCCCCCTCGAATCAACAACAAAAGAAACAGACGAAAAAATAGTACCAAAGACCATCAAGAATGAAATTGTGCAGCATTTGTCATCACTTCATGTTGAATTCTAAACATATTTTCCTGATATAACAAAACAAGATCTGGACCTGGCTCGAAATCCTTTCCGACTGGCAGTAACTAAAGTTACCGATCAATTTCAGGACGAACTAATCGACCTTCAAAACGGCTCTGCTGCGAAAGATTTATTTGAAGACAAATTACAATGCGAGTTCTGGACTACAATGATCGATTCTTATCCAAATATCGCGGAATTAGCGTTACGAGTGTTACTGCCATTTGTATCAACGTATTTATGTGAATCTGGGTTTTCTGCAATGTTTCTGATGAAAACAAAACATCGGAATAGACTGTATATTGAAGAAGATACGGGATGTGCTGAAACTGAAACCGTTTAAAAAATAATTGGCTATTTTGTTACAGGAGTTTGTTTTGATAAAATATGTAATTCGCCATTTTGAAGTGGCGGCCATTTTAGATTTGCATTTTTTTATAAATGACTGTGTTCTACTAGTCAATCCCTTTCATCTGATACCCATATTGATGAAGTTTTGAGAAAATATGTAATCCGCCAATTTGTGATGGCCACCATCTTTGATTTTTGAAATCATGAAATACGCAGTTTTATAATGACTGCTGAGATAAAGGTGTGTTCCAAATTTCAGATCAATCGGTCAATAGGAAGGGGTTCAAATTTCTATTTATGTGGTAAAACTCTACAGAAAAACATGTTACAAATATACAAACCTGCAAACATACAAACATACAAATTACAGGGCAAGCTAAATAAAACCGTTTAAGAATCAATTTGGTAGAGCAAGAAAAAATCAGTCTGTTACAAAACACTTTTTAATCAAAGACAAAAAAACAGGAAGTGGGTTATATCTATGGTATAACCGCAAGGGTGACGTAGGACTATCGTTGATTTAGAGATCATTTGTTCGAAGTTGAATCTAAATCCATTCTGAATGAATGAATAAATGAATATTTGGGGGACTTCGAAAACGATAGCGTTACGTTGGAGGCACAAGGTTTTATGCATCCAATATAGGATACGAAAAACCTTGTTCTGAAGAATAATCTTCAGAAGCTAACCTGCTAACTGTACTTGATTGACAAATCACAAACCCAAATGTAATATATGGATATTTTATGGATAGAAAACATTAAAATAAACTCTTTCGCTTGAATGTAATTTTCAATTCCAAGGGGAACTGGCAGATTATTTTCCAGCAACGATTAGATAGTTCCACATTTTCCTCGATACTGGAAGCCCACCAGTGGTTAATACTAACTCGATAACCACCTTTTAATAGTACTTGATTGAAAAATATTTGGTCACAGTGTTACATGGATAGAAAACATTCAATTTAACTCTTTCACATGAATATATTTTGAAAATTCCCAAAGGAACTGGCAGATTATTTTCAGTAACGATTAGTTATTTCCACATTTTCCTCGATACTGGAAGCCCACCAGTGGTTAATACCAACTCGATAACCACCTGTTAATAGCACTTGATTGAAACATATTTAGTCACAGTGTTACATGGATAGAAAACATTCAATTAAACTCTTTCACATGAATATATTTTGAAAATTCCCAAAGGAACTGGCAGATTATTTTCCAGCAATGATTAGATCTTCCCGGAGCTTTCTCGATGCTGAATGGCATCCTAACGGAAAGAGTTCTGCGCGTGTATGTGTCGATCCTTCGCCGTCCACCTCCTCCAGCACGCTAGGCAACGATGTTGTCTTGTCGATGTCCTCACGAAAAATGAATGTGTCTCACCACCAGAATATCGCTTAAGTATGCTTTTTGTGTGTGATTGAATCGAGAGAAGGTGTGGTTTACGATGGCAATTTGGAAGGCAAACTAGAGGGGAATGAACTCTCTGATCTCGGAACTTTCGGCGACTGAGCAATAATCGATTGCGGGCGCATACAATATTGGATACGGAAATATCCTACTGATGGGGAAGAATAATCTTCTGAAGCTATCCTGTTAATTGCGATTGATTGAAAAACCACAAAACCAAATGTATTTGGTCACAGTGTTACATGGATAGAAAACATTCAATTAAACTCTTTCACATGAATATATTTTGAAAATTCCCAGAGGAACTGGCAGATTATTTTCAGTAACGATTAGTTATTTCCACATTTTCCTCGATACTGGAAGCCCACCAGTGGTTAATGCCAACTCGATAACCACCTGTTAATAGCCGCGCGTGTATGTGTGTGTAGCGATGTCTTCCCAGGGAACCGTTTGTGGCATCACTCTCCTCCTGATAGATTCCCTTCTGGCCTAGGGTGCACAAACAGGCTCTTGGTGACACCGTTCATCCGCGCTTTCATGATAGATAAAGAGCTTCACCGCAACAGCGACAACATGCTCCAATCGCTGTTCAATTAGAACTGAGTGGATTTCCGAGCGCCGCTCGCTTATATACCGATTGGTGATTTCAATAGCCTGTTTTGAAAGCAATTTTAAGACTATTGAAACAAGTTTTTGGATCAAAAAGTAACAAGTATATAACGCGTAGACATTTTATCTTTCGAATGAAGTGTTTATCATACCATTTCGTTCAGTTGTTTAGGAGCTATTAACGCTCAAAATCTCGGTCTCCGGCGTAACGCTTTCGTTTTCGAAACTTTGATTTTACACCCCGGTATAGAAATGAAAGACGTAGTCCTACGTCAAAAACATAGAACTTTTCTATCAGTCTAAAAACAGCCATTTTCTTCCACCGTATCTAATTTTAGCCTGTATGTTTGTTCTTTTCACCCCTCACAGGAAACTGCCACACATTTTGGACGAATGCCGATTTACGCTCGATGTCTCTGAGGTGGCTGTTGATGACGCAGACGAGGTCAACGTCACCGTGTCAGCTTAGCTTGGGGAGACGATTGGCGGCATTGGCGGTAACCCGAGATGTGCGATAAATGTGGGTCGAGTGCCACCAGCAGCCGTCGTAAACTTGGGATAGCAACAGTTCCTGTGTTTGTCGTGTAGAAAACTAGTTAATTCAGAGGTAAGCGATGATGGGTTTGTTTTGTTTTGTTTTTTTCCGGTTTCCAGTGAAATCACCGTGGTGGGGACACAATACCAAATCTGATCAGGCGATTGTTATCGTGATCGATTATGTACAACAAATTTAATAGCTAATTGGTTCTGAATAATTGATCAGCCCGACGCTCATGCGGAAAACGGTTTCGCCATTAGTGAATAGAGAGTGTATGTGTGATTAGGGGATGATAGGCTGCCATAGCTTATACAGCACAGCCAAACAACATGGAATTGCGAAACAGTTGCCTAGAATCGTTGTATTATTTATGCTCTTTCAAGCTATAATTTCCAACCCGTGGGCATACCGCATAACGATAATAATAGACGGATCTCACATTCGCCCTACCGTTCGTCGGAAATTCTGAACACAAGTTCTCAATAACAGACGACTTAGCCTTGATAACGTCAATAGAGCCGGATTCCTGTTCTTTTTTTTTACATGTTTATCGACAGTTTTAGTGGCGCTTGTTTTGCATCTCTTTCTATTCTGTCACTTTGGGATTCACCCGAGGGTTCGTGTTGGCCATCGGATAGATCGATCTTTATTAACCGCAATTATTTCCACGTGGTCCAAAGATCATGCAAATTTCTCATTTGATGAGCTAGCGTCTAATTAGGGAGGATGGATAAACGGAAATACAACTACAGTATTTCTGGAAGCGGAATTGATTCGCAGTTCGCTTGAACACGACTTTCCCGAAACGATTTGGCATTGAGATTGGTTTGTTGGGGCGAATGTTGATTTATATATATTTGGCTTTTGCCGCATGCTTCCAGAATCCATACCGCTGAGCTGAAGAAACCATCAGACGAGAGAGCCCTCGGGGGGACGTACATTTATGGGAAGCTGATATCTTCGTACAGCACTGCTGCCAGCATGCATCATAAACAACAACGTTTCGCTTGAGGGCAAACTTGTTTTCGCTTGGGCACGTAATGTGTGGCGCTTGTTTTGCTACAATCGTTAGTTCGCATAATTTCGGAGCTGTAAATGTTGGCTGAATATTTGTTATGCTACACTCCCACGGTTGCCTCAGCGCTTGGGACGGACCACATTTGTTTTTCTTGTTTATTGAATTGAAATGGAAGCAAATGTCGTTGAAGAACTTGTTTTACAGCGGCTATTAGGGGGGATGATTTGTGATGAACCTTGTCCTGGAAATAAACATGATTCGTTTTGTATTGAAACTATTCATGATACGTGATAGTCTGTAAGTTTCATCCATACTGTCTAGTTGCAAACGTTATCATCTCTAACTATATGTCACTGCGTTTATTGATACTTATCGTCCAAGTGCACACTTCAGCCAATATCAGGTGATTAAACACGATAATATCGGTTGGCCTTATCGGAATCAATCAGGAGTCTAGAATGTCAACATTCTAGTAGCTGATAAACATTGTCATTGCAAGCTTCTTACAACTTGAATTATTTGTGCTGATTTTGTGATAGCGATTTGTTATCTGACACCTTCTGAAACACTGCTTCGGGAATTTAGAAAATAGCCACAAAAAACTGATAACAATCCGAAACAAGTGTTTTATTTATTTATTTATTGACCTATCAAATTATATATTTTTCCCTGGATTACGAATAATGAGGGGGGAAGTCTATCTGGAACGTAAAAATTGTAAGGGGTTGTATCTAGGACACGACCGCATATTTTCGACGTAGAACTACGCAATTACATCATGCAATCCACTTGTTTACCACTTCGAATATTATTTTAGAATACATCGAAATTTTTGTAATAGATTATGTTCTTCGTTACAAATAAATTTGATGAACGTCCTTTTACGTTTATTATGATGCCTAGGACTACCAAAATATGTGAACGGAAGAATTGTTAAACGATCATTGTATTTCAAATTTTTATTTTTTTTTATCCTCGCTTATTTTTCGTCGGCCTATTTCCGCCACTTTAGTGCCAATCACCGACATCAGGGAGGCGACTCCACCTGTTCCTACCTATCAGACTCAACAACTCATGAGCCGGGCCAACTTCTTTTACTTCCGCTCCGAAGGAAGACGTAACCAGAGATTTTTCGCCTCAGAAAATCCCAACGACGCCAGCTGGGATTGAACCCAGGCCGATCGGATTGTGAGGCTGTTACGCTAACCATACAACCACTGGCGCCGTCCTATTATTTCAAATTTCCCCTCTGAAATTATTGCACATTTCATGTTTACGTAGTTCTCGAAGCGCGAAAGCTCATTCACCTCTAGTATCTGAAATGACGAGGCTTCTTAGTTTAAGAGTACGTTTTGGGAAAACATATTCCGGTCTGCACAACGGCAAGCGAGTATAAAAGTACTCAACACAAAAAAAATACCCCAACTTGCATGCATTTGCAAAGCGGATTCCCACAGGCACATTTTTTTTTTAAATTTTAAGTCAGTGTTAGGGAAACACAGATCAGTGGGAAAAAATACCCCCGACTTGCATGTTTTGACAAGGAGGCGATCTGGCGTAGTGGTAACATCCATGCCTCTCACGCTAAAGGTCACGAGTTCAATTCTCACTCCCGACATTCTTCCTAAAATGGAAGTAAAAGTGACGAACCAGCCAAATGAGTTGAAAATCACTATAATACAGATAAAAAAAAAAAAAAAAAAGTTTTGACAAAGCGGATTCCCCCAGGCACATTGATTTAGAAGTCCGTGTTAGGGAAACACAGCTCGGTGGAAACAAAAATACCCCCAACTTGCATGTATATTTGCAAAGCGGATTTCCACAGGTACATCGATTTAGAAGTCTGTGTTGGGGAAACCGTAAATCGGGCCAATCCAAACTTGGCAGTAGGGGCGTTTAGATAACGCTTGACATTTTACAGTTATTCAATTGTTCATCTAATGAAAAATAACATTTTATTAATTCTGAACACACGTTCTCAATAACAGACGATTCAGCCTTGATAACGTCATTAGACCCGGATTCCTGTTCTTTTTGACGTAGGACTACGTCTTTCATTTCTATACCGGGGTGTAAAATCAAAGTTTCGAAAACGAAAGCGTTACGCCGGAGACCGAGATTTTGAGCGTTAATAGCTCCTAAACAACTGAACGAAATGGTATGATAAACACTTCATTCGAAAGATAAAATGTCTACGCGTTATATACTTGTTACTTTTTGATCCAAAAACTTGTTTCAATAGCCTTAAAATTGTTCTCAAAACAGGCTATTGAAATCCCCAATCGGTATATAAGCGAGCGGCGCTCGGAAATCCACTCAGTTCTAATTGAACAGCGATTGGAGCATGTTGTCGCTGTTGCGGTGAAGCTCTTTATTTATCATGAAAGCGCGGATGAACGGTGTCACCAAGAGCCTGTTTGTGCACCCTAGGCCAGAAGGGAATCTATCAGGAGGAGAGTGATGCCACAAACGGTTCCCTGGGAAGACATCGCTACACACACATACACGCGCGGCTATTAACAGGTGTTTATCGAGTTGGCATTAACCACTGGTGGGCTTCCAGTATCGAGGAAAATGTGGAAATATCTAATCGTTACTGAAAATAATCTGCCTGTTCCTTTGGGAATTTTCAAAATATATTCATGTGAAAGAGTTTAATTGAATGTTTTCTATCCATGTAACACTGTGACCAAATACATTTGGTTTTGTGGTTTTTCAATCAATCGCAATTAACAGGATAGCTTCAGAAGATTATTCTTCTCCATCAGTAGGATATTTCCGTATCCAATATTGTATGCGCCCGCAATCGATTATTGCTCAGTCGCCGAAAGTCCGAGCTCAGAGAGTTCATTCCCCTCTAGTTTGCCTTCCAAATTGCCATCGTAAACCACACCATCTCTCGATTCAATCACACACAAAAAGCATACTTAAGCGATATTCTGGTGGTGAGACACATTCATTTTTCGTGAGGACATCGACAAGACAACATCGTTGCCTAACGTGCTGGAGGAGGTGGACGGCGAAGGATCGACACATACACGCGCAGAACTCTTTCCGTTAGGATGCCATTCAGCATCGGGAAAGTTCCGGAAAGATCTAATCATTGCTGGGAAATAATCTGCCAGTTCCTCTGGGAATTTTCAAAATATATTCATGTGAAAGAGTTTAATTGAATGTTTTCTATCCATGTAACACTGTGACCAAATATGTTTCAATCAAGTGCTATTAACAGGTGGTTATCGAGTTAGCCTTAACCACTGGTGGGCTTCCAGTATCGAGGAAAATGTGGAAATATCTAATCGTTACTGAAAATAATCTGCCAGTTCCTCTGGGAATTTAAAATTACATTCATGTGAAAGAGTTTATTTTAATGTTTTCTATCCATGAAACACTGTGACCAAATACATTTGGTTTTGTGATTTTTCAATCAATCGCAATTAACAGGATAGCTTCTGAAGATTATTCTTCCCCATCAGTAGGATATTTCCGTATCCAATATTGGATGCATTAAACCTTGTGGCTCCAACGTAGCGCTCTCGTTTTCGAAGTTCTCCAAATATTCATTCATTCAGAATGAATTCAGAATCAACTTCAAACAAATGATCTCTAAATCAACGATAGTCCTACGTCACCCTTGCGGTTATACCATAGATATAACCCACTTCCTGTTTTTTAAATGTTTATCGACAGTTTTAGTGGCGCTTGTTTTGCATCTCTTTCTATTCTGTCACTTTGGGATTCACCCGTGGGTTCGTGTTGTCCATCGGATAGATCGATCTTTATTAACCTCAATTATTTCCACGTGGTCCAAAGATCATGCAAATTTCTCATTTGATGAGCTAGCGTCTAATTAGGGAGGATGGATAAACGGGAATACAACTACAGTATTCCTGGAAGCGGAATTGATTCGCAGTTCGCTTGAACACGACTTTCCCGAAACGATTTGGCATTGAGATTGGTTTGTTGGGGCGAATGTTGATTTATATTTTTTTGGCTTTTGCCGCATGCTTCCAGAATCCATACCGCTGAGCTGAAGAAATCATCAGACGAGTTATAAGCATTCGAAATACGGGTAGGGTTAGCACACAAACCGGCAGAACAAATGTATGGAAAAAAGGAAGTTCTTCCAGTTTTCACGAATTTAAACGGTTTAGAGATTAGTGAATTGTAATGTATAGCATATCAAACAAATCTTAGAGAATTTTGAATTCGATTGATATACAAATCATAAGAATTCGTTCACAGTGAAAATAGTTATTAACGTTAACTTTATTTCACAAAAACGTGACCTGTTCTTGATAAGTGGTCAGATTCAGTCAAGCATTCGATTCCTCGTGCGCTGTGCTTAGGGCTATGGTCGCGAACTTCCATACCAACTTCGTTACGTTCGAGTATCACACGCAATTCACGAACGGCTGCCTTGGGACTTTCACTGTTTTTGTAATAACCTCTCATCACTTGCAAACGTTACTCAGTTGTCATCTGCTACATGAAGATTATCAAATAACACACAGGATAAAATAGTACCAAATTAAAATTCGTTCCTACTTCCTGGAAACCCCATAGAAAATCGCAAAGCAATCAACTAGAAAAGTCCCGTGGACTGGAAATTAAAACAGATAATTGTATAGATAATCTCTAAATGTGCACCTTCGATATGATCGGTTTGGAATGAAGAGCCGGCCCTTTTTTTTTTCCTTTATTTAAATTAATTAGGCACAGCTGTCCCATAGGGCAAATTTTGGCCAATCAACCATTATAGAATATACATAACATAAACTTAATAATAAAACAATTAGCTATGAGGAAACGATTACCCGCGGCTTACTCGGGGTTAGTTCCAAACACACTCACACACATACTTTCCAAACATTCAATAGCTTTCATTCTCGCATACAAAAGGATGGACAAGGGAAGGGGAACTAACTACCTTATACTAACTAATACTATGTGTTGGTCTAGAAAAGCGAAGCGAACAGTGTACCAAATTATAATTGAATTTTAGATTTCATGATGAATTCGTGTAAGAGCTTCATGGTTTGAATGTCCTTGTTTCCAAGAATATCTCGAATTGGTTGAACAGGAATTCCGGTCAGAATATTGGTTCTATATGCCCCGTAACGTTCGCACTCCCAGACGAGATGGTCAATGATGGCGTATCCCTTGCTGCAGTCGCAGAGATTCGAATCGGTGATGTTGATTCTGAAAAGATGACCGTTTTGAGTATAATGATTTGCCATTAGACGACTCATATTTTTTATGAACATCCGTGAAGAAACGATCTGATCGAACCAAGGTTTTGTTTTAACGGAAGGAAGAATACTGTAGCAGTATCTACCAAGATCACTTGCAGACCACCCTTGCTGCCATGACTCGAGTGCCCTACTACGGAGAATCGGAAGAAAATCGTGTGACTGAATTTCTCTGAAGAAGATCTCGTTAGTATCACAACCGCACTTCGCCAATGTATCAGCCATCTCATTTCCGGCGATCCCAGAATGAGATGGAACCCATAAAAATAGTACAAAGTAGTTGCACGATAAGAGATATGCAACGGTATCTCTTATGTACAACACCAATCGATTTGTCTTTTTTGATGTTTTTGTATTCTTTATAGCGTTCAAAACACTAAAGCTGTCAGAACAAATAAGGTATTTACCAGGAGGGAGACCTTTGATGTAATCTACCACGAATAAAATCCGCCGTAATCTACCACGATAATTCCGCCGAGAATATTGAACAGGGGTCAATCAACCGCCTACTAACCTCCAGTTCAGTGCCAAACACTCCAAACCCCGCACACTCATCCTTCAGGGAACCATCTGTGTAAAATACAGCGTCCGCAAAATATGTTGACAACTTTTCTTGGAACAAGCTCTTTACGGAAATTGAAGATCTTCCGCTAAGCATATTTCTTTGCAATGAAGTATCAACCGAGACACAAGATATCGTAGAGGAAAAATCGATGAAAGTAACATTTCATCGATGCTTCAGTTGTAGGTAGGGTGAGACATTCTCGATATGAAATAAGAAACCTTGATTGTGGATTCCTGTCGAAAAGAAGATCCAAGCCAATCCTAACGTCACTGGAAGCAATATGACAACTGACAAGGTATACAGTTTAATTCGTTAAAACGATTTCTGAGGGGCAAAACGCCAGCTAAAACCTCAACACTTTTTGTATGAGTCGACGCCATCAAACCCAAGCAAATCCTGAGACACCTGAATTGAATGCGATCAAGTTTGATAAAGTGCGAATTTGCGGTCATACTAAAAACGAAACAACCATATTCCATCACTGAACGAATAGTGGTTTTGTACAGTTTGATCATGTCAGCGGGCTGGGCTCCCCACCAAGAACTCGATATAGTTCGCAAAAAGTTGATCCTTCTCTGGCATTTTTGTACCAAATATTCTATGTGGACTTTCCAAATGCATTTGGTGTCAAACCACACTCCGAGGTATTTGAAGCTGTTTGACTGAGAAATTAACTGTGTATAGAGAGTTAGCTGCAGAGATGAAGGTGGTCTTCTTCTAGAAAACATAACAACCTCAGTTTTGGCGACAGAGAATTCAAAGCCAATATTCGCAGCCCATTGCTCCAGATTATTCAAGGATGATTGCAAAGCACTTTCCATAAACATAGACTCCTTTCCACGGCACCATAAAGCACTATCATCGGCAAACTGTACCAGTGTACAGCCGATCGAAACACAACTATCGATATCCCTGACATAAATGTTATACAACAAAGGACTGAGAGCAGAACCTTGAGTTAGACCAAGGCAGCTAGTGCGCACTGATTTGACCTCATAGTTGTTGAAAAACTTCATTATTTTTGACGATAGAAGGTGAAACATAAATAGGGCCAGTTGAACGGGAACTCCAATTTGACACAGTTTGTGGCACAAAATATCAATCAAAACCGAGTCGTAGGCTCCCTTAATGTCTAGGAACACAGAGACTAGCTCCTCCTTCGACTCGAAAGCATTCTGAATATCTGTCGCTAAAAGTATTTGACAGTCTCTCGTACTACGCGCCTGACGGAATCCGTACTGGGTTGCGGATAGAAGATTATTCTTCTCCACCCAAAATTCTAGCCGATGTAAAATCATTTTTTCCAATAGTTTCCGGACACACGACAATAGACCTATGGGGCGGTATGAATCAGCAAGTCCTGGTTCTTTTCCAGGTTTGGGAACGGCTACTACCTTCACCTCCTTCCACGAGTACGGAACAGTGAAACTTTGGAAAATCCAATTTAGAGATTTTAATAGGAGACGCATTGCGGACAACGGTAGATTTTTAATGAGAGAAAACTTTATACCATCTGTACCAGGCGAAGAATTAGTACTCTGGGTTAAAGCAAGGTTAATTTCGAACAAATCGAAGTCTTTAATCAGATCATTTTCGGTGGTAGGTAATTCTCTGAACTCAGGACATGCACAAGGGACAAACGACGGACAAGTCTTGTTAGTAAACTCCTGTATCCATTCTGCATCATAATTGTCAACGCACGACGGAGGAGGATAGTAATTACGCAGTTTGCGAGCTGTGTTCCACAATGTACGCATGGCTGTCTCTCTTGTCAAAGAGTCTATGAAGTTTTTCCAATAACTACGCTTTTTCGATTTGAACAGTTTTTTGCTACTGGCCTCAAGCCGTTTATATTCCAGGAATAAATGCATCGCACCACGTTTTTTGAATTCTCTTAATGCCTTAGAACGTTTCTTTACTATATCAGAACACTCTTTGTCCCACCAAATTGTAGGAGAGCTACTAACTGAAGAAGAGGCAGGGGCGGGTTTCGTTTGTGCACGATGAGCAGACTCAACCATTAAATTAGAAATATAATTATGGAGATCTGGTATGGCCACCTCGCAGCAGTCCGTGGCTCTGGAAATATGCGATGAATATTGTACCCAATCAATATTTTTGGTGATATCAAAAGGTACTGTAGCTTCAAATGAACCCCTTTCGGAAAATTTGACATGAATCGGTAGATGATCGCTTCCTGCTGAATCATCCAACACGGACCAGGAGCAATTCAGCGCAAAGCTTGAAGTACAAATTGAAAGATCAACTCGACTACACCTAACCGGTGGGCAAGCCAAACGGGTTATCTCACCTGTGTTTAAAATGGAGAGATCAAACTTATCCAACAGATCGTATATTAAGTTTGCTCTACTATCATCGTAAGCTTCACCCCAAGCACAACCGTGGGAATTGAAGTCCCCGAGTAAAAACATCGGGCGAGGAAGTTGGTTGATCACATTTCTTAGAATCGGAAAACTCAATGGGCGTGACGGAGGAATATATATCGAAGCAACAGTAATCCACTGGCCACAGACATCAATAGAGCACGCCACTGCTTCAATTGGACCCAAGTTCACCAACCGAACACGGTTGTATGAATAATTGTTTTTGATACCCAACAGAACCCCACCAGCCCGACTATCGCGATCGGCACGAATGATGTTAAACCTCGGAACAACAAAGTTCAACTCCTCGACCAGAAAAGTTTCGGATAATGCAAAACAATCAGCATCGACACAATTCAAAAAGTTTCTAAGATTTGCCTGTTTCGGCAAAACGCTTCTGCAGTTCCACTGGAACAAGGAAAAATTCCGACCGGAATTAGCTATCGATAGTCAAGAACAAACCAAGGAGGGACCAAGAAACGATGATTTTCGCGAGAATGGTGTTCAAGAGAGGAGATAACTTCATCAGTGTATCTGTCCATACAGGATTTAATACAAAAATATCAGCAATTAGTTGATTCAGATCTGTGATGTTCAGTTTACCTGAAGTTTGATCTTTATTATTTCGTTCATACTGCTGTGAAAATCCATGAGGACGGGGAGCTTTCGTTGGTGAAATCATGGGTTTGGGAGTAGAGACCGTAGGGCTTAACGGGGGAAAGTCTTCTATGTGAATGACAGGCGAGGACTGCTTCGGTTTTTTGGCGTGTTTTGGCATGGAAACATTTTTTCGTTTTGGTGCCGCATTCTGACTACAATGTGGAACCTCTTCATCCAAGTCCGTAAGTTCTCTGAGGGAATCGTGCGGATTGTCATCGTTGACAGCAGGGGCGACCTGCCGAAGCATCTCGGCGTAACTCAATTTTGACTTATGAATCACTCTGTCACGAGCAAACCATGCCCGTTCCTTATATAAGGGACAATTCTTTACGTCAATATGAACACCATTACAATGTAGACATATGGCTTCCAAGATGGTGCACTGCCCATCTGAATGAGACTGTCCGCATTTGCCACAGCGAGCTTTATTAGCACAAAACTGTTCTGTTTGACCAAATCGTTTGCACTTCTGGCAGAGCATCAACTTCGGAGAAAAAAATCGAACTGGAATCAGAACATTATGAATACAAAGATAGTCTGGCATCGAAGAACCACTGAATGTAACCCGAACTTCGTGTGATGGAATAAAATTCTTCTTTCCATCCAAAATGGCAGTCACACCTAAGCGATTACACTCTAGAACCGGCACCGAAGGGAGCCGAGGATCTTTAAACTTTCCTTTGCCATGTTTAACAACATATTCTATCTCTAGATCAGCCTGATTAATTACTCCATCGATCTCAACACGGTCGCTCGGTACGTAAACCCGGTAAAGGCGAAATAGAAGCTCATTTGAAACGACTTCATTTGCCTCCTCCCGATTGGCAAACATAACCCTTAACTTACTAAAGTTTATCTTTTTTATTTCCTTAACGGATTTAAAGTTTTTCTTAAGCTCAGCCGAAACAAGAAGTACATTAATCGGCTTCTCTTTCTGGCGAATAAAGACTTCAAACGGCCCCTTTGCCGTGTCGGGGTAGCAGCGGATTCGAATTTTTTTATCCGGAGGTAACTTAGCCCTATTCTCTGAGGATGTAGGGTTAGGATCATCAGCGGACTCGATCCCTTCCATCACTCACCAACCAACCGAAACCAGAACTCAAAAGAGAAAAAAAAACAATTGATACTTAGCTTCAGAATTGATGAACAATGATCTACACTTATGCACAATAGCAAATTGATTTTCTTTGAAATTCTTTTATATGAGCTTGAAAATTATTTCGGGAGCAGAAATAGTTACGTCAGCTCTCGGACGTGACTTGCTATGAACTGAAGAGCCGGCCCTTATAACCGTATTTATTTTTTTGATCTCGAAGTTGCTAAACTTCCTTGATTTTAACATCAATTGCGTGGATAATCCGGAATTCTATGGATTTCGTGAAAACATCAAAGTCAGCAAACGACTTTTTCATAAATCATTTATTTTTAACAGGCTCAGTTTAAAGTTTAAAGGAGCCACATTCCTATTGATAATTTATCTGTTCAAGTTCAAATGTTGGCTTAGCTGGAGGTCAATGCTGAAGACCTCCAGCTAAGCCAACATGCTTTCTTTCTTCTGCACCTAGATATTCAATAACAGTATAACCTGTTGTACAGCACAGTAGAAATAAATTTTCATCATACTTATGCGAAAAGAAGTTTGACTAGAATGAAGTAATGATAAAGTTATCTCTTAGCATCACTTATTAGCTGATCTGGAAATTAAACATACAATTCACAGGATTAAGAAATGTTGTTAACTATTATTAGCTGGAGCAAGACTAGAAAGAAACTCGCATATTATATATCTTGGAACGAAGGTGGAGCATGTGTTGATATTTCGTTTGTGCTTCGCTTCTGTGTATAATCTGAGAATATGTTCTGAAACCCACGATTTTGCATGTCTATTCCGCACGGTCGCTGAATAGATACTGATGGTTAGTTGATTGTCTGTTTAGAGAGGCTTCAAACTTTGTATTTTTGACGTAGGACTACGTCTAACCGGAAGATATAGGGGGTGAAATGAAAATCTAGGCACTGAACAAGTAGGAAAAAATGCAAGATTGGAACGCTTATAACACGAGCATTTCTCAATAGATCGCAAAGGTTTTTACATCAATTGATAGGAAATATATCTACGCATCTATCATAATAAATAACATTTCATTTTTCTTGAGATAAATAATTGAATAATTATGAAATATCAAGCATTGTCCAACTGCCCATATGTGCCCATTTTTGATTGGTCCATTTTGTGCTCCTCAAATCGTACCGACTAAAACGGGCAACCAGAGCAGTAGCGAAATAGAATGAAGCACGATTGGAAAGGAAAAAGAAAAAAAATGAACGAAACATTGGTCGCAGTCTCACACATGCGTATTTCCCGAGCCAGCCAGTCAGCTTAAAAATCCCCGCTCCGCTGCCGTAACGATCATTCTCATCCAAACCGTACACCACATCGTTTCGCATCATATCACACCAACAAACCAACACAAGCAGCCATGGTTGGATATGGCAAAGGAGGAAAAGTGAAGGGAAAGGCAAAATCTCGCTCGAACCGTATTGGTCTGGAGTTCCACGCAAGGGTAGCTAGGCCGAGCGCGTTAGTACCAGTGCACCAGGCCACCTAGCCGCCGTTATATAGTTTCGGCCGTCGAAGTGATCGAGTTGGCTGGCAAAGCTGCTCGCGACGATAAGAAAACCCGCATTCAGAACAGACCACATTCGGTTCGGTGGACACCAAGGCAACAACAGGCAGTTGCAGCGAGTGGCGAGTGTCAAACGCAATCGAAAAACGGCAGCAGGTAGCATAAGAAAAAAGTTTGTTCTTTATACAATCTGCTTTGGTGGCAAATCCAGTACAAGGCGGCATAGAGGGCGTTCGAAATGTTTTTTTTTTCAAAACCACGAGTACTAAGTTTTCTAAATTGGAACCATTCCACAAAACAAGGCGATTTTCAGGGCCATTAACCCTTCCAAAAAAGAGTTTAGGAAATACAGTTCAATGCATTCTAAAATAATATCCAAAATAATAATAAAACACAAATTGATTTTTTCATAATTTGTTTGCCAGGATATGATGAGTATGTGAATTTGGCAGTTGTTATGAGCTTATTGCTTCTAGATTGAAAGTACAGTAATTGACATTTAGCTCGACATTTAGCTAATTGTATGCAGGATGGCATTCACGAATTTTCTCGCTAGCAAGAACTTGGTTAATAACTGATGTTGGAAATTGACTGAGGTTACATCTGCATTGTATAGAAACATAACTAAGGAGCAACATGATGAGCTATGTATTTCCTGCTGCTCTGTTTTTATTTTAAAGGACTTTAATCCGAAGGTCATCCGTCCCTGTATTCACTGTTGGTTTTTCAGAAAGCTTATAGCTCGTCTATTTCGCGACAGATCGTATAGTTCGTCTCCAAAACCTCAGTTCTTTTTCATTTTTATTTACATTGTTTGCGGAGACTACAAATCTTACAATTCATTCGTTTCCGAAACCACAGGTTAAGGTACGGTAATATGCTCAATGGTGAAATATATGATAGTGAATGAGCTGGGGACCACTATGCATTCCCTATCATAGCCATCATTTTTATTGTACGATATGTGCATACGCCAAAAGATGACCGGCGTTGAACATTTAATAAGTACAAAGCCTTCAGAAAAATATCAATAAGCAACTGTAAGACAGTGAGAAAAAATTGAGAAAGTTTGTAAAAAAAAAACGCTAAAACACAACATCAAAGGTTCTTTTCAGCACCTCCAACATGTTCATAAAGAGTAAACAGTAAACTAATCCATTTTTCAGTTAGATAGGTAGGTATTCACGTAGGAGAAGAAAATAAAACAATATATTTAAAATATATATTTAGCCAAAGCTGTCCCCTTTGTATAGTCCTACGTCACTCCGGTTATGTCCCCGACATTACCCACCCGTCTTTTTTTTAGTTTTGAAATATAGACACAACATACTCAATAATTGCTTTAACAAATCCTGCGTATACGGTAATGCTTTTGAATCCGGACACTTTTCCATTATAATATCATACCAAAGCATTAACATTTTTTGCATGTTAAATTAATGTGACTGATAGTTACTCTCAATTTAATGTACCATGCATATTTGGGCAGTATATTATGTCAATATTTTGTAGTAATTGAAGTTATCATCGTCAGCGTTTTAGCGTCCGGATTTCCCTGCATTACGATAATAACCCTTCGGTATCCTCGAAGAGCTCATTTTCCTCCAGAAGTTCCTCTGGATGTGCTCGACTTGGCTTCACTGTATGTACTTCCCCCCGTTAACCGTAAGCGTATTTCACACCTAGCTGTTCGATAAGGTTTTTGCATACGCAAGCTACATTGGCCGTGTTTCGAACAGTCGATTATCGAATTTGTTTTCCCATAACGAGACAGTAATTCGACACTTGTCGTTTATCGCATGGCTGAAGTGGATCTACATAACCATAATAATAGGGACTTTAGGTTTATTTTTATTGTATCCGATGGTAAAAACCATATCATTTGCTGCCTTGGGAACCGAACGATAAAGCTGTGGGAAGTTTAGCACGTGTTTCGGCTCACACTCGTTTGCATAGATAAGGCGGAAAAATCATTTCCTTCTATCGGGGTTCGCTCTATTGCTGAAGTGGCGAAGGAAAAGATTATTCTGTTGATATATTATTCTCTGTCGAATTGGCTATAGTAGTGCTAAGAACATTATTTTCATCCGTTGGAAATTTTCATTGTCATTGTCAGCGAAGAATTCGCTCAGCGAAACTCACCTTGCCACAAGTGGACGGATTATTTGTTAAACTCAATTTGCCTTCACTCACAATCAGAGCAATGCAATTAGAACCAGCTCGGTAGAGAATGCCTCCCACGAACGCTCATTTGTCACATACATATGTTCTTGTGTGGCTGGGAAAATTTATTTCAGGATAATTAATTAATACTAATTCACATCTATTCCATTAAGCACAGGTGACGTGCACCAAGATAATACAGAGTGCTTGGAAATTCCAGAATTACACTACGATTGTTTCCCTTGGAGCTGTAGCAGCAGCAGGAAATCGCGACAAACGTTCTCAGACGTGAAATAACTGCTACGCGCGCATTCATTCCTCATTGTAGAATAATTTTCCTATTAACGGTTCGCAAGCGTTTCTGCTCGTGATTTCGCTAGGGTGGAAAGGTTCACCTCAAGCGGAAAGCTACCACGTTACGATGCATCAACAGCCACCCTAGAATGAATAATACAATCTTGGAGTCATATGATGACTCACGTTGCATGGAAATCATTCGCTAGATCTAATGCAAATAACTTTTCCCTGTCAGCTGAAGGTAGTAATCATTCTCAATCTAAAACCCCCCTTCGCCTAGATCCTCGTACAAACCAAGTTCATTGATCGAAGGAATCACCTTTTCCCTGATTAATTTGTTATTTTCCATCGGACGTAATTTCTCAGGTCCTTGCATTCGGACCTTTCATGATGACGAACAGAGGCCAATCGCTAACTGGAGGTCAAATGATCGTGCAATGCTGCATTATTCTGTGTGCACATTTTGTAAAGCGTCTTCGAGGTTTCCATCGTTCATCGCGTTTCGTTGTTCGGTTCAGTTGCATTTGAAGCGGTTAAATCGTGCTCATTGTGCTCACCGTATATTTGATATGATTCAGTTGCATAATTCATCCCCACCTCCGCACCTCCGATGTCCAAGCTACGTACGCTCAGCATTCACTGGCAAGCAGCAATAATTCTAGCACCAGCCGTTAGAAACGCTCGCTCGGAACTTGCTATCGCTTTTCAAACTGGAACCGTGTTCGACCGCAGCAGCAGCAAGAAATGCAGCTCAAGGACTGCGTTTTTTCGCTACACTCTCGCGCCTAATTGAATTGATTGAAGCGGTTCTGGCATGGTTCCATCAAGCTAATATAAGTTTTAGTGCTGCTATTCCCCCAGAAGTCGTTTGCACTTTTATGGGTTTCCGCAAAAGGTCAAACGTGATGTCGATGGAATCAATCCGAGGGGAATGATATCGTTCACTGATCGGGCTGCATCCATGTCGAGCGCATAATAACATTACGTTATGCTATTCAATACTGGGATGTGCTCTTCGAATTGGATGCGCGAGGTATTTGTACCGAAACTTGATTTTCTTGTGCGGGAATTGTGAACGGAAAGAATATCCCAATTTTACGATGAAAATAAAATAGAATTTATTATTTTGTCATCCTTCAATTTATTAACGATAACTGGATCATTGAAAGCTGAATTTGAAGCGCACATTGGCGGATATTAATTTGAATGAAATGAAATTACTGATTCACTGTATGTGTTGATTCACTATTGAGCGTTTTACTTTGTTTTTGTTTACATGAAAAGTGGTGACGCGAATGCTAGATTGTGGATACAAATCAACAGACTGCGTCGGGCGAATGTTTCAGTACAAAACGCAAGTAATGTAATCTGTTTTCACCTTAAATTGTAATGTTAGTTTGAAATTGAACAAAATGAATTCTACAGCTTCAAAATCGAAAAAGAAGTTTGCTGAGAGAACATTCCGAAAGGTGTCGCCAATAATTACTCATATAATTGGGAATGTATGTCATTTCCATGCAATTAGGAGTAAAGGGTGTGTCACATCAAATTGCATCACGGAAAAAACGCTGTAGAAATTCGCCCAGTAGACCGATCCTTTTGAAAATTTTAGCCAGTAAAATAAAAACTATTAAACAACTTTTGGCATTTTCTTTTATTCATACTTCGAGCCCAAGCCCGTATGCTCGCACCTTCCTCTTTACCCCGTCCATAAGGTTCTGTACAACGTCAGGTTGTAGTTTTTTTTTGAACAGAAATCCATTTTCTCTTGAAGTCCGCCTCCGATTTGACAACTTTTGGGTTCTTCCGGAGGGCCTGCTTCATAATCGCCCAATATTTCTCTATTGTGCGAAGCTCCGGCGCGTTGGGCGGGTTCATTTCCTTTGGCACGAAGGTGACCCCGTTGGCTTCGTACCACTTCAACACGTCCTTTGAATAGTGGCACGAAGCGAGATCCGGTCAGAAGATGGTCGGGCCCTCGTGCTGCTTCAATAGTGGTAGTAAGCGCTTCTGTAGGCACTCCTTAAGGTAAACATGCCCGTTTACCGTGCCGGTCATCACGAAGGGGGCGCTCCGCTTTCCGCAAGAGCAGATCGCTTGCCACACCATGAAGAACAACAGGCCCGGCAGCTGACGAAAGTCCGCTTTGACGTAGGTTTCGTCGTCCATTACCAGGCAATGCGGCATCGTCAGCATTTCGGTGTACAGCTTCCGGGCTCGCGTCTTCCCCACCATGTTTTGCCTTTCGTCGCGGTTTGGAGCCATCTGAAACTTGTAAGTACGCAGGCCCTCCCGTTGCATGGTCCGCTGGACGAATGTACTTGACAAATTCAGCTTATTGGCGACATCCCGGACAGAACTTCTCGGATCACGTCCAAACTGCTTAACTACGCGCTTGTGATCTTTTTCACTGACGGAGCATCCATTTTTGCCGTTCTTCACCTTCCGGTCGATGGTTAGGTTCTCGAAGTATCGTTTTAGTACTCTGCTGACCGTGGATTGGACGATTCCCAGCATCTTACCGATGTCCCGATGTGACAACTCCGGATTCTCGAAATGAGTGCACAGGATTAATTCACGACGCTCTTTTTCGTTCGACGACATTTTTCCAAATTTACGAAAAATTGACAGTGAAGCATGGCCAACGTGATCTATACACTCTTATCTGATTATAAGCGAAAGCTGAAGATATAATTCCTAAAAATTAAATTTCTACAGCGTTTTTTCCGTGATGCAATTTGATGTGACACTCCCTTTAGATTGGCTGCAAAATGTACATGACCGGATCAAGACCATGGGGGGTCGGTTTAGGACCACCATTTTTGAAGGTTTCGAAAAATGGAACTTCCGATTTGGCCTCTATTTTACTTATTTTTAGCGCTCGTGAACAACATCGACTAGTATAAAATATAGTTTAATAGTTATAGTATTCATTTCAATGCCGAAGGTACCAAAAATCTAAAAATTTTCGTGATGAATGATCGTTGCAATTGATCCATGCTCTCGGTTTGCATGTAACGCAGATCATTGATTTGCTGCTGGTGTAGATCCTTCGTGAAAGCGTACTTTGTATCTATGTGTTTGGAACGTTTCTCAAGACACTGGGATTCGACGATCTTTATGCACGACTGGTTATCTTCCTTGCTTGGTGGCTGTAGGTCGTTCAGTAGTTCTCGAAACCACATTAGCTGCTGACATCCGTCCGCCAACGTTACGAATTCGGCCTCCGTCGAGGAAAGGGCGACACAACGTGTTTGCTTTCGTGTTCCCCAGTCGACAAGACCGCCACCGAACTTCAGCAGAAATCCGGAATTCGATTTTCTGTCTCCTTCGTCACCGGCCCAATCAGCGTCCACGAAACACTCCATCTCGCCGCATCCGTTCTTTGTAGTGTTCAAATACCGAAGGACTCACTTGGCTTCGGTCCAGTCGCGGTTTGTTGGGTTTGTAACTTTTCTGCCCAGCAGTGAAATGGATACGCAAATGTCCGGCCGAGCATTGACCGAAACGTAAGGCAAACAGCCTACCATATTGCGGAATGACGTGTTTGTAGGCATTGCACATTCCTCCTTTTGCTTGAGGTATCCGGAGCGAACCGGCACTTTCGACGGCTTGGCTCCATCGTGTCCGAATCGTCGAATCAGCTCTTCGATGTAACTTATTTGATCGAGAGTGTCATGGTCTCCGTCTCTCGCCACGTGAATCCCCAAGAAGTGCTTGAGTTCGCCTAAACAGGATAACTTGAAGTGTTGCTGGAGCTGTTGACGAATCTCCTAAAAATCTTCATGAAGTTGCAGGCGACGACCATATCGTCCACGTAAATAAGGATGTAGGTCACCTTTCGGTAATGGTTGCGAATATACAGACACGTATCAGCTTCAGCCTGGTGGAAGCCCATGGACTTGAAACTTCGTCGATCTTCTTGATCCATGCTCGAGCGAACTGCTTGAGCCCGTAAATGCTGCGCATGAGGTGGCAAACCATGCCATCGTGTCGATCGAAGCCAGATGATTGCTTCATATACATGCCCTCTTGCAGCTCCGCATACAGATAGGCGTTCTTGATATCTAGGTACTTAACCACCATCTGCTGCTTACTGGCCAAAACGAGGACTGTTCGAAGAGTCGTTTGACGTACTTCGTCGTAGTCTTGGCCGAATTTCTGCGCGAATCCCTCAGCGACTAGTCGTGCTTTGTGCATCACAACTCGTCCGTGTGGGAGGATAGTGTTAGAAGCGAGGAAGTATTCGGAAATCGTTTTAATGTTTTCAGAGATGACCGTTCAATTCTACCATAAGTAGAGAAATTGTTAATCGTGATTTGTTATATAAGAGATGGAAACATCTTAAAAACCCCAATGCTCTTCTTGATTTTAAAAGAGCACGAAACAACGTAAATGAGCTCATACGATCTGCCAAACGAAACTATTTTTCAGCCAGGCTAAACACGAGTTTGCAAACAAAAGAATTATGGAAAAATGTCAAGAAGCTAGGAATTAAAACACCGGAGACAAAAACTGTCATTAAGTTCACTGCTGATGAAATCAATCACTCTTTTTGCAGAAATTTTACTGATAATCACACAATAATTCATAATTCTAATGAATCAACGTATGTGGAGCGTGAATCTTTTTACTTTGATAGTATCAACCAAGAAGACGTTATTTATGCCATGAATGCAATCAAATCAAATGCTCTTGGGCTAGATATGTTGCCATTAAAATTTTTGAAGGTTATTTGTCCGATATTAATTGAACCAATAACGCACCTATTCAACCACATAGTTACTACGAGCGTTTTTCCAGATGCTTGGAAAAAAACCAAAGTTATACCCATAAAGAAAAAAACCCATTTGAGCTCATTGGACAACTTGAGACCTATCAGTATCCTTTGTGCATTATCAAAGGTGTTCGAAAAAATAATCAAAATTAATATAAGTAATTATATAAAAAGATATGACCTGTTAAGTCCATTTCAGTCCGGCTATCGAGCGAAACACAGTACAAAAACAGCAATGCTCAAAGTATTTGATGATATTGGAGTCGTGATTGACAACGGAAGGCCAGTAGTCCTAGTTCTTTTAGATTTTTCCAAAGCGTTTGACACCGTTTCTCATGAAATACTGTGCCAAAAATTAAAAACGAAATTTACATTTTCAGATCATGCAGTTAACCTAATTAAATCGTATCTGTGTTCAAGATCGCAGGTGGTTTTCAATAATGGAGTTTTTTCGTCATTTCTTTCCATAACATCAGGAGTTCCTCAGGGCTCAATATTAGGACCCATTTTATTCTCCTTATACATAAATGACCTCCCTTGTGTAATTCAAAATTGCGAAATCCACCTCTTCGCCGATGATGCGCAAATATATTACAATTGTTTAGGAAAATGTGCAATTAAAATATCTCAGGAAATTAATGAAGACATAGTGAGAATTTATGAATGGGCGTGCAAAAATAAACTAGCACTGAATGCTAATAAAACAAATGCAATTTTTATTGGTGGTTCTTTAAACGATTCACTGAAACCGGTTTTGTTGTTGAACAATGAGATTGTTCAATTCGTCGACAGCGCAATCAGTTTAGGTATACGTATCGAATCAAACTTCGAATGGGACAATCATGTAATGTCACAATGTGGAAAAATATATGCCTGTTTGCGAACTCTTTCCAGAATTTCTTCATTCTTATCCACTGCTACAAAACTGATGGTATTTAAAAGTTTAATTCTCCCGTATTTTATAGCATGCGATTTTTTACTTGACTCTATTTATGTGGCTACCTTCAATAAATTAAAGGTCGCCTTAAACTCATGTATACGCTACGTTTTTAATTTAAGTCGGTATTCTAGCGTTTCACATCTGCAGCATATACTTATTGGATGTCGATTAATACATTTCAGCAAACTTCGTTGTTGCTTTCTTTTGCATAACATCGCGAGTACAAAACAACCGAATTATTTGCACAGTAAACTTCAAATTATGAGGAGCAATCGTTACAAAAAATACATATTACCGCGGTATCGTACAACCAAGTACGGGAACTCATTTTTTGTTCGAGGTGTCGTACATTGGAATTCATTACCTGTATATCTTTCCAATCAAAAATCATTCTTAGCTTTCAAACGAGGATGTAAAGAGTATTTCAGTTAAGTTAGTATATTTGTGTATTGTAAAGAGCATTTTTTGATAAGAAATTTTTAATATTTTGTATAACTTAAAACTCGTAAATCCAAATTGATAAATGACACTTTCTACTAGGAACAACTCAATGTAACATAAAAAAGACTTGGTCTTACGTTGCAAAATAAGAATAAATATGAAATGAAATGAAATAATCTTCACAAATCCCATAAGAAATCGGGAGGCGGTGTCCTTATTGCTATTAATTCATTAATACATTCTGAACATATTCCAACACCAGTATTCGACGAGTTTGAGCAAGGTATCTTGCCTCTTTTTGGATTGCGGGAACTTCAGTCCAAGAAACTTGTACATAATAATACCATACATCACAACATGGCAATCCCCACTGCAAACCATCATTACGCTACACGACAGGCACATCACTTATTGAGAGCTCAAGCAACATCTAGCATTGGTCAACAGCGTTTTCTTTTTTATGGACCGTCCCAATTCAATGTTTTACCTTTGCATATCAAAACGATAACTCGTTCCGAGTTGTTGAGGGTCAAGCTGCGTTTGCATCGGAAGACAAAAATAAACAGTTTTATCATATACAGTTGTGTTCAAAATAATAGCAGCGCCTAATGCTATTTCTATATTATTATTACTATTCATGTATGGATGGTTGATGTTATCAACTAATCATATGAATATATAAAGGTGTCATCACCCGTTCAAAACCCATATTGTTTATAGCAATATTTATACAATTTCGTTCAGTGTATATTTCATTTGACACTTCGGGCTGAGTCCGTTTCGCGTTGTTAAAAATAATAGCAGCGAAAAACGATTTCAAACAAAGTTTGTTTCCATTCGGAGTTTTATACAAGTTTTGCTATTTTGTTAGTCGGTAAGTATATATAAACTAAGATATGTGCAAGAAAATATGTTTGTTTTGTTTGTATTGCAGAAAATGGATCGCGGAAAACACTGCTCTGAGGAGCAGCGCAATTTTATCAAAACGTTGATAAATCAAGGCAAAACTAACAGTACTAAGTACAGCAAACAGTGGGGTGCTCGGCCAAAATGATAAGCAATGCTTTGAAATGGAAAGACAAGTTGGAAACTCGCGGCCGGAAACGTTGCGCTTCAGAAAGAATTGATCGAAGAATCATCAAGATGTCACGGACTGATCCAACTTTGTCTTTGAATAAGATCAAAGATGAACTAGACTTAACTATGAGCACTGTTACAGTCAGACGACAATTGACGGAAGCCAAACTATACGCACGCAGTCCTCAGAAAGTACCATTGTTGACAAAACGTCGTGTTTCGAATCGCCTTGACCGAATGAAAAATGACGTAATGTTTTGTGGACGGATGGGTCCAAAATAGTTTTGTTCGGGTCAAAAGGTCGTCGGCAGTATGTGAGACGTCCACGCAATACGGAATATCAACCGCAGTACACGGTTAAGACAGTAAAGCACGGCGGAGCAAAAATTATGATATGGGGAAGTTTTTCGTACAACGGTGTCGGGCCAGTTTATCGCATACCAGGCATCATGGATCAACATGGCTACATCAAGATACTCAGTGAGGTTATGTTACCTTACGCTGAGGAGGAAATGCCACTAAAATGGGTGATGCAGCAGGACAACGATCCTAAACACAGGAGCAAACGTGCTAAGGCGTGGTTTAAGGAGAAGAATATTGAGGTTATGGAGTGGCCAGCGCAGTCTCCAGGCTTAAACCCTAGTGAAAATCTGTGGGGAGATGACAAATAAGCTGTTTCTGAAGCCAGACCAAAAAATGTGGAAGAATTATGATCTGTAATTCGTGATTCGTGAGCTGCAATACCTGATTCTCGCTGCCAAGCACTTGTGGACTTTATGCCGAAACGGTGTGCTGCTGTTATTAAGAATAAGGGCTACGCTACAAAGTACTAAGGTGGATGATCATGTTACAGAACAACTTCGAAATCTTTCATCATTTTAATCATGTTTTCCTGGTGTTGACAGAAGTACTGCTATTTTTTTGAACACTAACTTTTTTGAACAAATGATTATTTTATTGAATAATAAAATGAAATCTCGCAACCAATACCATACACTTGTTCTATTGAAACTCCATTCAAAATACACTATGAAGAAAATTCGGAGCAAAGCGCTAATTACAAATTATTATCTTATTTCAGATTTTAAATCAGCACTGCTATTATTTTGAACACAACTGTAAATGTAGTCAGCATGTAAATGTTGACAGACTATTGCCCCATCCCTCTTTTTTTTAGACAACAATGTTCAAGCTACACACATAATGTTTAATTAATCTTTGTGCTCCTATTCGATCCCTTAAAAGAAAATAAATTCAATGGGATCCAACTATTATCCCAATGGTTATGGGTTGCCCTCTTACCTCTGTGTTGTAGTGTCCTGTTAAAAAAAAACAAAAAGGATCGAAGCACTTATTGCAGGAGAGATACATATACTTGCATATGTTTAGCTCTCCCCTGATCGTGCTCAAATTAGCTGTTATGAGAAATTCTTTGAAGTTACTGAAAATATTTTATCTTCCTTTGCACCATAATCAAAAATCAATATATATACAGGGATTTCAATCAACGAAATGCGGACTTTATCACTGATTTTGACAATTAATTTATCTTGCTTTCAGTTGTTCTATGTTTATAGATAACACCCAAAAACCATTTGATTATGAATTCGAGGAAGTCTCTGGTTACACTAAAGCAAATTTACCAATCAATTAGGTGTAAGCTTAACTATATTAATTGGCAGGATTTATTTAGAAGTGTGGAAAACATTGAAGTAACAGTGACGACTTTTCACTCGATGATCAATGAAATTATAGAGGAGGAGATACAAACAAGACGAAAAAAGAGAAATATAAAAACAAAATATCCGATTTGGTTTAATCAAAACATAAAGAATCTAAAAAATAAAAAAAAGAAGGCAAATAAAACTTATAAGAAATAAAAATCTGACGCTAATCTCGAAAAATATCTGAACATTTGCGAACAACTCAACTCAACAGTAAAATCGCCTTTGAAGTTTACAACTTAAAAACAGAGTTGGACATAAAGTCTAACCCGAAAAGCTTCTTTAATTACATAAGAACAAAATTTAAAAGCAATGGTTTTCCATCACGCATGCACCTTGACGATACCGTGGGGAATGACTCAGAAAAAAATTGGAACCTCTTTGCAACATTTTTCCAAGAAGTTTATATTGAAACAGCTGAGGAGGACCGAGATCGTGACTTCTTTGCATTTCTTCCAGAATTTCCATGTGATGTTGGAGTCAGAAAACTAACTTACATTGAAATTTTTGACGCATTAAAAAAACTTGATGTCTCGAAAGGGCCAGATCCAGGAATTCCACCGGTTTTTATAAAAAATTTGGCATCTGAATTAACTCATCCACATATATGGCTTTTCAATAAAGCATTGGAATCAAAAAGGTTCCCAAAATATGGAAAAACTCTTTTCTTGTACCTATATTCAAATCCGGTAATAGATCCGATGTAAGAAATTATCGTGGAGTTGCAATTATTTCTTGCATTCCAAAACTCTTTGAAGCCATAATAAACCAAAAACTTTTTCAACAACTAAAGACACGAATTACGAATGAGCAACACGATTTTTTCAAAGGACAATCAACAACAACAAATTTGCTGGAACTTGTCACATTCACTTTGAATGCAATGGATAATGGTAATCAAGTTGAAGCCTTATACACTGACTTTAGTAAGGCTTTCGATCGTGTTGATATACCCTTACTCCTTCTTAAACTTAAAAATTAGGCATAGAAGTCAAGCTATTGAAATGGATAGAATCATATTCGACTGACTGCACGCAAATGGTAAGATTTAATGGGAACATTTCAAACCCAATATTTGTTACAACCGGAGTTCCTCAAGGCTCTCATTTGGGGCTGCTTTTGTTCATTTTATTTGTTAATGACGTTTGCGTTTTTCTTAACAGTGTTAAGGCACTTATCTACGCAGACGACATGAAGCTGTATATGGAAATAAAGAATGAAGAAGACTCTCAGACATTCAAAAATAAAGTTGACTTCTTTTATAATTGGTGCACTAAGAGTTTATTACAGCTTAAGGTTAGGAAATTCACTTTGATGACTTTTACAAGAAGAAGAACATACTTGAACAATGGTGTTAAGCTGAGAAATCAACCCATCAATAGATATCAACGAGTAAGAGACTTAGGCGTGGCCTTAAGGCGGCATTCCATCTATTAAACATGCGACATGCTACAAGTCAATGGTAAACAACAATGGATATGATACTTGCACCATTTTTTATTTTGTTTCCACCTCAGCCGCTACACAGCAGTATGCGAGCGCTCACTGCTACAGCATATCTGTTCTTGTATTATTGTGTTGAGGTATGATAATTGTCAATAAATGACGTAGTTGCTCCAATATTGTCGTGCTACAGACGCTGCACCGATCCGCAGGCCATTGGATAAGGACAACATTGCTCGACAAGATCAATTATGTCGTAAAAAGAGACACTCCAAGAAGCATAACCATTGACTTGTAGCATGTAGCATGTTGAATAGATGGAATTCCGCCTTTAGATCTAACTAACCTAACCTAGCCTAACCTTCGTTGATCATTATAATACAAACATCCATAGACCATAGAGCAAATAATATGTTGAGCTTCATCAAACGCTTTAGTTACCATTTCCACGATCCACGTACACAATAACAACATTGTATATTACATATGTCAGATCAATTCTCGAATATTGTAGTATTGTATGGTCTCCCTACATAACTTCACACGAAGATAGAATTGAATCTGTACAAAAACAATTTTTATTATTTGCACTTTTTAAACTAGGCTGGTCTTCATATCATCTCCCTCCATATGAAGCACGCTGTATGCTAATCAATATGAAAAGCTTAAAAGAACGTTGGAACTCTGCCATGATTCTATTTATTATTGACATCATATCACAACGAGTGGACTCAGAAGAAATATTAGGAAACCTAAGTTTTTTATGCACCGATTAGGCACCTGAGAAACCCTAACATTTTCTACATAGATTACCGAAGAACGAATTATGTCAAATATAGTCCTATTAATCGTATGATGAGCCTCTGTAACGAACACAGTGAAATAATTGATGTAACCATATCAAGGTCAATGCTTAAAGTTTATCTGAATACAATAAGATATAGTTAAATTTCACTGTAATATTTGGGCAGCAAATTTAGTCTACGCTGGTTTGACGAAATAAATAAATGAAAATCTGGTTATGTAACATGTTAAAATCCTTTTTTGAATTAAACGGATAAATTATCCAGCGAGCTCTTTCTACTTTTTTAGTTTTAAGTAAGTAGTTTTAAGTAGTATTGAGAATGTATCGGTCTACAATTTTAATTGACGACAATGAATAAATAAATAAAATTCATCGATGAAAATCAAAGTTAGAATTTTTTTGATTTTTTTTTTTCGTTATTATCTTTATTATCTTGAAGGCTTTTTCCTTCTCACACTTGGATAACGAAATTCACTTTTTACTCGAAAAATATACGATTATCAAATATCTTCAGAATATTGTAGCTTTGAGTCGTTTCTTCTGATCTCTCATCAGTCGTTTGAAACTCGATCCGGCGACCCCACCAAATTCTGCAGCAGTCGCCACCAGTTGAGGTCAGGGTACTCAACCGGAATGCCAAACCACCACGACACGGGTTCTTGATCGGAAGCTTGCCCGGCTGTAACACTACTCTCGATACCAAAACAGGTGTGGGGAGCCGTACTTCCATCCGCACGAACGAAGTTTCGCAACTTCTAGTCGTTAGTGACATAAACACACAGCATGAACTAGAACAGCCTGGTGTACAAACACTCTGGTGCATTGTGGCACAGTTTATGTGGAACTCGCGACTCGCCAACGAGTGAATGGAACTGCAAGTCAAACGAAACGGCCTTGTAGAACTTGTCTCCGAGCAGTAAGCGTCTCGATTGATTGGTATTTATCTCCTCACAGCAATCAAACGGAAATATCTGACTGCGCAAGAATTCGTCTGCACTTCTATGGGTTTCCGCAAAAGGTTAAACGCGGTGTCGCCGCCTGGATGTCAATTGGATCAATCTGAAAGTGGGGTGCGTTCGTTCGGTTAGTGCACTTTCTCACATAGCATATCATTTGAATGTCGTTCACGCGGTTCACGCTGAGATGTGTGCTTTATTGGGTAACGTTTTGGCTCTGTGAAATATGTGCACACGTGCTTTGAAGACTTGTGGTGAAGATCGAATATTCCGATTGGTTTAGAAACGAGTTTCTCATTTGGGCAAGAACCGGTTCCGAAAACCTATGACGATATCAACCGGAATAATTCAAATTAATCCGGAATTTAATGCCGCAATATTATCGCTCGGGTGCAAATGAGAATTTGCCACTTCCTTGTTCACGTAATGATAGAACATTTTCATCACGATCTTCGAACCATCGGTGCAGTTTCTATCGGTTGATTTATGCGTTTTCATTATACTATTTCACCCCGTAGCACGCATTTACGCTAACCGCCATTCCCTTTCAACACGAACACCTCGAGCTCAGGTGATTTAATTGCTATTGCAATGAATGCAAATTGATGCGCTCTTGGTCAGCACCAATAACAATGCATCATCTTTCCCGGCTCATTTGCTACGGGACATGGCTCGACGGGGTCTGACCAACGGCCAACCGTGTGGCTGAGATATTGGTGCATAAATGCGGAGTGGATTGCCTTCATTCGCGAATGATCATCAGCGCATCATTATCGGCAGGGACCGCCCTTTGCTGGTACTGCTTGCTGGCAATAGCTCGGCCCCATTCGGGCTGGATAGATACTATCGAACCAGGGCTGGTGGGCTCACATAAGGTTATCGCGAGTGTTTTTTTTTCACCGTGACCCCGTGCCATAGCTGTCAGTGACAAATTAGGCTCACTTGGGGCGGTACAACTGTGGCGTTTTTTTAGCCGGCGGATTATTAATATGATTAGTTGCCCGATGTTGGGGTTCATCGTAGTTCAAAACCATATCGGCAGGCTGGAACTTGTTGCGAATCTAATTTGATTGGACATTTCCTACAGAATGGAATTATGCACCATAACCACAAATTAGCATTAACACCTTCATTTAGGACCACAAATGAACCATCACTAACGCAACATATTGTTGTATAATCGTTAGAAGAAAACTATAAACGTCAATAATGTACACCTAGGCAGTCAGCACGCGATATGGTTGGTGCTAATGATTGTCGGGTCGTTATGAAATCGACTGACGACGACGTTGATGTTACCTGGTGTGATCAACTATAGAGAAATTAGCGTGCCAATTGCGCGAATACCATTCGACACGTATTATTGTCTCTTATTTGATGGAGAGGCGGTGTTTGAATTATGATGCCTCGTTGATAGTTCGTTCCATAATTAACAATATTTCATTTTATCTGTTGCACTTTCAGGTCATGCCAGCGCTGCGTTTGTTCGGCCGGAAATGGTTAGCCGCGTCGGACGACCTTGTATTTCCGTGTCTGTTCGAGATCGTGTTCCGTATCGTATGGTGATTATCGTATTTTATTTTTTTCCGTTGTTTCTCATCCGATTCAATCATTTTCACTGGCCGTGCTCACTCTCACTCACTATTCCGGTGCCGTGTCGCAAACTAAACTTTCCCATGTTTTGTTTTTCCATTTAACTGCCATTTTTTCAGGCTTGGGCTGATATCATGCGTGACGTCGACGTATTGGAGCGTGACCGCGGAGTGCGATGAACAGGCCGGGTTGGCTGTTCGCATCTACCTAGTAGGAACCCTAGTGTTAATTATAGTAAACATAGTTCTACTCGTACTGCTAGTGAATCGGAGTGCCCAGGGTAGCATTACCGAGGTGCAGAAGCGCCGACTGGTGGCACCACTTTTGGTGATTAAGTGAGTTATGCTTACTGCACTCGGTGAGAAATCTCTTATATTTGAAACACATTTTTTTCCTTTTCAGAATACTTTTAATTCTGCCAGAGACTGGACTGAACATCTTCGGCACGATGTGGGCCTTCTGTGGGACCATCGAGTGCAAGAGTGAAGACAAAATTACGCGAACTGTGATCGAAGGTGAGTACACACAGGTCGTCGCGCGGATGCCGCCTATAGACGACGCTCGTAGCGAAAGGGTTAAATAATTGAGTAAATGTCAATTGTTTTGAAACAAAAAAAATCTTTGCGGCTTCGCAGAGCTTATGCGATTGAGCCTTACAAATAAATTAATTGGAAAAAAAAAATCTTTAAAAATGTATTTAGGAAAGGAAGGTATTCATCGATAAAGAAGAAGGTTACATTCTACAGCTCTCGAGAAAAAACAAAAATCGGTTCGATTCTTAACCAATTTTTCGGTCATTTTAATTTAGATTTAATCGGATTTTGTTCCTCTCTTATTCTGCTTTTGTACCTCCAGTACCCTGTGGTACTTATTCAATCTTCAAATCTTCAATCTGATGTTCAATTTGCCAGGGTTGTTCTATTTATAAATTGATAATTCGTTTTTGTTTACTCAGTGAGACTAATGTGACTACTGTGAACGTGATTTGATCAAAATGTGATTAGAATATCGGTTCATATAATCTTGTTTGGGACGGCGTGTTTGGGATTTTAAAAAAGATATAATTTATTTTTCACTTTATTTAAAACGACGAACGACGCGCGACACCGATACAGGATATAATAGAACTGAAACTGAACACGGGTGAAGGTTCTGCTGTTGTATTTATTGTGTAGATTTGCTGATGCGGCTGGAATCGCCTCCTGGCTGGCTATTGGCTGACCTCGATCGTCCGATATTAGGAATGTGCTGATCGAGGTCCTTCTGGTCACGTAATTATATGTTTATTTTCATGTCAATAGCAAATTTGTTCTCTTCACAGTAGTCCATCAATAATAGCTCCCGCCAGCGCTTCTCTCGACCTTCTGAACACTTCTGAAACTTTTTTAACAGAATGAAGTTTAATAAACTTTTAAACTTTAGCAAACTTTCATTGTGTCATTCAATTTAGGTAAAAGAAGAAATTCACAGAGGGTCATGCGGAACGAATACAGTATGATGTTATGATGGTGGTGATCAGGGTCCAACACTTTCGAAAACGAAACATGAAATTTAACTTCACTCTCATTCGCTTCGTTTCTAGCAGGTACATTTCCATAATCCTCTTCCTCTCTCTTGTTATTGAGTCACAATGAACACATTCGCTGCCAAACATGACTCGTTCATCAGTTATTTTCACTTTTAGCGTTCGTCAATTCATTTTTATTTGAAGCAAATTGTTGTTTTAATGGACGTAGCTGCCTCTTAATTTAATTTGATTACTACTCCACCTCAACAGGTACTTCGGTGTCCGCGTATGCATTTCACAACTATAGAATTACTCATTTTTTGTGAGTTTCCAGATATATGTAAGAAGTCGAAAACGAGATACACACTACAACATGGCGCAGCTTGGTCGTAACCACCCCGAAAGGGTTATTTGAACTGCTTGAGAACTAAAGATGACCTACGAATTAGAAACTTATTGTAATTCATGTTAAATTGGCGTTAAATATGTATGTGAGAGTTTTTCCATTTGGTTCTAAAGTTATGAAACACTGGAATTTTAGTTTTTTTAATGTTTCGCGTTCAATTCTTCACTTTCGTCCGGTTACCTCCCGCCGTTGTGGAAAATTTCCAATATTACTTCAATCCATAAGAAGGGCCCTCGCTCGGATGCTGAAAACTACCGGGCCGTTGCAATCCAGTCTGCGATGCCAAAGTTATTTGAGCGACTTGTTTATTCCCACCTTTACGAATGTATTGCCGGCCGTGTTTCACCAACACAGCATGGTTTCTTGAAAGGAAAGTCAGTTGTCACGAACCTATGCGAGTTTTGCTCTACCGTCACGGGCAGTATATCCAAAGGGTATCAGGTGGACTGTATTTATACAGATATAAGCAAGGCATTCGATGTGGTAGGAATAAATAGCATGATACGCACAGTGGCTGATTTCGGCATTCACGGTAAAATGTTCGGATGGGTTAGGACGTATCTGGAGAGCAGAACGCAATATGTTAAAGTGCGCAAGAATTCATCTAGGTCATTTGGTGTCCACTCAGGAGTTCCACAAGAAAGTCATTTGGGGCCTATCCTGTTTGTCAGGGTCATGAATAGTCTTCCATCATTCTTGACCAACGCAGTAGAGCTTATTTACGCGGATGATGTAAGGATTTTCCAGCCAGTGAAACACATCGTTGACTGTCATCTGCTTCAGCAGGATTTGGACAATTTTGAGAGGTTCGCCGAGAACAATGGACTGAGCGTAAACCCCAACAAATGCTCCGTTATGATCTTTACAAGGAGAGTTCAGCCAACAAGCTTCGACTAGAGGGTGGGAGGTTCGAATCTACAACAAGTAGAGAATGTTCGTGACTCAGGCGTGACGATGGATCAATCTCTTTGGTTCAATTGCCACATAGAGCGAATCGTCAAATAAGCGCTGAAACTATTTGCACTCACTCGTCGATTCGGGCAGGACTTTACAGATCCCCACGCATTCCTAAAAATTTACACCTGCCTTGTATGATCCAAACTCGACTTTGCGAGTGTGGTGTGGCGACCGCAGTACAATCTACAAATTCAAAGACTTGAAAATGTTCAAAAGAAGTTCTTAAAATTTGCGCTGAGAAATCTGGGATGGAGAGAAGAACCCCGGCCACCATATAAAGATCTCAGCTGTTTGGTAGATCCGGATACCATCAGCAGCAGGCACAAAATCGCAGACATAACATTTTTTAGCAACGTATTCAACGGACGGATCATAAGTCCGTGTCTCTACGACAGGATTCGTTTTAACACCAGGTCCCGCTTCTCTTCGTCGATGGAGGATGTTTGACCCACCCCTGAGGAACAGAAACTACACCCAGCATGAACTGACAGCCATATTTATGCGTGAGTTCAACGTGCTGCAAAATATTGTTTCTGTAAATATGACATCAGAAGAAAATTCGAAGAAGATTAAGATTATATTCAAGAGACCAACTGAATGTATAAGTTTTAAGTTTGTATTTTTTTCTGTTTTATGTATTCATGTTTTATTTTAAGAAGGCTAACGGCTGTAATATAGTCCAAATAAGCAGACTTCGTAATCATTTAGTCTGAACACAACAATAAAATTCAAAAGGCCAGTCTTATAAATAAAATTAGTTATTGTATTCTGCACAATATACTTCAATTCAACCGGCTTCTCACATATGGCGTCGTGCACAAATTACGTAACGCTAAAAATTCGGATTTTGGACAACCTCCCCCCTCTACGTAACGCAATTTCCTATCTCTAATACCATAAAGTAACGCAACCTCGACCCCCCTCCCCCCTTATCGCGTTACGTAATTTGTGTACGACGCCTATCTCTGGAAACTCAGAAAAAAAGAGTGGTTCTATAGTTGTGAAAAGCAGTATATAATCTTATTTTTAACATCCATATGAAGTGAAACGAAAACTTGATTTCTGCTGCAAAAAAGTAGTTACACCAAGATTGGATTGCTCCATTATTATTCTGAGTCCTGGTTAGATAACAATCTTTCAGATCTTCATGTAGCATCGTGAATTCAGCCTGGAATGTGTCACGATGTTCGTGGTCGAACTCCTCCGAAACGGCTCGAGCGATTTTGATGAAATTATGCCCAATAAACTTGGTAGGCATTAGAATTGATCGTAAACTTAGCATACATAGTTTACGATCAATTCTCATAGTGTACGCTAGTATACCGATTACCAAATTTTAAATATCGATTAGGGTGGCCCTATGCAGAAAAAAATGCATTTTTTTCTTAAATCTTAGTATTTTTGAATAAATATTCCCACGTCACATTCAACTAAAGCGGCAAGAGGAAGAATCTTGAGAGACGCTGTCATGAGCAAAGCCAACACAGTTTTTGCTATTGCCAGGATAAAACGCAATGCATTTTCATGACATTCCAACGCGTGTGTTCAAAAAAAAAGTTTTCAGTTCAGTTAGCCCACAAAATTGATAGGTAATTTCCTCAGAAATTCAAGATCTGTTTACTGATCAACTACTCACCCGTACTCTGAAAAGCGATCGAGTCTGAATTACGTTGAGCTGCGTGTTCAGTTTCTGTGAAGCATAAGCATGGTAATGGATAATCGGGTGGAATAAACACAAATTTTAAATGAAAATTAGCTCTAGAGGTAGTGGGGGCAAATTGGTCAGTGGGAGCAAAGTGGTCACCTGCTTGTTTGGTAGTATAACTAAAGGGTGTGTCACATCAAATTGCATCACGGAAAAAACGCTGTAGAAATTTAATTTTTAGGAATTATATCTTCAGCTTTCGCTTATAATCAGATAAGAGTGTATAGATCACGAATCCGGAGTTGTCACATCGGGACATCGGTAAGATGCTGGGAATCGTCCAATCCACGGTCAGCAGAGTACTAAAACGATACTTCGAGAACCTAACCATCGACCGGAAGGTGAAGAACGGCAAAAATGGATGCTCCGTCAGTGAAAAAGATCACAAGCGCGTAGTTAAGCAGTTTGGACGTGATCCGAGAAGTTCTGTCCGGGATGTCGCCAATAAGCTGAATTTGTCAAGTTCATTCGTCCAGCGGACCAAGCAGCGGGAGGGCCTGCGTACATACAAGGTTCAGAAGGCTCCTAACCGCGACGAAAGGCAAAACATGGTGGGGAAGACGCGAGCCCGGAAGCTGTACACCGAAATGCTGACGAAGCCGCATTGCCTGGTAATGGACGACGAAACCTACGTCAAAGCGGACTTTCGTCAGCTGCCGGGCCTGTTGTTCTTCTCCGCAAAGGACAAATTCAGCGTTCCGGAGGAGATTCGCAAGCAGAAACTATCCAAGTTTGCCAAAAAGTACATGGTGTGGCAAGCGATCTGCTCTTGTGGAAAGCGGAGCGCCCCCTTCGTGATGACCGGCACGGTAAACGGGCAGGTTTACCTTAAGGAGTGCCTACAGAAGCGCTTACTACCACTATTGAAGCAGCACGAGGGCCCGACCATCTTCTGGCCGGATCTCGCTTCGTGCCACTATTCAAAGGATGTGTTGGAGTGGTACGAAGCCAACGGGGTCACCTTCGTGCCAAAGGAAATGAACCCGCCCAACGCGCCGGAGCTTCGCCCAATAGAGAAATATTGGGCGATTATGAAGCAGGCCCTCCGGAAGAACCCAAAAGTTGTCAATCGGAGGCGGACTTCAAGAGAAAATGGATTTCTGTTCAAAAAAAACTACAACCTGACGTTGTACAGAACCTTATGGACGGGGTAAAGAGGAAGGTGCGATCATACGGGCTTGGGCTCGAAGTATGAATTAAAAGAAAATGCCAAAAGTTGTTTAATAGTTTTTATTTTACTGTCTAAAATTTTCAAAAGGATCGGTCTACTGGGCGAATTTCTACAGCGTTTTTTCCGTGATGCAATTTGATGTGACACACCCTTTATTGACTATTGACACCTTATGTTTGAAAAAAATAATGACTTTTGAGGCACCCTGTACTTCAGTAGAGCTGTCGCATGTCGAAATATAAATAAAAACAGAAATTGCTCTCTCGAATGGCCGTAGTTCTGTGCGCATGGTATCTAAGGAATTTCTCATGGAACTTAGTTTACTCAATCTGATGTTGGACAAATCATAAGTATGGACGACTGTTCATATATTCTAGGAGAGGTGAACAGATATTTTGTTCAATCTCAGCGATTAATTAGCATAGAAATTACTTTGATGTTTGGGGGCAAAGTGGTCATAGGTGCATAACGACTTACAATGTTCTGTTTACTAAAGCTAATATACCTCATGACATTCTGCTCTTGAAGAGGTTCCTTTTGTGGCTTTGACCCTGGAAAAATATGCCACTCCAACTAAACCAAGCCTCATTATGCGGAACGTTATGTGTTTCTTACTACGTTTCTGTATGCATGAGTTGAGACTCTAGGTGAATAGACCAAGCTTATTTCATACATGTACCTACTATATTGAACATGATTTGAACAATTTATTTTATTATTGATATTATTAGCTTGATATGTGCGAGTGGCCACTTTGCCCCCAGTAGGTGACCACTTTACCTCCAAGCAAAAAAAAAAGTGATGAAAAATATACTATTTTGATTTTTTATATTAAAAGCCGTATGCTATCTTGAACAACAATGAGTTGAAATATAATATTCTTAGAAAAACGGGGATTGTGGCGGTATGTGGACGCTGGAAATGAGCTTATTCCTTAGGGTGACCACTATGCCCCCACTTCCCCTACATATGTGTTTTATGTAAAAAAGTAAAACATTCTTTGTGAGTGGGATAAATCTTGAACAAAAATTGTGTATGATGATGATTTTCTACCCCAAATATATAAAGTTTTGGTGGAAATCCGAAGAAATTCTAGTAAAAAATTCAAGTTCGGGTCAGGTCTATGTATTAAAACGACATCGAGTGATAATTTTCATTCGATTTTAAGCAATTCAAAATTGCTTTCCGGAATACGAATGATTTTTTTTTGTGACAAGGCGAGGTTGCCACGTTTGAATATAATGATTGAATTTGAGCGAATTTTTGCAAAAGCCGCTTAAGATCGAATCGTGAAATTCGTTCGAGTTTCAAACTAATCGGAATCGGAAATAACAATGACTGTATTGTTTCATGCGTTCCTTTTTATCGATCACATTCGATACATTTTATAGATCGTTAAAACTTCCAATAACACTAACAATACATTAGTTATGTTTCATTTAACACCCAAAATATTCACTAGAAAACTAGAAATAATTTATGCGGCAGAACAACGTTTGCCGGGCCTGCTAGTATGTTATATAACTTGCATTGTGAGAACCATTTTTATCTTTCTCACGGAGATTCGTTAATAAGTCGGGTCTCTTAAATGGTCCTCCCTCAGGGCTCATGTTTAAGCCCCTACTACTTCTACGTAAGCGATATTGACAATTGCCTTACGCAAAGTTGCATCCTAAGACCACTTGCAGATGATGGAGTGATGTCTGTCGTAGGATCAAACGAATCCGACCTACAAGGACCCATACAAGATACTTTGAACATTTTTTCAAGCTGGGCCATCGGTCTAGGGATTGAGTTCTCCTCTTTCCTTTCCTTTATTTCAAAGTTTCTCTAGTTTTTATAACACATTCCTTACCAGTCAATATCAAATTCAATGAACTTCATGAATTCGGTTTAATTTTATTCCTTCTCATATCGGAGGAAGCTTAGATATGTTATTATCACGTGAGTTAAATCGTCATAAAAATTTGAAGAACCGATTACGGCGTACGCTCATTCATTACCTATTCCCGGAATAAGGACGGACGAGATAAATTGACACAGAAATTTGAATAATACGACGTCAACAATAAACATTTGATGATATGCCAAATGGCATGCAAATAAAGATGGAATAAAAAGCAGCCATACGAGCAATTAATTGCCGTCGAACATGTTTGCTTCATTGAGACCGCCACTGTCGACGTCAAGAAACAAGCAAAAACTAAGCCTCTTGTTGTGTCTCATCAGGCTAATCCAATTGCACTCAACTTGTCACAACAGCTAATGCATTCAGCTCGAGAGCACATTTCTGACCTGGTCCACATCAGCATTCAACTGTATAACATCATTCTTTCTGCCTCTCGTTTCAGCAATTGTACTATTCAACTGGGTAGTGTTTGCGCTTATAATCTTCGGATTAGCAATAGTATTCGACCCGCTCGGGTCAGCCAAATATAAGAATGGCAGGGATAGCAATGACAACGGTCCGATGGAATCGGCAATCCACCGAAAACTGTCGAAGCTGTGGTTCCGTCGGTTCCGGTGGGCGTTCTGTTGCCTTCGGAAGGACGAGTTTGGCCACGAGGCTTTCACACAGGTTGCGAGTCTGCTGAGTGCGTTGTTTCGGGGGACGGATCTGGTACCGTCGGATATAATGGCAGGCTGTGTTCTGCTGAGGGTTCGCCAGAAGAGGGAAACGCGCGAGATGCGAAGGATACGAATGCTGAACGACGAGGGGCCAAGATATTCCACCGACATCACGAGGGTGTTTGCCACATCGCCATCCTGGATGACTATCAAGAACGCGAGGCACTTTTTGCGGTTCGCATTGGCAGCCTACGGCTGGCCAATGGTATGCTACATGCATTGCTGCACGGGGCCGTATCGGTTGGTTCCGAAAATGACATGCTGCGCGTGTTTCCGGTACGGATGACTGCCTTTCACTCCACAATCAGATGATAATTGAAGGGTATATGTTTGTCTTTCCCCAGTCGGAAGCCGCAAATCATCATCGACGACAATTGCTGTCTGTGCCACGTGTCCGGCGTCCGATACACGTCGCGAGTGCGGAGTGAGGATGTGCTGCATGCCTCGTTCAAAAATCATGTGTTTGAGGTAAGTTTTTTTTTTCAAAGCATGTTTATTTTTTTTACACACACAAATTAATGATATTGAAGAAGGAGCTGTTCATATTAGTTCGTCTCTTCGGAGTTTCGGTCTACACCGAGAAATTTAGAGTTTCTCGATCGCATATATTCATTCCAAGCTTTATCATCAGCGTGGTCTGGGTCCGATCCGGAACCAGCGTCATCTATGGAATTATAATTTCCCTTTAACACTGCTTTCAAAATAAATTAATGGCTTACCTCTCATCGCGCCAGCCGAAGGAGTGATCACTTGCAAATCACCGTAAACATCCTCATGGGCTCCCTCGCATTTCACTGCCACCGCAAATAGAACGGTGAAAATCAATGCTAGTGTAATTTTATTCATCCTTCAGAGTTTGTCGCTGTTGAAGTGGCGTCTTTTTGTCTCGTTCTGAACGATGTTCCAACCGTATGTACCTGTTTTTATAGTTGGAAGTCGTCGGAAGCACAAATCACTTAATTTCAATTTGGTTTGTTTTGCAATTGATAAAAGAATCCAGTTTACGAACTAGAAACTGGTTATACCCGTGTTTGCACCCTTTTTTTCCACATGCATTAGAAAATAAAAATATCGCCGTGCTTTAACAGTCGCAGGAATAAAAGGTTGGCGGAACATGTAAAGTGTTTTGTTTCGTTCTCTTGGAAGTAAGGTCAATTAAATAATTTGTCGATAAAGATAAGGCAATTTTAGGTAGCTGATTCTTCATGGTATGACTATGGTGCTTAGTAGTCGAGAGCTTTCCGGCAGAAAACTCCGCCACATTTGTGCGATTAGCATTGACGTCACGAAAGCCCACAGAATAAATTTGACAATTTCAAGAATAGAGCACAATCAGAAACTAGTCATTGAGATTTGTATCTTATACCCAATTATTTCCTTCGAATTCTCGTCGAAACCATACGTGGAGGTTTTAGAATGAATTAATTCATTGCCGGTCAACTAAACCTATCGTTTATTTGAAGATGTTTTTGAAAAGCAAAAAACACTTTCTTGTATGACTACAACATTTAGCAAATATTGTTTTTTTAAAATATAAGCTTGGTGTCTTCGAATACACGTTAAATTCTTCTCTAATTTGACCAGCAATCCCTGTTACGTAGGGTAGGGCGGAATTATAACTTTATTGTATTTTTTGTTTGGTTTTGCTTTAGAATTGTATGTACCACAATGAACATTACCTTTTACCCTTTCAATGAAAATAACCAGAGAATCATTTATTTGACATTTTTCTTTCATTTAACGTCTTTATACACTCGACAACAAAATTAAAAAAACAGAGTGTGACGTCGGAAATTTTAAGTAATTTTTGTCATGCTGTAACTTCATGAAAAACCAACGCATATCGATGGGATGTACATCATTTAGAAGTTACAACTTTCAGGTATTAGAATATTTTACGTACATATTTTTATCTTGGTGTGTGTAGGTGTAGTGGACAATAATATCGGGAAGAAACGAAAAATCGATTTTTTTCTGTTTTTCAATTAACCTTATCAATCAGCTCTTATTTGGTTCCTAGAACTTTCCCATACAGAGATATTTCAGTTTGAATGAAAAATTACCCCTTCGTGTTTGATGATGAATAATTCAATAAATAACCATCGCAACGCAAATTGAAAAACAGTTTTGAAAACTCCAATAAATTCTGCACAAGGATAATATGTTACTTTGACGAAAAAAAAAATTATTTAAATTTTTTGCATCGATTTCAAAAAAGTGCCAAAACTAGGATTTTTATAGCGCTTTACATAATTCAATGTTGTTCTGCAAATATTGCAGTAAGTTCTAATGTTTGCAGGCAAATTTCTAGCCTAGTGCATTCCCTGAACATTTGTGAACGTTTCATATTGATACGTTAAGCCGTTTTTTCCAGCCGATTTTTCAAACTTGGAGTGGATTAGAGGAGCATTCAATCGCAAATTGTACCAGAAGTATAAAATCATACGCGACTCTCAGAATGAACAATTCGTAACTTTCGTCTTTATGAGTTTGTGGATGAAGAGTGTGTGTGTATATGTGGAAATGCGTATGAAAATGTGTGAGTATTATCACTTCTTACAATATTTGTACCTACAAACGCATGAAAACGAAAGTTACGAATCGTTCGTTTTGAGAATCGCGTATGAGTTTGTACTTTTGATACGATTTTCGATTAAATGCTCCTCTAATTTACTCCAAACTTTCAAAAATCGACTAGAAAAAGCGGCTGAACGTATCAATATGAAACGTTCACAAATGTTTAGGGAATTTTTTTATTTACACCCATACCTCGCTATACGGCCGCTCTTTATACGGCATTTCGCTATAACGGCCCCCTTCAATTAAGTCAGGTTTTCGATTTACGGCTCAAAAAGATTCGTTATAGCGCCAGAAAAAAAACTTTCTTTCGATGTCGATACACAGCCATTTCAAACCGATGTAGTAGTTCTCAGATTTTCGTGAAAAGTGGTAGTTTTGTTCCTTGTCGGAAAATAGTGGTCCAGTATTTCTTATTTTTCGTAGAGGTGCCTATTTACACTCTAGGGTGCTCCGAAAAATCAACTTTTTCCCGTTTTTCCAAAAATGCATTTTTCCAATAATTCATATCTTTTACACTTCTGAACCAATTCAGATGATCGATGTATCGATATAATGGTGGTTTGGCATGGAATTGCAGTATACATACACATATTTTATGTAACATGAAGTTGTTTCATTTTTGTTAATGGATTATTGTTGATTTTCGGAGTCTACTATTGTATAATGTACAAATGTATGTACTTGTTATGTATGTAATTTCAATTTTAAATGAAATAAAAAGATAAAACGACAATTGAATAATAAGCCATGTTACATATTTTATAAATTTGGCACCGATCCGACTGAATTTGTATTGTAATAATTGCTTCCTTATACGGCTTTTCGCTTTGCGGCCATGTTTCGTGGAACGGATCTAGGCCGTAAAGCGAGGTATGGGTGTATTTATTTATTTACTGCTTTTCGATGGTTGTTTTTTTGAATAATTCATCATCAAAGACGGAGGGGTAATTTTTCATTCAAACTGAAATATATCTGTATGGGAAGGTTCTAGGAACCAGATAAAAGCTGGTTGATAAGGTTAATTGGATTTGCTGTTGAGTTGGTTAACGAAAAATTGTGTTAGTCCAAAAAATCTTTGGAAAACACAGAAAAATCGATTGTTCATTTCTTCTCGATATTGTTGTCCACTACACCTACACACACCAAGATAAAAATGTGTACGTAAAATATTCTAATACTTGAAAGTTGTAGCTTCTAAATGATGTACATCCCATCGATATGTGTTGATTTTTCATGAAGTTACAGTATGCCAAAAATCACTTAAAATTTCAGACTTCGCACTCTGTTCCTCTATTTTTTTGTCAAGTGTATTTCAGAAAAAACTATCCAACTAACCCCACACACGGGGTAAGTTGATTAATATATAGAGCATGTATATCATATAGTAGGCATGTTCTTTTTAATCAAATAAAAAGCGTTTTTCCATTACAGGTTCCCTTCATTATTAATTAATTGATTAAATCAAAACAAAAACAGTTAACAAATATCATGTTTTCAAGTAAAAAAATTATAGGAGGTTGTGTCCAAGATACGACCGCATTGTTGGCGTAGAACTATGCTGTTATTTTATATAAGTCGCTTGTTTATACCTTCGGATATTATTCTATAATGCTGTGAAATTTTAGAAACAACTGCTTAGTAGAATAAACTCTGAAATGATTTTTTCATTGTAGAATCAGTTGACGATAATTGATTGATGATTCATTCTTGCCCGCGCAAAACAATCGTATGTCGCAATTTATTTCATGTCAATGCATTGAAAATTTACCTCGAAGGCTATTCCGGTGGCCTTTTTCGAAATTGACATAGACTCGGCTACAGTCGATTATATACATGTTGCACCAGCACCATTATTCCATATCTTATAACTACATCAATATATCTTTGGCACCGCATGTAAACAACAACAATGACAACACTTGCAAGTATCAAATATCATGCTACATGTTATTCAGTATTTCCTCAGTGGAATTGCACCTCTAGGCATCGTTCGTACAACGTAAACCAAGCGCCAAACAAGCGTTCACCATAGCATGCATACAGAGCCATACATTGGTTGCTTGAAACTACTAGCAATATAAACACTTCTCATCATTTTGCGCTATTCTCAAAAGAAACGCTTCTGTTAATATTACTGGCCTCGAAAAGAGTTGCATTACTTTCTCATGCTCGAGAGAAGCGCAGCTGTCACCCTTAGTGGAGGAAGTTTTGCTTCTGGCAAGCAAAACCTAATCACATACAAAATTCCAGAACATTTACTTTCTTGATGACTAAACAAGAGAAATAAACTCTTTTTGTTAATAACAACCTCGAAAACAGTAGCAATGCTTCATTATGATCAATATTAGCGCAAATGCAATCCTAGTTGAAGGCAGTTTTGCGACTGGCACGCGAACCCAAATAACTTATAACATTCCAGTAGGACATTCAAGATGCTTGGTATTTCCAAATAATTTTTTGGTGCACAACCTTAACGTCTGCTTCGCCATAACATCAGTTTAATGCATTGATGCATTCTCAAAGGCACCAACGAAGCCCTTATGAAGACGGAAAATAAACAATGTTAACTGCTTGGAAAAAGACTGAATTATGCCACACAGCTTGTACTCTGCTGTAACACCCATCGATGCGAATTCGCTGATGAGTTTGTCAAGAGCGACCGCCTTCACCACCAGCGGGGGAAGCTTGATTTTGGTTGCTGCCTGGGCGTTTAAATTTTCGACCGACGAGTCAAAATCGCCTACTTCGCTGTTGTTCGGTGCGGTGTCACATTCGCGAAGGCTCGGTTCATTGCGAACGCTTTTTACTGCACCAACACCGCGTGCATCATTAGATGACGCTTACCTCAAAATTTTATTGCCCCTTGCAATGCGTTCGATTTTTGCAGGGCTCGAGCCTGCCTTCCTCTTCTTCTTGCTCATTACACACTACGCGAAACGTCCAATTTATGACGCGGAAAGAAGAACACACGATACGAATAACGCGAAAAACGAACAGAAAAATCAAACGACGATTTCCAAGTTGGATTACCACTGGTGGGGTCCAATCTTAGATCGAAGCGCAGCGAAAGCAAAGTGAACTGGATTACTCAACAGTCCGATGCCGAATGAAAATTTGCCTCAGCGAGATCCACTGTTTATACTCTAGGCAAGTATTCCCCTTCATTTTTCTTCTTTTCCTTTGTTCACGGAGACTTTAAATACTACGATTTCCCCTCCGTTGGTCGTCGATAAGTTGCTCGTTATTGATAGCTCTGTTCGGGAAAGCACTCAAAAGGACAGATCAAATGTATGGGAAAATAGAAACACTTAAAGTTTTCATGAATTTTAGCCATTTACTAACCTGGGGATTCTAATGTATGGCATATTAAACAAATCTTACGGAATTTCCGATTCGTTTAGTGTGTAAATCGCCAAAATCCGTTCGCGGCAAAAATAGTTATTAACGTTAACTTTATTTCATAAAAACGTGACCTGTTTTCTAATTTGACACCCTTAATGTAAGACGTAGTCCTACGTCAAAAGTGGACAAACCATGATCATATTTTCGACTGGACAAACCAAAATCATTTATCTTAGGCGAGTCCTACTGTCATCTCGAAATTGTTTTGTCAAAAATCGACATTGTGGACATGCCTTTTTTTTCGGAATACAGGAAAACCTGATTTTGTGCGGTTGCTTTTTGTGCGATTTCTCATTTGTGTGACTGTTTAGGTGCGATATTGTTACTTGTGCGATTAGTTTGTGTGATTCAAGACCCGATGTCATGATAAAATCGCACAAAAAGAGTCGCACAAACGAGGAATCACGCGAAAAGGGACCGCACAAAAACAGGTTTGCCTGTACGAGGCAATACGTATGGTTTAGGGTGCGAATGAAAAAAGTCATCTCGATTTTTCATATGGTTCTTCGCGCGAATAGTTGATTGGATGCCAAATGTTTTAAAAATGTCTTAAAGTTGCATGAAACGTCGAGATTTACAGATTTTTTTTTTTGTCAAAAATCGACTTTTCAGACAGAAAAACGACGAATAGTGCCAAAAAGTAAATTTTTGACAACAAATTGAAAGGGGTTGTACCTTGGACACGACGATATTTTCGACGAAGAACTTCGGAATTATATTATTCAATCCGCTTGTTTATTACTTTGGACATTATCTTAGAACGCATCGAAATTGTTGAAATAACTTTTTAATTGAGTTATTTTTACTACTTCAGTAGCGAAAATTTTCATTTGAAATTTGAAAAATTTAAAACTGTCCTCGGGCCTGGTAAATTGATAGAGAATAAATATCCCTAAATGGAAATTGCCATCAGACTTCGACAATCTTCATATCAGATATATTACATATTCTATATTATATATGGAAAAGTTATTTTTCTTTCATAATTTTCATCTTGAAAGTGCGTTCATTCCACCTGAATTGTCGCTTCCCAAACTCGTGATAGAAAGCTCAATGTCGCCAACGCAAATTAACTTCTCGCTCTAAACGAATAACTCCGCTCCGTCTGTGCTGTAGGTCCGTACTGAGAACCGGCTGTCTGACAATATAAATATATCATGTGTTTGTCGGCTCATGCCGGTACGTGTCTGATAAAACAGTGTTTGTTTTCTGTGTACAACATACTTCATAGCAAACCCCTCATTCCATTCAACAACTATCAAATTTTGCACAGAATGTTTGCATTGAGCTGCACAAGTAGAAATATTTCCTTTCGATTGATGCAAATATCTCTGCGAACTTTTAAAAAAATGGCGAAGCTTAAAGCAGTATTCTTGTCTAGAAATTTGAAAAAAAAATCAAATTTTTTTCTTCATATTTGTGTAGTTTAGGAATTCATGAACATACCCTAAAAAGCACTTTTCGACAATCCTATTATTTACTGAGTCATAGCCATTTTAGTGATGCGGTATCTAATCTAGTACGGTTTGACATATAACTTCAAACGCGTTTTCCTCGGAATTAGATTTTTCAAGTACACATTCTACAAGTACAAGTTCTACTGAACCGATTTATGTCGTTATTAGCTATTAGCTATAATCTGTTAGCGCTTTTTGTTTATTTGGTTCCATCCCAACTTAACGATTTAACTGTGCTGCCGACTCGCACTAGACGACGCCCAGAACATGCAACAGTAAGATATTCTTACTGGGATTTGGAAGCTTACTTCCATGAAAGAAACAGGAAGTGGGTTATATCTATCTTATAACCGCAAGGGTGACGTAGGACTATCGTTGATTTAGAGATCATTTGTTTGAAGTTGAATCTCAATCCATTCTGAATGAATGAATAAATTAATATTTGGGGGACTTCGAAAACGAGAGCGTTACGTTGGAGGCACAAGGTTTTATGCATCCAATATAGGATACGAAAAACCTTGTTCTGAAGAATAATCTTCAGAAGCTAACCTGCTAACTGTACTTGATTGACAAATCACAAACCCAAATGTATTATATGGATATTTTATGGCTAGAAAACATTAAAATAAACTCTTTCGCTTGAATGTAATTTTCAATTCCAAGGGGAACTGGCAGATTATTTTCCAGCAACCATTAGATATTTCCACATTTTCCTCGATACTGGAAGCCCACCAGTGGTTAATGCTAATTCGATAACCATCTGTTAATAGCACTTGCTTGAAACATATTTGGTCACAGTGTTACATGGATAGAAAACATTCAAATAAACTATTTCACATGAATGTATTTTTAAATTCTCAGAGGAACTGGCAGTTTATTTTCCAGAAATGATTAGATCTTTCCGGAATTTTCTCGATGCTGAATGGCATCCAAACGGAAAGAATTCCGCGCGTGTATGTGTGTGTGTGTGTAGCGGCTGCTTCGAGATCTTCCCGGGGAACCGTTTGTGGCATTACTCTCCTCCTGATGGATTCCCTTCTGGCCTAAGGTGCACAAACAGGCTCTTGGTGACACCGTTCATCCGCGCAATTATGATAAACGAAGAGCTTCACCACAACAGCGACAACATGCTCCAATCGCTGTTCAATTATAAATGAGTGGATTTTCGAGCGGCGCTCGCTTATATACCGATTGGTGATTTCAATAGTCTGTTTTCAAAGCAATTTTTAGACTATTGAAACAAGTTTTTGGATCAAAAAGTAACAAGTATAGAACGCGTAGACATTTTATCTTTCGAATGAAGTGTTTATCATACCATTTCGTTCAGTTGTTTAGGAGCTATTAACGCTCAAAATCTCGGTCTCCGGCGTAACGCTTTCGTTTTCGAAACTTTGATTTTACACCCCGGTATAGAAATGAAAGACGTAGTCCTACGTCAAAAAATATGCACATTCTGAGTATATTAAAAATATACTTGTTCCACTCTGACTGAACGGATCAGTGAAAAATGTTGGTCTTCAGTGTGAATGATCGCAAAATGTACTATTTCAGAGTGCGATTTAGACTGTAGCGATGAAAATTAATTCGAGTTTGATGATTCTATTGACGAATTCTATCTAAGATGATTGGAAATGGGAAGTTTATACTTTAACATGTTTCCCGTGCAATCATATTCATGCCTGTAATAGATGGCAGAAACTATTATGCTGAACGCAACCAAATGTGTATGCAGTTCCAACCTCACAACCCTCCTCGCTTTAATTTTCATAACAGAGTGACACCTTTTGACTGATAACTGTTAATTGATTGAGAAATATTTCGAAATTGTTCAGTCATAGTGAACTAAATCTAAAAAAAAAAATGCTTCATTTGGTTCAATCAGAACCATCAGCAGCCAAATAAATGCCTTTTTTGGCTTGATACTTGATGGTTTTTACAACTATCGTACGTCGAAAAATTGCCAGAGAATAACCAACATTTCTGAGAACAATATTAAACGAAAAAATTAAATGCTTTGAAAATTGCAGAGCACCGAACTTCAAGTTCGTTTTTCTCGGAATCATAAAAATGTCATATGGTTCGGTCTGACGTAACACCGACCATATAGAATGCAAATAATTACGACACGATATTTTGATTGCCAATACAAACATAGTTCGCCTACCTCGCCTCCACCTCGATATGTTTCACATTGCCTTGGCGCCATTTATGGAACTGAAGAGCAAACGGAATATTGACGCAATAATTTTACACGCACACACCTGCAAAAAAAGAATACGTCGAATTTAAGTTGACCAAATTTTGATCGCTTCACTCTTTATATGAACGTAAGGTTATCCAAAACTAAAAGCTTGTAGCTCGTTAAAACAAGATATATCTCATCGTCAAACGTCAATTTAACACGAAGTGACAGTGTTTAAAAATAGCTTTTATTCGTTAATGTTTTTTTTGCTGATTGTGTATCTGTACATCGGTAAATAAACATTCGTTTGTATTTTAAAATTGTAGGGTAAATGTCTTGGTTTGTTTACGCAACTGGTAAATGCAAATCGATTTTTCTTCATGAAAATCCCATATAATTGATACGAGTTTGGATTTGTTGAAAAGTCCCAAGTTGAAATAATTCAAATTTTTATGGTTTTTTAACGATTTTCCTCAAAGAGAAATTATTATCATGGTTTGACCACCTCTGATCATGGTTAGTCCAAAAAATGACCATGGTTTGTTCGGTTTTAGAAATCATCATTTTAGAATGAAAACATTTTAATTTTCAAGTAGATGTTGCATTTATCATTGCTTGAGTTTACTGTCATCATAATATCCATTCATAATTTAGGCTTTCTTCAGAATATTGCCTTTTCTTGGGCATTTTAAAAGTGTTACCCTCAACACAATCAATAAACAAACTGCAGCGCGCCAAGCGGTTGCCATAGAAATCATGTGGACAAAACAACATTATTGAATTGGACAACTCATGATCAGAATTGAGTTAATCAAAATGCGTTAATTTAATGGTTTAGCTATGTAAATTTGATACAAATGGTGTGCAAACATGATGTTTACAATATTTGTAAGTGTTATAATCCAGAAAAGGTCTGAATACGTGCCAAATAATCATCTGGTGATCGATTAAAAGTTAGCTCGAATGAGGGGCGCATTGATACCAATAGAAGGTGTATTTTGTAATCCTAACATGTGATTCTTAAAAATATACTAGAAAACTACTGTAAATCATGAAAAAGACAATTTTATTTAAATGTCTTGAAACATTCGAATACCTGATTTGACAAAGGTTTGCTGAATTAGAGCATTCAAAAAAGTGGACAAACCATGATCATATTTTCGACTGGACAACCCAAAATCATTTACCTTATAATGAAATCCGAACATTTCTCGTCCCCTATAATCTTGTAATTCATCGAACATTTTCTAAATTTATATTTTTGAGAAATTCTGATTTTTCTATTGTAACTATTTACCAATACACACTCAGTGATCTTAACCCGTATCGGTAGGGGAAGTGGCAGTGGTTGTGGGTGCAGCGGTAGTGCTTTTGTTTTTAGCGAAGTTGTAATGGAAATAACCCTCTGTGCGTTTGGTGTAAGTACTGTCATGACTTCCCATCAATGATATCTTGTCGAAAAAATTGTCCCAATCGAAGGGAGAGCGCTTCGAACGTTTCACCAATCTCGGATTGTTGAATTGCCTTCGAGTCGCAGACACATGTGCCCTGCGGAAGTTTCTGAGCCGCTGCTGTTGGGAATTCCGGATAGATATCTGTCTTTTTCCAATGGATTGATTGCTTCCATCTTCGCTCAACACTGTGTCCTGGCAGTGGAATTTAGGATTCCCGTACTCATCAAAACTATAGGATACACAGTCACAACAATAGCACACACTAACCGGACTCGGGGATCGTTGTTTTCGCTCTTGGTCCGAATGTATGTATATTTCCACATCGCAGTAACAGGTACTGTGATGATAGTTGGGAGTTTTGGTGACTCCATCGAATCCAAAGGCAGTGGATGTTTGTTTCTGGTTGAATGTCGCCGTTGCATGATCTGTTGAGTTGAAACTGTTATCGAAAACCATCTCTTCGAGTGTTCCACTTACCTTCGCAGTGGCAAAAGGTTGCCTGTAAACCGAACCACAATAATATAATACACTTCATGATTGTCAAACCGCTGTTCTTTCAACCGGCCTCTTATAGCTGGACGAGAATCATTAAATCTAATAGAAAAATTCCTCCTCTCAGCAAAAATGCATTCCTCGAACTAATAATCTCCTTCCGTTTCAGCTACCATTTTGCATACTGGTAGACCACAGCACTAAAAGTATCGTCATATCGATCCGAGGCAGTTTGTCGATGCGCGATGTGTTCACCGATTTGGTCGCGAATGCGGAACGCTTCGACGCACCCGGGATGCCTCCGGAATCGTCCGCCCATCGGGGCATGGTAGCCGGTGTGGATTGCATGCTGAAACGTCTACGGGAAGGAAATATGCTCGAGAGGATTTTCAACACCTATCCGGAGTACACGCTGGTACTGACGGGGCACAGCTTGGGCGCCGGAGTATCAATCCTGCTGGCGGCGCGGCTAAGGAATCGTTTCCCTGATTTGCGGGTTTATGCCTTTGCCACCCCGGCTGGGTTGCTGAGTCGTGAAGCGGCACGATATACCGAGAGCTATGCGTTCACCATCGGGGTCGGAGACGACTTCGTGATGCGGTTGGGGGTGGATTCGATCGAGAATCTGCGCACCAGTGTTATCGAAACGATACGGGCCTGCAAGTTACCGAAGGTGAGTTTTTTGGATTACATATATATATATATATATATATATATATATATATATATATATATATATATATATATATATATATATATATATATATATATATATATATATATATATATATATATATATATATATATATATATATATATATATATATATATATATATATATATATATATATATATATATATATATATATATATATATATATATATATATATATTTGAATTTCTAATGAAGAAGGTTGGGTTTTTGGGACCTTGATATATTCTATTTAAAAATCATGTGTGTTTAGGATGATTTGGACAAGAGTCTTCAATAATATCCACAGTAAAATAAAAATAATATAACGGATCAAAGTGCATTCTATGTTTCTTTTTGCTCCTCTATATTTTTGCTGCGTGTATCGGAGAATTTGAATTGAAGTTTAATTAACTGGAAACTCTACATAACATGAATCATTGCATTGTCAGGGTTGCCAATGTTCCAGTTTAAACTGGATTCATCCAGTTTTTGACGTGGGATTACGCCTAACACAGACTTCAAAACCAAGATGTCTGGGGAAATCGGCTTAACAAATAAATGCAAACCGCGAGTACTTTTGTACTCGCTTGGCTTTGTGCAAACTAGAATATGTTTCCTTAAAACAGTCTTCCGGGGGTCCTTCTGCACTCGCATGTTTTTTTTTGCACTCCGAAAAGTGTTTTCCTAACACAGATTACAAAAGCGGGTACGAACACCACGCACCATATCTTCTGCTCACTGAATTCCTACGCATACCATTTGATGATTAGGCAAGATGTTAATAACCAGTTGCTGCGATGACACCTATTGATTAAAAAATATGCGTTCGACGTACATGTCAAAATCGAAACTGAGTGCCTGAAGTTCATAAAATCAAGCAAATTCGCGATTCGAGAAATACGTACACTTGAGAGATGCAAACTTCAGAAGAAAACGTTAAATAAAATAATCGTTTGATAATTCTTCTGTTCACATGTTTTGTCCTAGGCATCATACCAAATAATCTATCACAATGCATGAATTGACCTTATATGGAATTGTACAATCTTTTCACTCACAAAGCAAATATATTGAATTCAATTGAATTCGGGAATTGTTTCATTCAGTCAAAAATTTAATCAATTCAAACAAATGATTGTTACGCTAAGATAGTCCTACGTCAATCTTGCGGTTATATCATAAATATAACCCACCCATTTTTTTCTCGATCTAGTCATCCAGTTGAATACTAAAAACTTCCATTTTTGTTTAAACATTCACAGTTTTATCCAGTTTTTTTTTTGTATGTGGGCTTCAGTTTCACCCGTTTTATGTAAAATAAATTTATAATGTATGAATGTATGAATGTTATCCCTCCCACCACCTTTCTATCCCTTGCCCTTGGATCGATCTTTCTTTGAGATTAGAAAAATTGAGATTAGGTTCGATGTTGTGATCTATAACCTAAAATCGTGTCCCCATACACAAACATTAATCACATTATCGAGCAGCTTTGTGACGATCTCTTACAGCGATTTTATGGACATGAAGCAATTAACATGAGTTTTTTCATTTTTTATCCAAATAAAATCGTGTTTTCTAGCAGAAAAGATTCCCAAATATTGTTTCACAGTAATGTTTTAATGATTTATATCGTCATTTTGTGAACCAGATATGTATACTACACGAAGTTTCGAATGAAATTCTAATTCTCAAACAGTGGAATGGGTAAACAAATAATTGGCGATCTTAATATAAAACGGTTTTCTTCCAGTTTTTTATGAGCAATCTTCTAGTTTTTTGAAAAATATTATTGGCAACCCTGCACACAATTCTTACGCAAGAGCTTTCAAAAGCTGCAAGCTTTTCCTCACGAACGACTAGCCGGTCGCATGCAAGCTCTTGTACGCAATATGTTCAATGTAATTTTGACCTTAATTTGCATGCTTATAATGGCGCCTGTCATTTACCTCTGCTCTTTTATTTCAGTGGCGAATAATGTTGAACGGTTTTGGATACGCCCTGTTCGGTGTACCTTCGCGGGATCTGGAAACCACATGGCGCGATGTGACGGAAATCACGCGAAAAGCCGGTCAAAGTCCGCTGCTCAATGAGAGGCCAATTCAGACGGTGGCTGCTGCTGTGAGTCACTTTTCTTGCAATTCAAAGTCGATCACGATTAGAGTCGTTATCAATCTTTGTCATTTTCTTTTTAGGAATCGGGGGTACTGACAAGTGAAATCTCCAAACGACGCTTCGCCAAAACTCGTCTCTACACAGGAGGGAGAATCTTACACATCGTGAGGCGCAAGAAAACTGAACTCGAAAAGTAAGTACTTCGCAAAAATGCTGCTACCTCAAACACACTTGTACTTTTTTGAATTTACAGGAAAACCAACACGGGCGGTCCCACCTTCGAGATGCGCTGGGCTACGGCGGAGGACTTCATGGAGCTCAAAGTAATGCCCCGGATGCTGTTGGACCATCTGCCGGATAACGTTTTTAAAACACTGACAACCATTCTCGAGGAGCAGAAAACTCACAACGGATCAATACTCTCTCTGCAGGAGATTTGAGGAGGGCGGTGTGGAAATAGGAATGCCAAAAGAACCAATGGTTAGGTAATGGTTGGTGACAAACAAACCCCAGTTATGTAGTTCATAAGTGCCTTAAGAATCTTGCCGTTTGCGTATACAATGTTATTTTAACGTCCAAATTTTAAACGTCGCGCGTAGATCTAAGTTGATCTACAATGTTTTAGAATAGATATATTTACCAGAAACCTATGAAATAGGAGTTACATTCTTGTCTTCATCGTACCTTAGGTGGTAAATCATAGATGTATCGCTCTCTCTCTCTGTGTTTAGTTAAGTTTTAGACCGATTTTGCTCACTAATAGTAGTCTAAGGTCGCGGCGGATTTCATCTGAGTTCCAACTTCTCCATTAATCATTCCATCGTATAGATCTGAATAGCCTAAAAAAATGTTGTTCATTCAACTGTGTATAAGTATTGTTCCGAGGTAAGCATAATGCTGCACCCAAAACAGTTCAGTTCAGGAGTCTCAAACAGACGCACTGTATTGTAAGTAAGACAAGTATTTACTCAATTGTATTGATTTTTTGAGGATCGCGGAGACGTATTTTTGGAGGTATTTTATTTTAGGCTACGGCATACGAGAGTTTGTAAGACGACAATGCGGCAAAGCTGTGTATTTGATGATTGTCAATTTTGGTTGTGATATAATTGCTGTTTAATATTTATCTGAAGCAATGAAGATTGATGTGATGTTATTGTACATCCAGTGTTGAATGGAATTGAAATGTATAATGTAATATTTGTATGGAATGAGTTTTTGTACGCGTAGAGAATATCACACTCACTCAGACAGTTGTTTGAAATGTGATAACATTCTGATATTTGAAAATAATTTATAAATTGTATTGAAAGTAATAATTTATCAACACGTTAAACCCCGACCAAGTCTGGCTTGCGTCGGTCGCTGTGGACCAACAAGGGCATCTTCTACAAATCATTTCCTTGTTTTGTCACTGTCGGTCCCAGTTAAATGACTTTTGCAGCCGTATGGCACCCGCCATGTTTTTGGTGCCAACATCTCAAACGTAAGAAGTATTTGTTTTCTTCAAAACAGCGATCCGCGTTGACGGCAGTGAGCTTTGTTTACTAGTTTAGGGAGGCGTCAAAGAATAGCTGATTTTCAGTCGGAATGAACGTTTTCAAAATTAAAATTATGAATGAAAGTTAGCTTTTCCATATCAAATTAGTATTCTGTTTAAATAAAAACATTTTTGTTTGCAGGTGGGGAAAAAGTATCATACGAAAATTGTTTATGAAGACAATTTTGTATTATAAAGAAAAAAATCAGGTAGAGATTACACTAACGATTTTGGGACCCAAATTATGGCTCTAACTTGAAGTCGCCACCAGACGTCGACGTCATCGCGAATTACCAATTTACCATCATCTGACATATCGTGATGCCGATGATGAACTTTGGCAGCAGAGGGATAGTGAGATAGGCGGTGACGGTAGGTAGAGTGAGATAGCTATAATCGTGTCATACACCTGTACTTTTGCCTTCTTCACACCGTTTCTCCCTCAACATGACTCAATAGTCAATCAGGCGTTTAGTCGCTTTCTCCCTCTACGACTCGACTATCTCATTTCATTCTTCCCCGTCAAAAGGACCTCATAGCATTTTGAAGTCTCAAAATGAATTCGTTTCTCTCTCTCATGTATCACGTATGCATATTCCTTGGAAAAATTGGTATATATGACGATCTTTTTGGTAAATATTACCAATGATTAGTCAATTTTAGCAATACGAATTATTCGTACATATTACCCAATAACATTGGTAAACAAGTGTCAAACCGACAAGTTTAACATATATTTAAACATGTTATGTTAACCCAACCTGTATATGTATGTTTTGTTATTGATTTATTTAGTAAATATTGAACTATTGTATGCAGTTTTAGTCATTTATTGAACTATCTAACAAGTGACCCGACGTCTGATCCTGCATCGATTGAGTCTGATTCGCGGCTACAAGTTAGGAAAAATACACTATGATCACTACAAACAGCAACGATAGACGATAAACAATTCTCACCATTATTCTCTCCTAGAACCAGCGTGTAAATACTTATCATCCGAACAAATTCGGGAAATACCTCGAAGCTGACAAAACCCAGGCGGCATTAAGTGCCCCGTTGCAACATTGAGTTGGAGCGCAGCGTCAGTGGAAACGGAACTATCGTCTTGACGATTCCGGAAACATCCAATTGATCGAACCACCGATTACAATCGTTGGCAAATCGTTTATGAAGTTGTCCCTGACCTAATCTGACAGCATAGCGGAAGATTTAGGTGTCAGCGGGGCTCCTTTTAGTGCCTCGAAGTACCCAGATTCCTCATTATTAAAGTAATGTCTTCGCATTCTCCCGCAGCAGACGGCACGGTTCATTGTTTGACTGTCCAATATGCATCAATGTTGATTGAAGAACATAAATTGAATTGATTTTCAAGGACGTCACTCACCTGTCCTGAATCTGGGTTAATTCTGGTAGAAAAATAGTTCGCTCAACTCAATTATCGGCTCGGCAATTGGGTTAATAATGTTATGTTTACATTTTCTTCACGGTTGTCAGTAATGACAATCGTCAAAGTTACCGATACCATATAGTAAAATGTACCAATCGTTGGTGGGGATGTGTATTGCAGCAGACATTAATTTTACATACAGTTGGTAATTTTACAGAAAATATGTATAATCAATCCCTTTGTTATTTTTGAGTTTTTCGGGGTTAAAATATAAAAAATTAAATGTGACTCATATTCATCGTAAAATCGATCCATTTTACTCTCATGTAGTGATAAGAAACACATTAAATTGATCACATTTTTACTTCATGTTTAAAATACAAACATAAATCTCCAATTAAGACGTGACAAAAGTTTTTCTCAAAAAAGAAAATTGAAACCAGTTCAGAAATGTTAACAAAAATCCATCCCCTAGTATTTGGTATGGCCCCCCTTTGGCATCCAGCACTTCCTGTAAGCGCCGAGCCGAGATTTCTGGTCACTGTAGACGGAAGTGCTTCTCAGATCTTCGTAATCGTCGTTTTGAGTTCCGCTTCGTTCACTGGATTTTGATGGATAGGTGGTTCTTGATTTCTTATCATATATACTCAATAGTGTTTAAGTCTGGTAATTTCAGAGGTGTTTTTGATTGGGACAACATAGAGCAGGCATATCCGCATCATGAAGTCAGTTTGCTCCGGGTCAATATTCTGTTGAAAATAGTAATCACGAGGTAGACCCAATTTCTGAACGGGATGCTGCAAGTTACGTTTCAGGAAGATCAATTAAGCCATCTTGTCCATTGCAGAATCGATAAACTCCATGGTTCCAGTTCCAGAAGCTACCAATGTATCATACATCAACTGACTACCGCCGCCATGTTTTACTGTGGGAACCAAATGTTGAACCTGGAGACCCGATCCTAGTTTCTTCCACACGATCTGTCTTCCAGCCGATTCAAAGAGATTGGTTTTCGGATCATCCGTATAAAAGACCCTGTTCCAGAACTCCTTAGGTCTGTTTATATATGTCTTAGGAAACTGTAGTCGTTTTTTCATATTCACCTTTGAGATGAAATACTTTTCACGGCCAACACGACCTCTTGTTCCTGTATGTTGCTCTCTGAACAGTGTCTGCGCAGACAGGTCTTCCAATGATGCCGGCCACTTCGGTAGTCAATTCAGGAATGTTTGTTTTGCGATTCTTTCGTAATGTTCAAACAATTACACGTTCATCATCACAAGATAGGGTCCGTTTGCGTTCTCTACCGGGAGATTTTCTTTACTGTAGAATGGGTTCTTCCGACAGCACCTGCTATTTCCTGCAATGTCTTTCCACGACAATTCATACTTATTATCATTGTACGTGTAACAATATCTATTTCTTTCCTATTACTTGCCGTTTTGATAAAAACTTTTTCAAACATCTACAAAAAACAAAACCAACACTGCCCAAGCAGTGGTTTGGTGTTGGCGTCACAAACTGGCGAAAAAAAAACGTTAGTTCACAAAGATCGTACAAAAAAGGTTAATTTGTTCGGAGAAATTTAAAGTCACTCAATTTTGCGATGCTTAGAATAGAAATTATTTTCAATTTTTGGGAAAATATAATTAGCAAAAAACTTTTCGAAAATTTTCTTGCGCGCATAGTTAGTTTACACTAACTGACAGTATAACATATGATAATAAAGGTAAATAATATAAGAATATAAGCACATAAGCATTCCCTTTCAAACAGAAATACTTTCCACTACGATAAGAAACGATGGTCCTCATACGTTTAAAAATATCCATCCAATCGCTATACAACCGTGGCACTCAACATGTTAAATGTGTGTTGTATTAATACGCATCAAATGAAGAAATGTATTCAAAATATTTTGTACCAAATAATTGGAGAGTATCGTCAAGTAGCATGTGTATACCCAATTTAGGGATTGAATGTACATAGTACTGGATAAACAATAGTGCTCAACGTCGAATTTTCAGTAAAATTTGCGATAATTATCCTCAATAAACTGAACACCTTTTTGGTAAAAAGGCGACATTTTTAGGGAACTATCGTTTTACGATATTAAATACGTTTAGAATTATGAATGGACAATTCTAGTTCAATCCTTATATACTCGCGTATACGGTCTGACAGACCGAGACGAGATTAAATGACTATTAAAACTGAATGAAGTTAAAAGAAAAAATATTTTCTGGAATTTTTTATTCAAAGCCTAAAAATACAAAATAGCAATACAACATCGATGCGCACAGTCTGTGAGTTCACGAGTTATGATTTTTCGCGCGTGTACAGGAGGGTTAAACTGTATATTCTGTGAGGACTGTAATACTAACATATCAATGTACTGGAAGAAAGGTAATGAAGATGGTAGATTTTCAAGCGACATAGCATGCGCTGCCATAACTACTTCGCAAATAGTGAAGTCAGTCGTTGTGTTTATCTTTTATTCCCCCCCCCCCCATCCATGTGAAAATGCTATTTTCAGGAAATAATTAATCAATTATTTTTAGAGTTCCCGCCGAATATGAGGCTAATGTGATAGTGTGTAGTGAATATTTGTGAAATCACGTCGAAAAAGACGGATGAAAGTGATATTTCCATGTGCCATTTTCACATCCCCACGTCATCCTCATAGAAACAAACGAAGTTTCATTATTTCAACGTTATGAAGTTGATGTTTCGAAGGCCCTCAGTCCCGGTGTATATGTTGTGAGAAAATAATCGACAATTATTCAAAATTTCACCGAAAATGTTACTTCATACTTTTTGGACCTTTTTACCACATAAATAATCGAAATAAGCCACAATACAGTTGTCATCTGTTAAAAAATAAACAGTTGAACGATTTCATGAGAATTTTGGCTCAAATTATCATGCAACCGTGAGTACTTTGAACATTGTTTTGTTTCTTCCATATACATTCCATATTGAATGCAAATAAGTACGACACAATATTTTGCTTGCCAATATAGATATACTTCACCGGCCACTGATCCCACCCTCTTCGATTTCTTATATCTTGTACATAAGTGGGCCCTATCTAAAATAACAATTTTCATTATCATATGACCAATTTTAATTAAGACTGATTTTTAATGAGGACGTATGCAGAAGCTTTGAACTTAAAAAAAAAATATAAGAGGTTGTGTCCAAGACACGACACTGTGGACGTAGAACTACTCTATTATTTTGTTCCAGTCCTCCGCTTTGCGCTCTTCTCAACGGAAGCCCTTTTTCTACAGGGGTTAGACATCAATTGAATATAGGCTACCCAAAGTCAAAATCAATATGGCGTCATTTGTTTACCAACATACCATTTGCGAGGATTGAAATCGTAACTGCATAAGCGATTTTCATATTTCGGTTTCACATGGAGGTGTTCAGATTCAACATGAAGTTTAAAGTTAGCCACTATTTGACTATATAACCGGACCGTGTTGTAAACAACAGTAATTGTCAGAACCAAAATGTCAGTAAACCGCAGCAATATTGGGTACATTGGCAATATGAGGGATTTGACGTTTTAGTCATACCCCTGTTTTTCTATTAATATTTCCGATCTCGATTAGCTTAGCTGTCATCCTTGGTGGAGAGTTTTGCTACTGTCATGTGAAACCAAATCACACACAAAATTCCTGAACAATTATTTTCTTGGTGAGCCGATGAGAGCCTAGTTTGATGATTCCCCACACTATTGTGTAGTTCAGAATCATAATTTTTTGGTGTCAGTTTGATGTAATGATTGCAATGCCAGAGCCATCAACGAGAAAGTCCACAGCTCAATCCGAAACGAAGACATGTGATGACGCTAAAAAAGGAAGAACAAGCGATGTTCATTGCTTTGTATCTTGAACGATACTGAAAGTTTGCCTCAACGGGATCCAATATTTATGCTCTAGGCAAATATTCCCTTTCGTTTTTCTTCTTCTTCTTCTTCTTCTTTTTCTTTTTTGTTCACGAAGTCTTTAAATCATTCCCCTTCGTTGGTCACCGATAAGTTGCTCGTTATTGACGGCATGTATGGGAAAATGGATTCATCAATTTAAACCATTTACACACCAGGGGATTGTAATATATAGCATAAAAAACAAATCTTAGGGATTCGATTCGTTTGGTATGTATATCATCAAAATTCGTTCGCGGCGAAAATAGTTATTAACGTTAACTTTATTTCATAAAAACGTGACCAGTTTTCTGATTTGGCACCTTTCATGAAAGACGTAGTTCTACGTCAAAAAAACGTAACTCGAACTTAAGATGTTAGTATAGAATGTAATGTACCGCAAAGTTGTTGAAAACCATTGAATTATTCACAAAAAATAATATTTTAAATTCATTGTTGAAGACTATTACACCGCACTATATGTCAAAAGTTGTTGAGCTGAAGGTGTTTTCTAATATAAATCTATATAAATAAAAATGATTTGGATGGCCCCGTCAGGATAACGCCATATGTGCCTTAATAAGTATATATTTTGGAAAAAAATGATTTGGTATCCGTTCCTTTACGTTCGATTTACGGAAAAAGGAACAGTATTTTTGAACCAGGAATTTTGGTGGAGACTCGTGCATGGTTTGGGCGGGATTCTGTGCAACCGCAACGCTCAAGATAACTTTCACATCATTCAAGGATTACACACATGTTTTGGAATTCTCTCTCCTACCATTTATTTTACTGTTTACTGTTTATATTTATTCATTTGCCAACAGATACAATAGTTATCCCAATGACATGAAAATTACGACACTACACATATGATTTAAAAACTCTGCGGAAACAACTCTTATTTCTACAACGTGAAACATTAAAGTCAAACACATCGTAGTATCTGTTGAAGACACGGCACATCCTTCGCATGGGCTCGTTAAATCCATAATTTGTTCGCGAGGGATGGACGCATAAGAAAACATGAGAGCGTAAATTACGGCGGCGGATGTTTATGTTAAGACAGCTTAACAGCGAAGTACAGTCGATGTTACCTTGAAGCAGGTCACCAATGAAGCATGCCATCGTGATGTTACGTCTCGCCTCAAGTGATTCCAAGTGTATTAACATGCAACGACTTTTGTAGCTGGGCAAGTTGTGGACGTCATTCCAAGGAAGATGCCTCAGAGCGAAACGGATATACTTTCGTTGGATTGCTTCGATGCGGTTCACCTCGTTTTGGTAGTATGGGCACCACACTACAGCCAAATATTCCAGTATTGGTCGAACCAAAGAATAGTACAAAGCCTTAAGGCAATATATATCCTTGAATTCTTTGGCGAAGCGGAACATGAACCCGAGTTGAGATGAAGCTTTCGACACCACGTAGGCGACGTGGTCCTTGAATGTAAGCTTGGAATCAAGTAGTAATCCAAGATCCTTGACCGTCGATTCCCGTTTCAAGCTTATCCCCAATAGAACATAGTTGTGTTGAATCAATGCACGTTGTCTACCGAATGAAATTATAGAGCATTTCGATGCATTGAGTGATATGCGGTTTAGTTGGCACCACTCGGCGAAAGCTTCTAATTGCAGCTGTAGAAAAACAGCATCGCTTGGTTTCCGTATCACGAGATACAACTTGAGGTCGTCGGCGTACGACGACTTGCGGCATTTAAGAATGTAGTTGACGTCATTCATATACAGAAACAGATACAGAAACAGGAATGGCCCTAGATGGCTGCCTTGAGGAACGCCAGATGTCACGGGGAAGGAAGGAGCAACATAGTCCGCAATTTTGACAGACATGCTTCGACCAGTCAAATAAGAAGAAAGCCAAGCAAGCAGGTCGTTCTGAACACCTAACCTGTCATACTTAGCCAAAGCAATGTCGTGATTCATTTTATCGAATGCTGCAGAGAGGTCTGTATATATAGCATCTACTTGATGGCCTTGCTCAATTTCACGGATGATGTAGGAAGTGAACTGTACTAAATTGGTAGTCGTTGAGCGCTTGGACATGAAACCATGCTGGTCCACCGAAATGCAGTGAGCGAAGTTTTGAACCAATTCTTCGAGAATAATTAGCTCGAGAAGTTTCGACGTAGCACTTAAAGCGGCTATTCCACGATAGTTCGATACAGTCTTTTTGCAACCCTTTTTGTGATTCGGAAAAACGTAAGATTCCTTCCAGCAGGATGGGCCCATAAGAGATATAATACAGTCGAGCGACAAGTGCTTTTCGATAAGAGTATTGTCGTTTACACGATCCGGAGGAATATACACCACACAGATGAAGAGCGTTGAGTCGCCCGCTTCGATCGACACCCACAATTGCTCAACCGTCAGGCTTTCGGGAGGGGATAGTAACCGCGACTTATAGCGAGAACGAATAGCCAACAACACTCCGCCACCAGACCTTTTGTTGCTGTTGGAGGGTGATCGATCTTGTCGGAAAACGGCGTAATTACTATCGAAGAGCTGGCTTGAAATAGTGTTGTCATTGAGCCATGTTTCAGTAAACGCGTAGATGTCATAGCATCCGTCTCTGCAAGCAGTCGCGTACTTCGCTAACGAGGTGTTAATTCCGCCAAGGTTTTGGTAATAAAGGGTGTGTCACATCAAATTGCATCACGGAAAAAACGCTGTAGAAATTCGCCCAGTAGACCGATCCTTTTGAAAATTTTAGACAGTAAAATAAAAACTATTAAACAACTTTTGGCATTTTCTTTTTATTCATACTTCGAGCCCAAGCCCGTATGCTCGCACCTTCCTCTTTACCCCGTCCATAAGGTTCTGTACAACGTCAGGTTGTAGTTTTTTTTTTAACAGAAATCCCTTTTCTCTTGAAGTCCGCCTCCGATTTGACAACTTTTGGGTTCTTCCGGAGGGCCTGCTTCATAATCGCCTAATATTTCTCTATTGGGCGAAGCTCCGGCGCGTTGAGCGGCTTCATTTCCTTTGGCACGAAGGTGACCCCGTTGGCTTCGTACCACTCCAACACGTCCTTTGAATAGTGGCACGAAGCGAGATCCGGCCAGAAGATGGTCGGGCCCTCGTGCTGCTTCAATAATGGTAGTAAGCGCTTCTGTAGGCACTCCTTAAGGTAAACCGGCCCGTTTACCGTGCCGGTCATCACGAAGGGGGCGCTCCGCTTTCCGCAAGAGCAGATCGCTTGCCACACCATGTACTTTTTGGCAAACTTGGATAGTTTCTGCTTGCGAATCTCCTCCGGAACGCTGAATTTGTCCTCTGCGGAGAAGAACAACAGGCCCGGCAGTTGACGAAAGTCCGCTTTGACGTAGGTTTCGTCGTCCATTACCAGGCAATGCGGCTTCGTCAGCATTTCGGTGTACAGCTTCCGGGCTCGCGTCTTCCCCACCATGTTTTGCCTTTCGTCGCGGTTAGGAGCCTTCTGAACCTTGTATGTACGCAGGCCCTCCCGCTGCTTGGTCCGCTGGACGAATGAACTTGACAAATTCAGCTTATTGGCGACATCCCGGACCGAACTTCTCGGATCACGTCTAAACTGCTTAACTACGCGCTTGTGATCTTTTTCACTGACGGAGCATCCATTTTTGCCGTTCTTCACCTTCCGGTCGATGGTTAGGTTCTCGAAGTATCGTTTTAGTACTCTGCTGACCGTGGATTGGACGATTCCCAGCATCTTACCGATGTCCCGATGTGACAACTCCGGATTCTCGAAATTAGTGAACAGGATTAATTCACGACGCTCTTTTTCGTTCGACGACATTTTTCCAAATTTGCGAAAAATTGTCAGTGAAGCATGGCCAACGTGATCTATACACTGTTATCTGATTATAAGCGAAAGCTGAAGATAGAATTCCTAAAAATTAAATTTCTACAGCGTTTTTTCCGTGATGCAATTTGATGTGACACACCCTTTACAGGAGGACAGTTGAACCGTTGGCATCAGCGACGTTGGGAATAGAGATTCCGCCAATGACCTGTGGTATTCCGCTGCAATTCGACGAAGCATCAAGAGAAGGAGCGTCGTGAATAATAAGATACTTGCCTGTCAACACAGGCTGGAAAACCCTTTCACCAACCTCGACCGTAGGGCCAGGACGACTTCGACTGCAGGAACCAGCAAATCGCTCGACTGGGTCGGGTGGATCCAGGGCTTCCGAAGCACAGTACACATTGCGTCCTGGTGTATCCACAACCGCTTGCAGTGAGTTAGAATAACTGGGTTCAGCTTGGGAGGTTGAGGATCTTATGTCGTCAGAAGGGCGTTGACTGATTTCGAAAGCAACACGGCAAACCGATGGTCTATAGCTTAACGTGGAGCTGCAATTTTGAAAAGCATGAGGGGCAGAACAGTCACCAATACATGCGTACTTGCCTTGAAGTGCCGGCTGGGAGACCCCTTCCGAGCCTCCGTAAACAGGTCCAGGACGACTGAGACGGCAGCATGTATGGTATTGATACTTTGACGATGTTGATGGCACGACTGTTACGGGGTTAGAAGGGGTTCCCAAAGTGCTTTTTAGCATGCGCCCTGGTGAAAATGATGCCGATGTTTCTAAGCAGCCATGTCTAAGGGCTCCGTTATGACAGATGGATTCGGTGGTTTCTTGTTCGAGTGTGCCGATGAAGATAGCCTGACAACTTGCACCCCGTTTTTTGATCGATTCTCCTCGAATTCACGAAAACGAACGTTCACTGGCATTTTTACGTGGATATCGTCACATTCCAGCAAAACAATGCTACTATTGATACCAGCAAGCAAACTAAGCAATGAATTAAGGAACAAAAACTTAATTTTTTGGACTGGCCGGCTCGCTCTCCAGACTTGAATCCTGTTGATAATCTTAGGGGGGGGGAACTATGTACGCTGAATCTGCACTGAGGGAAAACGGTGCACCACGATTGAAGAGTTCAAGGTCGTAATTTCGGAAAAATGGAAAATATCGAGAAATCCGTTCAGCAGAATTTGGTAAATAGCATTCCAACACGAATTTTCAAGGTTTTTAGTTGAAATGGCAAGGTTACCAATTATTGACATGTAAATCAGCCGATCGTTTTGTATTTTTCATTGATAATACTTATAAATTTTGAAGTGGTCTTATAGAAACTGGACAGCTGAAATTATCACATTTAATCACAATAAATAAACAAACAACTCGAAACCCGAAACAACCCCATATCACCCCACACAACATGCAAAAATTAATATGCAAATAATTTCTTTTATTGTTATTAAACTCACAGTTTCGCTGCATTAAATTGTTCATACTGCTGGAAGTGCTATGAGCGTTGATAATCGTGGAAAAAGTGTTGACAATTCTAAACGTGATTAATAAAGGCCAATCGAATGTTATCTTTATATCTCTTTCTATTACATCACACAAACAAATTTGTTACAAGGCCGGATGCCTCCATAGCTGTCATCTATAATGGCTGTGGTTAGGGTTGACAATTTACTGTAATGTCTTTTCTCTATTGTTTATAATCTACCTTTTTTTTCATTGATTTGCTGATCATATTCTAGAAATAAACTATGATTTACGATTCTAATTTTTCATTTGTCACCTCTGCCGGCCTAACACGTGTTCGGTTTTGAACATATAAAATTCGAAGCTCCAACAATTGGTAGTCACAAATTCAAGTGACAGTTTAAACAGTTGAAGCTTTAAGCGACACCATGAAGAATCTCGTCGTTATAGCGCTGGCCCTTTTATGTGCCTTTTCGCTGATGGTAAGTCAAAACGAGCAGCGATGAATTTTGTCGTAGAATAAACCCATTGCTTGCAGGAATTTTGTCAAGGTCATGACGACGACGAGAACGGCCACAGCGAAAGGCCCGAGCATCATTTCGAAAAAGGCGGACCGCTTTTAGCGGGCAATCCGCGTGTCCGACGAGCTGCTGCTCCTGATCAACCCAAGGGTTCTGGACAGGCCGGCGGTAGAGGTAATGGTGGACAAGGCCCGCCTCCAGGGCAGGGCCAGGGACAAGGACAAGGACAGAGACAGGGGCAGCAAGAGCAAAATGGTGGACAACGTAACTAGGAATATAGTATCACCTGTATGAAACCGTTGAGCGGTAATTAACATTTAGCAGCTTTTGTAGATTTCTATGCAATAAACTTTGTGTGACAACATTTGGTTTTCCCTGTAGATACAGTCAGTGTAGTTTGGAAAAATCACAACACCGATAGCAAATCCGGTATGAAGAAAGGTGAGTGGGATTTGTGTCACAAATTCGTGCGGTATCAAAAAGAATATAAAGTGAGGAACTTTCGGCTTTCATGAATTCCAGTCGATTCGTACTCACGCAGAATAGTGTGCGCAAAAATAACCTAAAACGGTTTGTGGCCGGTAAACAGTAAACAAAACACAAGTCTCACAAAAAGTGGTGACGCTTTTCGTCAGCTTCGAACTGCAAGTGTAAATATTAGCTGGGTTCATAATGGACGTGCAACAGATAATGGGAATTCCGGCTTTTGTGACCGCGCAAATATTAGCGGGCAAAATTTCCGACCATTACCGAGTGAGTGAAACTCCCACACATGCCGTAGTAGATTTATCGCTTCACCTGGGGTAACAGCAACAAAAAAAGTGTGGTGGGGAAATGTTTGGTCAGTATAAAGATAAAAGTTGAGGTAAGAGTCGTATTGGCCATTGTCACGGTGATGACGAATGTGGCAACGAGGTGCGATATTTTCGAAGCAAGATGGTTAGCAAAGGTTGTCTTCCTTCTGTTTGTTACATGGAGCTGTAATTGCTCACGTGATACTCATAACGTCATTGTCATGCAGTTATGCAGTAAAAAATATTCCATACGTCAATGAGAACGATAATCCTTTTGACCTTTTATGTGAAATGCCAGGATTATCGTTCTCATTGACGTCTAACTTGACTGAGATCATCCAAAAATGCGATTTTTAGATTTGGATAGATACATTTCTTTCCACGAGTTTATATACAATTGAAAACACTTGAATAATTAAGTTTATGTCTAAAAGATAAATGAATAAAAGTATCATTTCATCATTCTCCACGATTTGCTTCAAAAATAGCGTATTTACGTTACCCAGTCCCAAAAGGTCGATTTTTGGCCAAAATTTTTTTTCGAGATGACACCAGATCTCGACTTTTTATGCATTTTTATGTCATTTGACATCGGAAAAAATCGATTTTCCGAATTTCCTTTACTCCCCCCTTGGAAGATTTTCGAGGATAAAAAATCAAAACTTTGAGCGCTTTGAGGCACCCCCAAATCATGTCCGATCGAGCCTTAAATTTGCACAGATCATTTTTTTGGGCCAATAAACAAAATGTACATGGTCGGTTTTTCAAATTCGATGATGAAATTTTTCCCATACATCCATTGCCACCCTAATGTTCCCCGTGTAAGTCTCATCTAGAAGTGCTAATGTTAGTTGTTCAGTTCTTCTCTCTTTCCTGTTCTTCTCTCTCTCTGTTCTAAGCAGAACTCATAAAAGTCATATAAGTGTACTATTTCAGGTAAGCATGCTTTAAGTTAGTTAAAATTTTCAAAGTTTGGATGAAAATTTGTTTTGAATGTTATTTGCATACTTATAGTACATAGGTCTGACCATTATATGAAAATTACTAAAAGAATTCCTAAATATTTTCATCAGAATGTATGGCAAACAGACCTGAAACGTTGCACGAATTATGCTAACAATAAAGAGATAAGATTAATGATACTGAAAGTTATAAGCATAACGCTGAAACTAATGATCTCTCGATTCATATTATCGTTCCTGATGGTAAATTCAGATATTGCCCAGCAATATCGTAACTTTTCTTTGAAAAAGGATGAAACCTGTTTCCTCGAATGGCTTCAACGGCTTAGGGTGAAGATTGAGCCGTTGATAATCAACTCTGTATATAACTTCCATATCAGCGTCTCGAATTTCCTTCCACAATATAAGTGGAATTACTCTAGACGACCTCCGACAGAGAAGTTGAAAATATCTGCCAGACCCACAAATACATCGCAGGTTGCAGGTCTCAGAGGATATGTAATATTCATATGCTAGCCACAGTGCACTTTTTGTGCAAGGGTGGAATTTACGTCGCAAATATTTTCTTTTCGTTATCCCCTCGCTGCTGCGTAAATTGCTCGTTGCTGACAGCACGGTTAGGTAAGTTCCCAAATGGACAGAACAAATGTATGGGAGAATATTTGCAACTTGCATCAAATTAAACGATTTCCAGACTATGGGATTGTAATGTATAGCATACCAAACAAATCTTCGCAGCAAAAACAGTTATTAGCGTGAAATTTATTTCATAAAAACGTGATCTGTTTTCTGATTTGACATTCTTAGAGAAAGAAGTAATCCTACGTCAAAATGTCTGAGAACCCATTATTATCTTTGACACTTCACTAGCTCGGAGAACGTAGTTCATTGGCGTGTTGTAAATATTTTTATACAAATGTTTATTTATTTATTTGTCCTCGTCTTCGATTTACAATCGTACAGACTGAAATTTAAATTATGTCTTTAATCCTAGCCTTAAAACTATTCTTGGACATTCCAAAATCGTGGACATGGCCAACCGCGTTGAATGCACTCAGAATGAGTTAAATGGGCCATTCTGCCCGTAACTGGTTCTGTGAAATGGCAGATTGATGACGGAAGAACTACGAAGAGTTCGTGTTGGTACATTTAAATTTATTTGTTGCAGCAGCTCCGAACAATCAATATTACTCTCTATGATATCGAATACAAACGTTTGTTGGAGTTTAAGTCGCCGAGCTGATGAGCTTTCCAAACCGATGAGCATGCAACGCGAAGCGTAAATCCTGTCTAAGTTAAATTTCGGACACCAAGATGATGCCAGTAAAACAAAGATTCACGTAATACAACAAAACCGATTGTTTATTTCAGTAAAATAGACTTATATCTAAAACTAGGAAAGCTTACTTCGATGTTAATTACGTTGTCTGTAAAATTCACGAACTTTCTTGGGAGCATCTGCCATTAGGTTCCGTACAGTATCCTCAGATATGCTGGCGGCGGCGCTTTTCCATCTCCTCTTGAAATCACTAATGCCATTCGCTTTCTTCATAGTTTCGAATAGTTTTCGCTTAACCAGAGCCCAGTACTTTTCCACTGGGCGAAATTCTGGACAGTTCGGTGGATTTGCTGTTTTTGGCACATATTTGACCTCATGTGCATTATACCATTCCAGAATGGATTTTGCATAGTGACAATAGGCCAAATCTGGCCAAAACAACGCTGGAGAGTTGTTGTTCCTTATGAATGGTAGAAACCGCTTCTGGAGACATTCCTTGTCGTAGACATCTTTGTTGATAGTGCCGGTAGAGACGAAAGATTTGGATTTTCGGTCACAACTGCATATGGTCTGTCAAACCAAGTACTTTGTGGGGAATTTAGACTGCTTCTTGGTCCGGAAATACTCGGCTACGACATTTTTTCGCATTGCAGTATAAAAAGCGAGACCCGGAAGCTGTTTGAAGTCTTAGAGAACATAAGTTTTATCGTCCATTATGGTGCATGAACATTTTTGCAAAAACTGGGTGTAGAGCACCTTGGCACGGTTTTTTGCAGTGAAACTTTCGAGCCACATTTCTAACTGAAAGGTTGAGATGTTTCTCAATAATGGCAACCACCTTTCGGTCCTTCTATCGGGAGCATACTTTTCGATTTGTTCCGCTTTCAACCTTCCGATCCACAGTTAAGCGCTGGTCAAACGATTTGCACACACTAAACATGGTACTCTTCGGCAGTTTTAGCTTTTTGGCGAAAACGTACCGACAGTGTTGGATTTTGCTGCCGTTCGCGCAAAATTCGTTTGCGTTCTTCCACTTGATTCAACGCCATTTTACCAAGCTAAAGAAGAATGTAAATATAGGGTTGGGGAAAAAGAAATGTCGTATTTCTGATCGAAATTTGACGCTTTATTTAACATACGTAAAATTATCCAATTTAAGTCAAATATGCGCCGTTTTGTTCGCAAACTTGTTGCCATTTAGAAGGCAACTTCATTTTCCCCCCTTTATAAAACCCCCCCTTCTTATTTGCAAAAAAAACTCAGACAGCCAGTTTTCGCAAACCTCTTTTGAGGCCACCAAGAGCGTTTTGCATGGACCGGAAGAGATGATAATCACTTGGAGCCAGGTCCGGACTATACGGTGGGTGCAATAGGACATCCCATCCGAGCTCCCGTAACTTCTGGCGGGTCATCAAAGATGTGTGAGGCCGAGCGTTGTCCTGGTGGAAAACATTACCATTCCTATTGATCATTTCTGGCCGCTTCTGGTCAATCGCCTGCTTCAAACGGTCAAGCTGCTCACAGTAGAGAACCGAGTTGAATGTCTGGTCATAGTTGAGCAGCTCATACTGGATGATTCCCTTCCAATCCTACCAAACACACAGCAAAACATTCCTGGCCGTCAATCCGGGCTTGGCGATGGTTTGGGCCGGCTCACCGCGCTTCGACCACGACTTTTATCGCTTTAGGTTGTCGTATGTGATCCACTTTTCATCACCAGTCACCATCTTCTTCAAAAATGGGTCGAGTTCGATCCGTTTCAGCAGTGCATCGCAGGCGTTGATTCGGTCTAAAAGATTTTTTTTGTGTCAACTCTTGTGGCACCCATATATCCAACTTTTTTTGGAATCCAATCTTCTGCAAATGGTTCCAAACGGATTTATGGTCTATATCCAGTTCCTGGCCAATCGAGCGAGTTCTCACATGCCGTTCTACTTGGATGATTTCAACGATTTTATCGGTTTCCACGACGATTGGCCTACCAGTACGGGGTGTATCTTCGACAGCCACTACACCAGGACGAAATCGATCAAACCAACGCTTCTTCTTCTTCAATGGCACTAACGTTCCTAGATGAACTTCGCCGTCTCAACGTAGTATTACTTGCGTTTTTTTTTATTAGTACTTATTTGAGATTTCTATGCCAAATAACACGCCTTGAATGCATTCTGAGTGGCAAGTACTAGAATACGCGTGATCACAGTGCGTGATCAAGTCGGAGGAAATTTGTTTGACGAAAAATTCCCCCGACCAGAACGGGAATCGAACCCGAACACCCGGCATGTTAGTTATGACGCTAACCACTCGGCCACGGGAGCACTAAAACCAACGCTATGCTGTGCGAATCGTTACAGTATCGGGTCCATAAACTACACGATTTTTTTTCGGCCGCCTTCGTTGCAGTTTTACCTCGCAGGTAGTAAACACGTAAAATATGACGAATTTCTTGCTAGGTGGACTCCATCTTTGACGCGCTATAACTTGAGACTGAAAAGGACAATCACAATACTGCCAAAACCACACTTGTAGCACAGATTGTCGTCTTTAAATAGCCGTATAGTATGACCCGATGGATGAGATAAGTACAACACAAGATATGTTTAAGTGTTGCCATATATTGACAATATACGACATTTCTTTTTCCCCAACCCAATATGTTGAACGTCGAAATAAAGAGGGGGGTTTCAGCTGTCATGTAAGTGAAATATTTCATTGATTAGTGAAATATTTCATAAACTACACTGAAATAAAAGTGTCCGAAATTTAACGTGGACAGGCTTTAGTCAGGCAAGTTTACAGGATCGATCCAAGGAAGTTGTCGTAAGGCATATCGAATGAATTGAAGACAGAAGACAGATCAATACACGATACACCATAATCACACTGTTCGAGCGACATCTCTGGACGCTCCCTTTTTGACTAACTGTCGGAGTTGTACCACGCAGCATCCCATGTACCAGCTATTGTTTAAAATCCATGCATTGAATTTAGGTTGAATTGAACCGTGAACTAAATCGCAAGCGTAATTTTCACTCATTTCACCGATCGCAATTCTCTGGTTTTCCGCTTTTTTCGGGCTTCAGCCACTCCACACACATTCCCCACCATCTACTAGAAGATAAAGGACGACGAATTAAAATTGAAATTGAGTAGGGTATTTTATATACAGTTATAATTTAAATGAAATACGAATTTATACACGAATTGGACTAAAAATTGGGAATAAAAACAATCGATTGAGAAACGAATTAAAACAAATTTCAGCTTGACAGCTAACACAATAAAAAACGTGTTTGCTATCGAGGGTCCGAAAGACAGATTTGAAGTAACAACCAATATACATAACCAAGAAGAAGAACAGGAAACAAAAATTGCGTATGATTTTCTGTTACAGTAAAAGAAGCATAAACACTTTTCACATTTATGGTCACCTGCTTTGCATTTCTGGCTCTATCGAAGTAAAACTCTGGACTTTGGCGAATTTTCGCTCTACCGGTGACCATATTTGATGTGCGCTCAAACATCAAACATGACTCAAGCAATTAAAACCTTCAGAGGGTTGTGTTTGGTATGAAATCTTTCAAAATTTTAGCGATTCAGACAGCTCGGACAAGATCCATAAATATAGTTAGGCAGTCACATAAGGCTTAAAAAGAATTATTACACATTCTCTGAGTCAACTACACTCAAAATAAAAAAGCTAGTGATAATCATGTTACTTCATTCGGTCGACAAAGAGGTATTAAGGTTCAAACCCTGGTACCACCAACGTACCAACGAATTCCCCCCAAATATTCATTCATCCATTCTTTGAGAATTGATTCAGATGCAACTTCAAGCATATGATCACTGAACCAACGTTAATCCTACGTCAATCTTGTGGTTATACCACATATATAAACCACTTCCTGTTTAATCTGCAATGTTGGTCAGCAGTATGCTCACGAATATACTCGAGATACCCGCTTTAGTGATGTGGAGGATGTTTACGAGTGAGGGGCTGTTTACATACCACGTGGACAACTTTTTGTGGGGGTAGGGGGTAAGACAATGTCCACGTTTGTCCATGGAGAGGTGGGAGGGAGTATAGATCGAGAATACAACCACCAGTGTTCTGATAAAAATATACGTGGAATTAGGTAGCTGATTCGGAATATTTCATGAGGTGGTAGAGGATAATTTTTGATGAAAAAATTCTACGCATTTGGTCTATTCTCAACTAGAGTTGTTGAACTTTTCTTGAATCGAATTTTATGTCTTGAACTGACTCTAATTTAGAAAGTACGCTACTTAGAATAATTATGCTACTAATTTGAAAGAGAAGAAAATATTGCGTAAAATGCAGTTGTAAAAAATTTAAATTAATGGAAGCAAGTAACTTTCAGAGGTAAAGATGAAACTTAAATTTTTGTGCTTTTATAGGTTTTTATAAATTTTCAAAAAATACATGATAAACTGGATTGTTTCTATCAACCAAATTGAAGCTGTCCAACCATTCTACAATTGGTCGGGGTTCTGCCAAAACGAACAAAGCCCCATTTTTTTCAAAATTGAGTTACTTACACCATTGGATGCAGAAAATTATAATCTATCGACTGTAAATGGTCATGCCATTCGGACAATTGACAACAGCTCAAAAAAAATCTGTGTAGCAGACTGTAAAAAAACGAAATTGCATTCAACCAAAGCGAACCATAAATCCACAATATGGCATCGGACGATAGTGATCGTTTTCTCCAAGAAGGCAGATCCGAATCTTTAACAGATTTTTCCGTTTTGGACAGCTCCTGGGATCAGATGTTGTCGAAATCTTGTGAGCAAGAGACAGCCTAAGGATTGCCTTGAAGTGTAGAAGCGCTGATCTGCATTTTTCAAAATTGTATTCAACCACAACGAACCAAGTGTAATGCATTCCTCAATCAATTTGTTTTCATTTATTAAGATATAATTTTGTAATAAACAGCAAAAGTGAGTCAATATATATATACCATTCATGAAATTAGTCAAGAGCCGTTGCTAAATGCAAATATGTTGTGTAATGATATTATGTTAATAGTTAACATGTGCTTGGTTCGCTCTGGCTGCAAAGAGAATGAAGTTTTGCGTGTCAAGCAAAAACATAATTTTGTTTTATTTCTCATATTTCTAAAGGTTTTAAATCGGAAATTGATGACGATGTGTGCATACAGCATGAAAAGTAGTATTATGTTTGACATCCTGTTTAGATAGATTTGATCCGACACAGTCAATTAGTGGGAGCCCAAACTTCAAATCGAAATATCTCAAAATAATGGTTTTGGCGCTTAGTTCGTTTTGGCAGAACCCCGACCAATTCTTTCCTTGACACTACACTGTTATTCTTCTTCTTATCTTCCAAAACATTAATTGATTCATTTTATAAGTTTAGTTTGGAGAACGTCTTTATTCGATGACAGTTGGGTTTGGAATGAAAAAAAAAACAATTCAGGAGCCAAGTATGGACTACTAAGATGTACTATATACTAGATACTAAAGAGAACGTTTGCTTCGTTTTCACCCCCTCTCAATCGTTTAGTCCAAGATTTCTGCGTAGCTCCTGGAAACGTGTAGCATCTAGCGCCTTGGTGAACAGGTCTGCCAGTTGATCCATTGTGCTCACCGGTTCGATCTTCAATCGTCCTTCTTCTACGTGATCACGAATGAAGTGATGTTTCACGTCGATATGTTTGGTACGTTTGGTTTCACGGTTCTTGGCCATCCCTATACAGCCACGATTATCTTCAAAGATTACAACGGGTCCTACAGCTATCTTCAAATCGCCAAGAAGTCCAGCCAGCCAAATCGCTTCTGACGCAGCCGTACTCAGGGCAACGTATTCTGCTTCGCTTGACAACGTTGCCACAGTCGTCTGTTTCTTACTTGACCAGGATACGGTAGCTCCAAAGACCTTAAACAGACAACCGCTTACTGATTTTCGGTCCACGGTATCAGCAGCCCAGTCAGCATCCGCAAATCCTACTAACGGTTCCGCATTCTCGTTTCTTGTATACTCCAGATAGAGTCCCGATGTTCCTTGCAGGTAACGAACGATGCGCTTCAACGACTGCCAGTGTTGATCAGTAGGTTTTTGCTGGAAACGTCCCATGTAGCTTACAGGATAGCAAATATCAGGCCGCACACACAGCATGGTGTACATTATGCTGCAAAGTAGCTCTCTATACGGTTCCTTCGTCGCTGGTCCGTCACGATCCATTTGAAGTCCCTTCTCCATAGGCGATCTGCAAGGATTGCAGTTCTTCATCCCGAAACGCTCAAGTATCTTCATCACCTGCGCTTCTTGCGAGAGTCGAAGTGTTCCTTGATCCCGGTTGTACTCCAGCTTGATTCCCAGAAAGTAATGAGCGTCACCACAGTCGGTCATCTGGAACGCTTCAGAGAGTTCTTTCTTCAGCCTCACAATCGAATTTAGCTTTCTTCCAGCGATCAGTAGGTCATCGACGTAAATGATGATGATCAATTCGTTCCCTTGCGTGCATTTCGTATACAGACAGTAGTCATGACTTGATCTGGTGAATCCCATGCGAAGTAACTGACCATTCAGCCGCTCGTTCCAGCAGCGGGGCGACTGCTTTAACCCGTACAACGACTTGGAAAGCTTGCACACTTTACTTCGATCAGCTTCTACTCCATCCGGTACTACCATATAGATTTCTTCCTTCAAATCACCGTGAAGGAACGCAGTCTTAACGTCCATCTGGTGAAACAGGAATCGGTGATGAACGCCTACTGCCAGAACAGTGTGAATCGTAGTTAGCTTTGCCACGGGTGCGTAGGTTTCTTCATAATCGATGCCCGGACGCTGCAGGTAACCTTTCACCACAAGTCGTGCCTTGTAACGAACCTTCTCGCCGTTTTCATCCTCCTTCACACGAAACACCCATTTCGATTGGATTGGCTTGATACCCTGGGGACAGGATTGCAGTTTCCAGACTCGATTCGCCTTCAATGAATCCAACTCTTCTTGCATAGCATGTAGCCACTGGTCACGATAATCTCTACCATCGATTTCATCGTAGCAGCTTGGAACATCTGTAATGTTTGAACCAGCAGAAGTTGCACTGTACGTCGAAAGAAATTGAGAAACTTACCGGGGAGTCTGCGCTCCCGTTCGCTGCGCCTCAGCAACGGTTGACCCTCATCCATGGATTCGTGCTGTTCTGATTGCGAAGGGAGCGCCCCGGTGTCTGCAGTGTCTTCAAATTCGTCGTCAGTCTCGTCATGTTCATCAATATCGGGCTTGTTGTCGCTGTGGTTTTCATCATTGGAGTAGTGGGTGATTTCCCCCTCTTGCTCGTCAGGGAAGTATACTACCAGCGGTGAGTCCTTCTTGTCGGAGCATTTTTTATACGGAAAGCAATCTTCATCGCATTTCACATCACGAGCAATAATAATCCTTCTAGCCTTACGATTCCACAAACGATAGCCATTTGGAGCATAGCCTACCAGGACTGTTTCTTTGCTTCTCGCATCTAGCTTTCTTCGTTGCTGGCCAGGAATCCAAGCGAAGGTTTTGCACCCAAAAATCCGAAGTTTCTTCACGCACGGCTTGGTCCCATACCAGGATTCAGCCGGTGTTACGTCTTTGGGGAGAGCTGCTGTCGGACTTCGGTTAATCAAACAGACAGCAGTCAGGACAGCTTCTGGCCACAGCTCCTTGGGAACGCTTGCGTCGATCAACATGGTGCGCACTTTTTCAACTACAGTTCGGTTGAACCGTTCCGAGACACCATTTTGCTGTGGCGTATAAGCCACCGTCGGTTCGATTTGTATGCCCTTTCTACGATAGAAATCTTTCTGAGCATTAGAGCCATACTCACGTCCCTGGTCCACAGTTAAGGTCGATATCTTCAAGCCAAATTTCGCTGTAGCCATCGCCTCATACTCCTGGAACTTGTTGAAGACTTCGGACTTCTTCCGCATCAGATACAGCACGGCAAAGTGGGTATGATCGTCAATGAAGCTTACGAAGTATCTTGATCCATCCCATCCAGGAGGGTCGATAGGACCACACACACGTCCGAGTGAATCCTTTCCAAGGGCCTGGATGCTCGGTCACGAGTTCCACTAAACGGGTCACGGCATTGTTTCCCTTGTACACAGGCGTCGCAGAAACTCAGCTTGGTACCACGAAACTCAGCCCCCGTCACCAGATCGTTGCTTACCATTTTCTTCATGCCGTCCTCACTTAAATGCTCGAGCCGTCGATGCCATAACTTATCCGTTTCCTTCTTGCACAAGTTTGCTGACGATTTCTCCAGATTTATCTCCAGTTCGTAGAGTCCGCCTCTCAGATGGGCAGTAGCGATGATTTCGCCGTCTCTCTTCAACACTGATTCTTTTCCGACAAAGATTACCTGTACTCCAGCCATCACTAGCTTCTTCACTGACATCAAATTGTCGCGTAGCTCCGGAATATACAGCACATCCTTCATATGGAGCGGATACAGTTTATTGCTGTTCCCATAGATCTCTCCAACGGTCTTTGCAAGTAATGATTGACCATCTTTTGCCACATTGATCACAATAGGCTGTTTCAGCTTCTGAACGCTCCGGAACACCTTGCTGTCATTGACCAGGTGGTCGCTGGACCCGGAGTCAAACTCGAGTTTTTTGTTCTTCTGCTGCGCGTAGTCCCGGTTCACCATGAAACTTACTGCTTTCCTCTGCGTTTCAGCCGAATTAGCTTCACCACCAGATTTCTGCTTACAGTCTTTCTTCAGATGACCGCGTTTGCCACATTTATGGCACTTTCCTTGAAACTTGAAAGTCTTCTTCGTTTTATCACCGGAGAAAGCCGCACCTTTCGCTTCGCAACATTCCTCATTTCGTTCCCGACGCTTCGAGTCTTCAGCTAACAGACGTTGCTTCACAACTTCGATCTTGAGATCCTGTTCAGGAACATTTTCTAGGGCGGTTACCAGAGGGTCGTACGAATCAGGTAATGTCTGGAACAGCAGCACCACCAGGTCAGCATCATCAACCTTCGCGCCAGCCGTCTTCATTTGCCGTATCAAGTCGTCGAACACCATCAGATGCGGTCTCATCAGTTCGCCTTCTTTCAGCTTCAGCCGATTGAGCTGCTTCCTTATCAGGTGTTGAGATCCGATCGATTTGGTGGCAAACGTAGCTTCAAGTGCCGTCCACATTGCCTTGGCAGTCGACTTCTCCCTAATTACTTCCAAGCACTCGTTGGCCAGAAAACTTACGATTAGAGCTTTGGCCTTACGATCCGACTCATCGAACTTCTTTTTCTCCGCTTCCGCTTCCGGTGCATTCTCCGTCAAATTCTTCAAAACGCCGACCGAATCCAGATGCATCTTCATTCTGAAGCTCCAGTGCTGAAAATTCGGTCCGCCGTTGAATTGCGGAATTCCGCACACAGTATTCGCCGTGGAGCCGTGGAGTTTGGAGAACGTCTTTATTCGATGACAGTTGGGTTTGGAATGAAAAAAAAAACAATTCAGGAGCCAAGTATGGACTACTAAGATGTACTATATACTAGATACTAAAGAGAACGTTTGCTTCGTTTTCAATTCACAACATAATTTATGCAATAATTTATGAACTCCATTGGTGTAATTTTGATTATTTGTCGTTACAGAAACCCAAATATTCAAGAATAATTTTTCCGTCCTTCCGTTTTCCGGAAAATGATAAAAAATCGAAAAATCGCCAAACAAAAACATTGCCTAAAACATACATTTATGATCCTGTAGAAGGTTCAATCCAATAAAATAAAACTGTAAGAAAGTTTACATATTTTTTGTATTTTAGAAGGTTTTGTTTTTTTATTAGGTTATGTGAGGTTATGTACTTTTCGCACATAGTTGCTTTAATCCGAATTTATCGTCCAATAAAGTAATACAAAATCGAATGAAATTGATGGTAAGTGATAGCTAATAAATTGAGCTATCTTTTGATGCCAAAACCTTACCATATGGTAGCTTTCTAAAGCCATGAAAAATTATCAAAGTTGCTGTTCGATTTTTCGAACGCTTGGCCTGAAATGGGTTGAACATTTCTTCATGTTTTTGAGGAATCAATCAACGCTCTATTAAAATAATTGATTTTTCAGAAACTTATTCCAATCGAGCAGTAGATTTCAAACCAAAAATGTACAAGTTTTCAAAAAATGGAGAGGATCGGGCCGGGACGACTGATTAATTTGGCGTTGAATTTTTCTTTAGTAAACTGTTAGAATTTGATAAGTGATGTTTTGATAAGGATTTTAACGGAGGAAAACCAAAGAGCAATACAAATAACTTTTCGGACAAGGCTAGTAAAAAATCTATCAGTCGTGAGTTTTCTGATGTATACATCGATTCTGCAATCCTTTCGAAACCATTATTTCGTTCGAGATATAACTTTGCATTTCCTATTTTTTGCCCATTTAATGTTCGAAGAGAAGCAGATTGAACGAAATGCAAAAACAACTTGAACGGTATACAGAATGGAATTTAATCAAGTCGATTGAAATATTTCGAATCGATCGAAATACAGAATAGGCGTGGTAGTTTTTTCTCGCGAGCATTTTGAAAGACATCTAGACACTCAATGAAGAATGGTCAATAAGCAGTTGAAAAATTAAAAAATATACATTAAAAATATTTCTAATACGCTATTAGTACCCTCGGAAAATTCCCGGAACTATTGCGGAAAAAGTTTCGCATTGCGCTGATGACTTAAAGTGAAGCGAATGTGTAAATGAATTGACATTTCCTGTGATCAATCGTACTCCGGAGTGGGCAAAAAACTACACTCGACAAAAAAATAGAGGAGCAAGATGCGACATCGGAAATTTTGAATGATTTTTGAAACGCTTTAACTCTGTTATCAAATAATGCATTCGCCAAAGCAACAACTGGACCTTGTATAGAATATTTTCAAGTTTGCAGTGGGCAGATTTAATCATCGATTTGCGGTGGTTCATTATTTCATGAAATATTCATGATTCAAAATTAAAGGATAAACGGATCATTCGATAGAGAATACCTCTGTAGAAAATAATTGTACTGAAACTTTCTATGAATCGAATGAAAGAGAAATAATCAGGTTGATTGGGTTATATATTTTGTTATTGTTAATATATTTTTAAAATTTTTAGAAACATTGAAAGCAAACGTTTTATCTTTTCTTGCAATGTCTTTTGTCTACAACGCATATACACATTAATCTTAAATATGTACGTAAGATACCCATAAACCAAAAATTTGTAGTTTGAAAACGCTGAATTTTTTGTCTTCATGTCATGATGTATATCGAAAGTACAGGCGTTTCGAAATCGCTTAGAAATTTCGACCCTTCACTCCTCAATCTTTTATCAAATGAATATCTTTAGATATCAGTGCATGGTCTCTATTCCATCTTTTCTTTTATTGAAATTCTTTTTAATTGATAAAAAAAATCTATGCATATAAAATTGTTCTGTTTGTTTTTGTGCGCTTCATAAACTCGAAAAATTCGCCACTGATGGAGTTCATATTATGATATAATATAAAATTCACTTCATGGATTGTTGTTGCTACTGCCAACCCCTCAGGAAGCTTTAAGATTTTCAGATGGAATTAGCACACTTCTGACGTAAGGTTGTGAACCTAAATCAACTTTCTAGTATTGAATACGTATTCTATGTAGTTTTGTTCGCAAGTGTTTAAAAAATCATGAAATAAAATTGTATCCGATAATGATTTTAAATCCATTCAATTTTATTCGATTGGCGGTGCTCAAGATCAATCTTTGGAATTATGTGATGTAGATTCGGGTGCGGATTGTTGCGTTTCCGTGTCGGCATACTAGATAGCCAAAGCGTGGCAGAATACAGCTAGTAAAAGTTTGAGAAAAAAAAACTTAAATGGAATTAAAATTTAATGTAAGTGCAATACAGTTATTCCCTCAATTATTCTAATTAAATAAGCAAAAATGTCCACGTGGACAACAGGCGGAGGGGTATGCAAATGTCCACGCTTGTTCACGGAGGGGGAGGGGGGAGTTTAAAATCGTGCTTTTTCTGTCCACGTGGTATGTGGACAGCCCCTGATGTGAATACTTCCACCACTTTTACCAGCTTTCGCTGTTAACCCTCTACAATCTAACTTCACATTTAGACGGGTATCACGGATTTTCTTTTCAAATTATTCAGACATTATTTTCAATGTTCACCGCCACTAGAACATCTTTAGAATATTTTCATCTATCACACATACACATTAGTTTTATGCTGGCAGCGTTCTGCTAGGAGTAATTTATGTTGAAAGTCGGAAGTTCGAGATGAAAGTGGAATGCGTTTTTTTTGACAAATAAACAATTTAGGTCTTAGAGGGTTAAATCCCATCAATATCATGACTCTTTATACAGTCATTCCATGCCAAACCGATATAGTGGCTCTCAGATTTTCGTCAAAAGTGTTAGTTTTGTTCTTTATCGCAAATTACGAGACTGGCATTTTTTTTTATTTTATTGTTAGGTTGACCATTTCCATTTTAGGGTGGTCCAAAAAAACACTTTTTTGCATTTTTGCCAAAAATGACTTTTCGAAAACTCATAACTTTTGAACTACTAGACCGATTCAGATAATCGACATATCAAATTAAAGCCAATCATCTGGTCTTTTTTGAAAAAATACTATACCTGCAGATAATTCGAATTCTGCTCTCGTTATTATTGATTGTACTCGTTTTTTATTGTTTTCATAGTCTCTGGACCAAAGGCGCTATAGTTTTTTATTTTTTTTTTCTGAAAAGCTGAGGATTTTTCACATATCTCGAAACCAAGGAAGCGTTTTTTTTTGTTTTTGAGTTATGATTTTTCAAATTACCCGATGGTCCAAAAAAATATTTTTTCCCACTTTTTCCACTACAAAAAACATAACTTTTGATCTACTGGACCGATTCAGATGATCGACATATCAAATTAAAGTCAATGAGCTAGTCTTGTTTGAAAACAATATTTCGTAATTATTTATTATATTTGTTTTCTATAGCTTACATCGTTTCGGGACCAAGGGCGCCATATTTGTTTATATTTTTTTCTGAAAGCTGAGGTTTTTTCACATAATTTATCCGAATACCAGAGAGGTGTTATTTTTCGTTTTTAAGTTTTGACGACTAGATGTATGTGATAATAATCCAATTCATTGGCAAATGTGTTATTTTTTTAAAAAAAAACTAGCTAGTAGGCTTTAATTTGATGTGTCGATCATCTGAATCGCTTCAGTAGGTCAAAAGTAATAAATTTTTGAAGAAAGTCATTTTTTGGAAAAAAGGAGAAAATGAATTTTTAGACCATCGGTTAACTTTGAAAAATCATAACTCAAAAATGAAAAAAAACACCTCCCTGGTTTGGAGGTGTTTTTTTTTGGTGTATAATAGTTCAAAAGTTATGAATTTTTGAAAAAAGTAATTTTTAACAAAAATGCGAAAAAATTGTTTTTTTAGACCACCCTAAAATGGAAATGGTCACCCTAATAAAAAAATAAAAAATACGGGTCTCATAATTTGCGATAAAGAACAAAACTACCACTTTTGACGAAAAGCTGAGAACCACAGAACCACTATATCGGTTTGGCATGGAATGGGTGTATATCTATACAAACTCTGTTCAAAATCATATGGCTTTCCTTATTTTGAATGTAGTATAGGATATATACAAACAGCAGACTGTATTTTCTGGGGATTTTTCCATTCCCAAAGCACCCCATCCCAACCGAGTATTGCGAATTAGAATGATAATGTTGTGTGCATCTTCATTGTTCATACAATTGATTACATGCTCTCGTTATGGTTTACAATTACTTCTCCGAATTTGGCCGCACAAACAGTGCAGAGAATCTAATCTAAACGATCCTCGTAAACAAAAAAAAAGACAAACAACGCCCGGTGAGACGACTCAGCGCCAACCCTCAACTCATAGTCCACAAACTTCCAGCCGCAGCAGCGGAAGACATATCTCGGAAGAATAGAAAATCCAAAAGCATCTTCGCCAGTGATAACGACATTAAATTTTGGCGTGGATCCTCGCTGGATTTCGCGACGACGTGCGATCGATCTCCTCCCGTGCTTTGTTGGAATAATATTTACTTTGCCGGAATACTAATGTTCGTGTTACTTCTCAACCGATTTCAGTTTCGTTTGCGCCGCTCTGCAACCTTTGTGTGTGAGTTCGAAATGTGCGCTGATAAAGTATTTAAATGAATTGAGGCGACCTATCGGCGAATCAGTTGAACATTTGAAGTGCGAAAGTGAGGATCGGGTAAATTGTTTGTGGCGCGAGATTGATTTTTTGGTGGTTAATTTCCGGGGACAGAACCATTGCGTGCCATTTTGAAGTTAACCGGAAAAGGAGAGATACAACGATCGGAGTTTTTGGAGTAGTTGTCGAAACAGGCAGTGTCACACCGGGTGTCATCATAAAGAAGGGAGCGTGAAATAGTTTTGGCGTTCGCTAAGTGGATATGAAATCATTGCTTATAATTGCGGCAGTGCTCTTCGCTGGAGGTACGATTATGTGTTGTTTTTTATTTTTCTTTGTGAACGCTTAATTATACGGTGATTTATTGGCTTATGTGAGTGCTGTTATCGCTTTTTGCCCTACGCTCTGGATGATGGGATGTGGGATGTGAAATTGGTTGATACGTCGTGGACTTTAGTTGTCGGGCGAACAAAGATCTGTTAATTATTTTTTTTTCTTGGATATTGCAATTCTGAGTTCTATTTGAGTCAATCGTAAATTGTGCACTACGAGTACGTATTGTGTTATTAAAACTGAACATGAAATTCAATCGAGATCGAAGCGGAGGCATATTCAGATAATGTCATCATTGATGTCGGTTGCCATTTCGATCCCAATGGACCCAATCATGTCGGTACAGACTTCATGGAATCAACGCTTTATCTCGCATTCGGAATCATTATTGTTTCATTTTATGGTTCTAGGGTTTTCCGGAAATGTAAGGTATTTGGACAACCGAAAAAACAGAACCGTTCCGTGAAGGTACGATTCGAGGCTGATCTCATAACTTAAAGTAATGACAGGGAATCCCCGGATAGTTTACTGTTTCTGCATAATAGTTATCACAGCAATGCGAGACAAAGTCACGCTTGATGCATTATTATTGTAGTTCAATTAGTTTGTTGACCAACACCAGATGTTCTGACTGCTTCACTTCTGGTTTAGCAATGTATTCAATGTATTGAGTAGGTGCTGGAGTAGTTGGAGAGGAGTCGGAAATCAATAATTAATTTTATCTCATTTGTACTCTAGTGTACCTTCAATGAACAGTTAAGGTCTGCATTTTGATTCATCCCCTTAAAGTCAGAAAACACCTACATCACATAAAAAAATACGTATATCCGGAATCTTTCAGGAGGAGGATTATATTTGATGAGAATAATTCTGCTATGCACATTTTCGAATTTCAACAATGACAGAATTACTGAACTTCTCTTGTGTTCCGGGATCTGTTTGTTCTAAACTGGCTCCACTTTGAAAAGATATAAAAAAATGTTTCAAGCTGTATGCAATCTAGTCTTAAATTGTGAATAAAATTGTAAAAAATCATATTAGATTGGGGAAGAATAAATTCATAATTTTTGCGTGAAATTCAAATTTTTAATCAATATGCTTCGCATTGTCCGATTTGTACCGTTTTGTTTTAGAATTTGTTGCCATTCTTAAGGGTGCAACGTTTTCCCTTAGGAGTCTTGGTCCTTATTGGCGAAAAACTCTAGCATTTTAATTTCATAATCTTTTTTTGATCCCAATTTCTCATCATTCTGGATGTTGTGCAATGCCATTAAAAGAAGATAATCGCTTGGTTCAAGCTGCCAGAACTACATGGTAGATGCATTCAAAAATTCCAATCAAGCTGTCGGAGTTTCTGGCGAGTCACTATAGACATGTGTGGCCTGATGGAACAGAACACTTCTCTTTTTGGGAAATTCAGAACGATTCTGGTCAATCATTGGCTTCAAACGGTCTAGTTCTTGACAGTAGAGAAAATATTTTTTCTTTAACTTCATTCAGTTTTAATAGTCATTTCATTCAGCCACCTCATTGATTCTCGGTTTGTGAGACCGTATGTTATACTCGCACATGTGAGTGTTAAAATAATAAAAATGTAAGGGACACGACCGCATATTTTCGACGTAGAACTAAGCAATTATACTTACCACTTCGAATATTATTTTGAAATGCATCGAAATTTATGTAATAGATTATGTTCTTCGTTACAAATAAATTTGATGAATGTCCTCTTACGTTTGTTATGATGACTAGGGCTACCAAAATATGTGAACGGAAGAATTGTCAAACGATCATTGTATTTTACATTTTCTTCTGAAAATATTGCACATCTCATGTTTACGAAGTTCTCGAACCGCGAAAGCTCATTCACCTCGAGTATCTGAAATAACGATTTTCCCAGGCTTTTCAGTCTAAAAGTACGTTTTTGGGAAACATCTTCCGGTCTTCACAACGACAAGCGAGTACAAAAGTACTCAACACCAAAAAATAGCCCCGATTTGCACGTATTTGCAAAGCGGATTCCCCCAGGCACATTAATTTTGAAGTCCGTGTTAATGAAACACAGCTCGGTGGGAACAATATTCCTCCGACTTGCATGTATATTTGCAAAGCGGATTTCCACAGGTACAGGAACATCAATTTTGAAGTCTGTGTCAACAAACTAATTGAAACCGTAAATCGGGCCAATCAAAACTTGGCAGTTAGGGCGTTTAGATAACGCTTGACATTTTACAGTTATTCAATTATTCATCTCCAGAAAAATTACATTTTATTAATTGTGATAGACGCGTGGAAATATTCCCTATCGATTGATGCAAACATCTTTCCGATCTGTTAAGAAATGTTCGAATTATGAGCATTCGAAATACGGGTAGGGTTAGCACACAAATCGGCAGAACAAATGTATGGGAAAAAGGAAGTTCTTCCAGTTTTCATGAATTTAAACCATTCAGAGAATGGCGAATTGTAACGTATATCATATCAAACCAATCTTAGAGAATTTTCCGATTCGATTGGTATACAAATCATGAGAATTCGTTCACAGTGAAAATAGTTATTAGCGTTAACTTTATTTCATAAAAATGTGTCCTGTCAAAAAGTCAAAAAGAATTTGCACATATTTAGCTGGTACAGTATCGACACCATGAACACCATTCATAATTTTAGCGGTCTGGCTTGTATTTTCGGCATTATCAAAGAAAAAGTGTAGAATGTACCGAATTTCCTCTTTGTTGACTTCTATTGTTAACACCCTGTAACTCACAACTGAATGGAACAATGAAAAAATGGGAGGGTTATATCTATGATATAACCGCAAGGTTGACGTGGGACTTCCGTAGGCTTGATAATTATTTGTTTGAATTGATTAAATTATTGATTGAATGAAACAATTTTCGAATTCAATTGAATTCAACATATTTACTGTGTAAATAAAGAATTTGAACGAACGCCATACAATAGGAGTACCGGTAAGTTTCTTCGTTTTTTTGTCAAAATTAATGCTTTGTTCTACAAAAATGGTTACAAATTTAATATTCAAAGTATTGCCCATCGCTAGTCACAACTTTTTCCCATCTTTCTGACAATTCACGGATCCCTTCGTGGAAATAACCGGCCGGTTTGTCGGCTAACCACGAATCGATCCAATTTCAGACTTCTTCAAAATTGGAGAAGTGCTGGTCAACGAGGACATGTTGCATCGATCGAAAAAGGTAGTAATCGGACGGAGCAATGTCTGGAGAATACGGGGGGTGGGATAGGATCTCCCATTTCAGCGTTTCCAAGTATGTTTTGACCGGTTTCGCGACATGTGGCCGAGCATAGTCGTGTAGCAAAATAACTTTATCGTGTCTTTGCTCGTATTGTGGTCATTTTTCCTACAGTGCACGTAGGAAACGCGTGTTCCCGTGGCCGAGTGGTTAGCGTCATAACTAACATGCCGGTTGTTCGGGTTCGATTCCCGTTCTGGTCGGGGGAATTTTTCGTCAAAGAAATTTCCTCCGACTTGCACTGTGATCACGCGTATTCTAGAGCTTGCCACTCAGAATGCATTCAAGGCGTGTTATCTGGCATAGAAATCTCAACTAAGTACTAATAAAAATGACGCAAGTAATACTACGTTGAGACGGCGAAGTTCCTCTAGGAACGTTAGTGCCATTGAAGAAGAAGAAGAAGACGTCTCAAACGCATCAATTGTCATCGGTAGAGGTCCCCCGTAATGGTTTCATTCGGTTTTAGCAGCTCATAGTACACCACACCCAGCTGGACCTTCTGGCCGTGAATATTCCGCGCGGCCGTCAATGTTGATGCATGGGCGGGGTATCGATACGTTGCCCGACGTTTAGGAATGTCATAATGGACCCACTTTTCAGCGCCATTAACGATTCGATGCAAAAAACCCTTTCTCTTATGCCGTTGGAGCGTTTGACGTCTCGTGACTTCAATTCATACGGCACCCAACGCCCTATCTTTCGGATCATTTCCATTGCTTTTAAACGATCAGATATGGTTTGCTGAACTATTCCAAGTATATCTGCAAGCTCTTGTTGGGTTTGTGACGGATCTTGATCGAGTAAAGCCTCTAATTCTACATCTTCAAATTTTTTTTTGGCTGTCCGGAACGTTCTTCGTCTTCCAAGTCAAAATTACTACTTTTGAATAGTGCAAACCACGTCTGACACGTTCGCTCAGTTGGAGCATGGTCACCATGAACTTCCATCAAAATGCGATGACTTTCTGCAGCGTTTTTCTTTACACTACTGGAGGGTCGACTCAGGATTATTCCGCCCTATTCAATTATTACATACGTCAAAACCGGAACGCATGAAAAATGTGTCCTGTAAGAAATAACTTTTTGTAAACTAAATATTTGAAAAACATCAGTTTACAATGCTACACTTAAATAACATTTGAAGGACTATTATCTAAAATGACTACTGGTCATTTTAGAAAATGTTGAAATTGATTGTTAAAAAAGACAACACACTTGGGTACAATGCATCCCGAAATGGGCATATTTAAAGGATAAAAAAATCCAGGGACAATTTATCATAGCATTGTTCGTAGTCCTACATCAACAATGCTGTCGTGTTTTGGTTTGATTCCATTGCGGAGTTTATACTAAAAAATCTGTCTAGTTTCATTTTGGCCTAGAAAAAATTGTCTCTGGAGGGTGGTGTCCAAAACACGACAGCATTGTTGACGTAGGACTATGAACACATTTCGTTCAATTCGCTTGTTTTTTTTATCTCATTTATTTATTTGAGGCTCATTAGCATTTTAGCTGTAACAGAGCCGAATTTTAATCGTGTACATGTCACATGGTTATCATATCTATAATTAGCACATTACACACAGTTGCCATTCGCCAGTATTCCTTCTATACCATTACATATGGTACATTCACACAGTAGCCATTCAGGCGTAAGAGTATTCTTTTTGTTCTTTCATTATCCAGTTAGACCACCGAACAGCGGAGACAGTTGATTGATCATTGTTGAGTTATTTATAGAACAGCAGCCCGATGTGTCTTGCAGAGCAGAGCAGTTGTATGGATGAATCGATCTTATTTCGACCGTGGATCGATCTCCATCGCTGATGATTGTTGCGTCGACGTAGCTATTCTGTAACTACACAAAGATGGTCAATGAGGGCCCTGAGTTTTGAACTCACGATCGATCGCTTACTAAGCGAACGCGCAACCATTGTGGCTACGGAGACCCCCTAGTTCGCTTGTTAAAATTCCTAATTATAACTAGAAGTTTTATTTTAGAATGAATCGAAATCTGACACGCAACACATTCTAGTCGACTGTATAACGCAAGTTTACGAACGCACATGAACCATGAACCGAACTTTGAAATCGTCCGTAAAGTGTTCATTTTCATTAGTGATGAAACGGATAGTGGTTTGGCCGGATACCGGATGACGGAGCCAGCTTAAGGATATTCGGACAGTTTAAGTTAATAAGACATTTTTTTTTTCTCTAATATCCGGTATTCGGTCGAATAGTATCTATTTATCTATCCGATATTAGGTCGGATAGAATGTATTGACCGATTAGGCCGGATACCAAATAGTTACCGGATATCTGTTTCATCTCTAATTTTCATCCACTTGGTCATCGAACAAACAAACATGCATACTCAAAGAACTAGAAGTTAAAAACCAAAAATCTCATCACCATAAAAATGCCGTTGGAAAATTATAAAATTATTCGTTAGAATATTATCTGACAATTAACCCGGCATCGGAAAAGGCAACAAAGAAGTCCCTATTTGCATGCAATTCTCCAACTCGGTTCGTATTAACTCGGATGCTAACTTGCACTGTGTAAACTTGGCGTTAACTTTGGTGTTGACTGTTCGCTGGTTGGAACGAGACTTACAGAAAGCAGCATTTATTTCGTTGCCTCTTTGTTTTCGCTGATGCACGATTTTGGAACGCACCATTTAAGGGGCTATATTCGGCTTCGAAGTCGACAAAGAGGTGGTGCGCAGGGACTTGATACTTGCGCTACTTTTGGAGGATCTGCCGCAGCGTAGAAATCTGGTCCACCGACGAGCGACCGAGTATGAATCTGGCCTGATAACTTCGCACAAAACTGCTTACTATTGGCGATAAACAGCGAAAAAGGATCTGCGATTTTACTTTGTAGGCACTATTCAGGATCAAGATTACACGATAGTTGTCAGAATGCAGCTTTTAACCTTTTCACCTTTTTAAATCTATGATATTAGAAATCCTGACCATTGATCAATCAATGGTTAATCTGTGTGTTTCGATTGCTTAGGTGACTTCTAGGTGTAACCGTATTCAAAGCGGTGCTACTCATGGCCATGTAAAAGAGTTTTATGACAATAAAAGTATTAGCAGACTTATGTCAGGAACTAACGATTTCATTTCTGAGCCGATAAGAACATGTTCGAAGATGTCTTTTGATGACGTTTCAAATAGGCGTACTTGATTTTCAAAGAAATATGTTGTGATAAGAATATTGACTTCAATTTGTTTCCTCAGTTAACACCTAATCATTGTCTCTTTCTTATTTAATGGCACTAACGTTTCTAGCCGAACTTTGCCATCTCAACGTAATATTTTGCTTGTATCATTTTCATTAGAAATTGGTAACAATCTTCGACTGTATTCTGAGTGGCAAATTCGTGACCGCACCTAACCATTGCAAATAACATTATAATGGCGTCGGTCCTATCTGGTGATTGACTTGAGAACTGGATTGTTTCATGACAACCAGGATCCTCGGAGATCTTCTTAGCCACAATGGTTACGCGTTCGGTTACTAAGGGATCGATCGTGAGTTCAAAACTCAGGGCCCTCAATTAATCACCTTTGTGTTGTTAATAATATGGTGGATTGATATTTTTTTTACAATGAAACCGATCTTGTTCTCCTTTTACCACTCGGCGATTTCCCGGCTGTAATGACAGCTTTTCAAGTCAGACCAGAATTTCACCGGACATTTGAGACAAAATCCAGGATATAGTTGTGAAACATCTAAAAATGAATTGATTTGAATAACATTTTTGAAGTGGAATAATTTATTGAAAGTGGTTTTGAAGGTGTTATTATTATAAATTTCATCCCAAAAATTCATAATACACTTGATTGTTACTATCAACCAAATTGAAGCTCTCTAACCGCTCTAAAGTTTATTCTCCAGTTTCTATCTTTCCTAATTTCGCTGCAATATCGTTCCAAACAATTCCTGGAGAAAATTCAAGCAAAATCTTCGAAAATCACGATTTTTACTCCACTGTACTTATAACTACCAATTAATTTTCACCATAATGTTGAAATACAGGTCGGACTCGATTATATACAGACTCGATTATATGTGATTCGATTATATACAATTTTAGATTCGATTATGTACAGATTGATTTTTTTTTTTATATTTCAAATTTGACTTATTTCTAAAAGACGTAAAGACGTAACCTTTCAACGTTGGGGTGAAATTTATGTGCCTATTAAATGTACAGTGGGGTAAAAATCGTGATTTTTGAAGATTTTGCTTGAATTTTCGCCAGGAATTGTTTCTATCGATATTGTAGCCAAACTAAGAAAGATAGAAGTTGGGCCAAAGAACAAATTGTAGAGCGGTTAGAGAGCTTTAATTTAATTGATAGAAATAGTCTAGTTCAATATAAATTTTTATGATGAAATTAATAATAACACATCAAAAATTATTAACTATTGAGTTTTTCACTCCCAGAATGTTATTGAAATCCACTAATTTAGATGTTCCACTACTATATCCCGTACTAATTTTTTTCAACTTTCAAATGAAAGCAACAGAATCGTCTTCCGTAGCGTACTTTTTAATGTAGAGCCAGTTTGAAGCAACTGGGTCTGAAACAAAAAAAAAGTTCAATAACTCTGTCATTGTTGAAGTTCGAACATATGAGTAGAAGGATTTTTTTCAACAAATATGATCGTCTATCATCTCCTGAGAAAATCTGGATAAATTTATATTTTTCATGTGAGCAAGGTGTTTTCTGACTTTAAGGGGAAGAATCAAAAATCAAATTCCTCTTTTATATACAAAAAACGAAAATACATGCAAAAAAAAAACAAATGAAACATTTTTTTTGACTCGATTATATACAGTGAAAAGTAATCAGAAACTGTATATAATCGAGTCCGCGCTGTATTATATTTTGGTTTGAAATAAGCTGTATTTGAAATATAACAAAAAAAATGCATACTGTATATAATCGAGTTCAAAATTGTATATAATGGAATAATAAACAATCAAGTCTGTATATAGCCAAGTAAGTTCTACATGCAAGTCGAGGCTATTTTTGTTCCCACAAATTTTTTTTTTGACGTAGAACTACGTCTTTCAGGAAGGGTGCCAAATCTGAAAATAGGTCACGTTTTTATGAAATAAAGATAACGTTAATAACTATTTTCACTGTGAACGAATTCTCATGATTTGCATACCAATCGAATCGGAAATACTCTAAGACTTGTTTGATATGCTATACATTGCAAATCGCTCATCTCTAAACGGTTTAAATTCATGAAAACTGGAAGAACTTCCTTTTTTCCCATACTTTTCCCATTTGTTCTGCCGATTTGTGTGCTTGCCCTACCTGTATTTCGAATGCTTATAACTCGAACATTTCTTAACAGATCGGAAAGATGTTTGCATCAATTGATAGTGAATATTTCTACGCGTCTATCACAATTAATAAAATGTTATTTTTCATGAGATGAACAACTGAATAACTGTAAAATGTCAAGCATTATCTAAACGTGCTAACTGCCAAGGGTTGATTGGTCCGATTTACGGTTTCCCTAACACAGACTTCAAAATCGATGTACCTGTGGAAATCCGCTTTGCAAATATACATGCAAGTCGGAGGTATTTTTGTTCCCTCCGAGCTGTGTTTCCCTAACACGGACTTCTAAATCAATGTGCCTGGGGGAATCCGCTTTGTCAAAACATGCAAGTCGGGAGTATTTTTTCCCACTGAGCTGTGTTTCCCTAACACGGACTTCAAAATTGTTGTGCCTGGGGGAATCCGCTTTGCAAATACATGCAAGTCGGGGGTATTTTTTGGTGTTGAGTACTTTTGTACTCGCTTGTCGTTGTGAAGACCGGGATATGTTTCCCTAAAACGTACTTTTAAACTAAGAAGCCTGGGAAAATCGACATTTCAGATACTAGAGGTGAATGAACTTTCGCGGTTCGAGAACTACGTAAACATGAGATGTGCATTCATTTCAGAGGGAAATGTAAAATAGAATGATCGTTTGACAATTTTTCCGTTCACATATTTTGGTAGTCCTAGGCATCATATCAAACGTAAAAGGGCGTTCATCAAATTTATTTATAACGAAAACATAATTTATTACAAAAATTTATTTATAACGAAAACATAATCTATTACAAAAATTTAGATGCATTCTAAATTCTAAATAATATTCTAAGTGGTGAACAAGTGGATTGCATAATATGATTGCGTAGTTCTACGTCGAAAATATGCGGTCGTGTCCTAGATACAACCCCTTACAATTTTTTTTCCCTAACACGGACTTCAAACTAAGGTGACTGGGGAAATCCGCTTTGTATATGCGAGCGAGTTCTTTTCTACTCGCTTTCCTTTGTGCAGACCGGAATATGTTCCCCTAACTCTTCTAAACTTGGGAGATACTAGAATGAACTTTCAAGTTTAAAGCCTCTATAAGGACCGTATCGTTATTTATGGGTACGCCTTAGAGTCTCCGTCTGAAAAAGACTATAGCTTGTTTTGACAGCTGTTTATTTTTCTCCTGTTGTTGACACAGTTAGCGTTCAGTTAGCATTGTTAAAAGATCGTTTTTTCCTAAAAGTGCAATCATGAGAGGGCTAACAGAAGAAAAACGAAAATCCATTGTGACCAGATACTGCTCCGAAACAGGAATATCAATGAGAAAATTGGCGAAGGCGGAAGGAGTAAGCGTCCATGCGGTCCAAAACGCTATCAAGCGATTTGGTATGTATAATACATTGAAGGATCTACCCGGTCGCGGCAGAAAACCTGGGCCATCCAAGCCAAACTTGGATAAAAAGATTTGCAGGCAATTTGAAAGAAAAAAGGAATTATCGATACGGGATTGCGCAAAAAAGTGTGGAACATCAATCGGTATGGTTCAACGTGCCAAAGAACGTAACTCACTGAAGGCATATAGAAAGCAAAAATGTCCCAAACGCAGCCAAATTCAGGCAAGTTCCGTGAAAACCCGTGCCCGTAAGCTTTACGATGGGATTTTAAGCAAACGCGAACTGTGCATCGTCATGGATGATGAAACCTACGTCAAACTGGACTACAAAACTCTTCCTGGGGCACAGTTTTACACTGTAAAGCAAGGAACAGATGTCCCGAACGCGGAGAAGTCAATTTTTTGCGAAAAATTCGGTAAGAAAGTGCTGGTTTGGCAAGCTGTTTGTCAATGTGGCATGAAATCATCTCCTTTCTTCACTCTCGGGAATATGAATGGTGAAATTTACCGGAAAGAATGTCTCCAAAAGCGTGTGTTACCGCTCATCCGAAAGCACACTGGTCCGACACTATTTTGGCCTGATTTGGCATCATGCCACTATGCACGTTTGACCTTGGATTGGTATCGCGAGAATAATGTCGATTTTGTGGAAAAGGAGATGAATCCTCCAAATTGTCCGCAAATAAGACCTATTGAAAAATTTTGGGCTTTGATGAAGGGACGACTGCAGAAGAAGGACAAGGCAGCCGATGACCTTGAGCAGTTCAAAAAGGATTGGATAAATGTGAGCAAACAAGTCGATGAGACGGTTGTCCAGAACCTAATGAGGGACATCAAGAAGCAGGTGCGATCATTGGCGCGAAAATCAGAATCTTGATTATTTTTTACTGTTACTCCTTTCTTTCATTCATAAGATACAATATTTTGATATCAGAACTGAAAAATAAATGCAATATTTGAAATAAAGCTGTGTTTTGAGCGTACCCATAATTAACGATACGGTCCTTAGTATAAAAAGTAGAAGTTGAAGTTGTTGATCCATGCAAGTCGGGAACACATGCGGGATGTTTTTTTTTGCACTTCGTTATTCACTCCGTTGTTCCGTTATTCAAGACTGCAACGGAAAATATGCCTTCATATCTTCTGCTCACAGAAATTCTACGCATACCGTTTGATGATTAGACTAAATGCTGTCATCAAATTTACTTGTAACGAAGAACATAATCTAATATAATGCATGAATTGGTGTTACATGGCATTTGTTCAAATTCTTTACTTACAAAGCAAATATGTTGAATTCAATTGAATTCGAAAATTGTTTTATTCAATCAATAATTTAATCAATACAAACAGTTGATTACTAAGCCAACGGTAGTCCCACGTGAACCTTGTGGTTATATCATAGATATAACCCACCCATTTTTTTAAACGTTATTTTTATGCTGAAAAATGTCCTACTTTATGCGACCAAATTATAACTGAAACAGGCTTTCGTAAAAAATTACGCTAGTTAATCACTACGTTTCACTGGGAACGTTAGCGCCATTCATGAGAAGATAGGGTCAATAGATCTCAAAATGTTTATTTGGTAAAAGTTTCAGTGTGATTATCTTTCACATTGGGTTGATATGGATTCAATCATTGTTGGGTTATCATAGGTTAAGCTACTTAAGAACTATTCCCTCCCTTACTGAAGTATCATGCAATGCAAATAAGCGAATGAAAATGCAAATTGTTTCAAAAGACAATGCAATGTGAATTATGATTCGAGATGGTTTCAATTCAGTTGGCAAACGCTGCTATTTTCGATAAACTCGATCAATATCTCAACCGCAATTACATACGTATGAAATGGTAGTTATTAGTTTCCACTAATCATAGAATTTTTTTCTTTGGACCTCATAGCTGAAGCGCAATCAAAGAGTCTGTCTATTTACTCCCTTATTAGGCCCATAATAATTTGAACTAAAAAGACGCTGAAAATCTGCTAAACTCATTTTGAAGAACCAAAACTATGCGAATAATGTCAATTCATCATTAGCAAAACAGACCCCACTACGTCATATTAGTGTTTTTCTGTTGCTGTTACTTATGCAGATAATTCAACCTTTTGAACCCACTTTTGAATCCAGAACTTCACCACACCGAATCCTGATTAGAATTAAATAAGTCATTTGGAGCTTGCAACCAAAAATAGAATACTGTCCAAACAAATCAACGAATCGAAATGGATTCGGAAAGTTTTTTTTTTTCGGTAGCGCGGGGTCGATCGGACAAGGTCAAGGCAACTCACGCCGCAGGGTCAACCTCACTTCCGTTCTAGATCAGGACGGAATTAGTTTACTTCAACCCGAAAAAAAAAACTCGAGTAAAATTCAATTATCGGTGTGGTAATTGCCGTTCCCATCGTGTGTCGTCGAGTCATTCCGTCCGCTCGAGTACCGCCTGATGGTTGAGGTCAAGTTCACAACTCAACAATTGCTGCCAATCGGGAATGCTGATTGTGTTTGTTCTCTTACTTCTTCTTCCACTTCTTGGGCGTGTGTTTGTGTTCAATGCGCATACTCAACATTCGCTATGCGACGTCCCTTTTGAGCATCGTCGTTGCTCATCTGGGTCATCGCATTGGTAACTAATGGGGTGTATGGTTTGTGGCTTATCGCCTTATCGACGACCGTTGGCGAGCATGATTCGGGTTCCGACGCGATGTGGCGATGACGACTGTAAACATGCTAATCTCGTACTGATTTGTGTATGAGCTCATGCTGGAGCACATTTGGGCATTTGATTTCACTTTCGAAGTCACTGAGGCGGCGCAACCGCGTGCACAAACGCATCAGCGCTTCTGCTCGGTAGCGTCTGTGGACGCGATTAGACGAAACGCTGCGCTGATAACGGGGCGATGTTTGGGAAGATCGTATTTGTACTCCGAACAAATATCGATGCCGTTTTTCTAATACGTTGTTTGTCTACTTTCAGCATTGGCCTTGGAGAGCGGACAAGTTTGTGAACCAGGAACCAATTTTATGGTTGATTGCAACACATGTCGATGTTCTGCCGATGGTAAGCTGGTATCATGTACGAGGAAATTCTGTTTGCCGGAGGAACAAGGTGACGATCCCAAGGCACAGGCGGTTGAGGAGTCCAGCAATGGAAACGAAAAGGAAGAAGAACAAGTCCACACGAATGGTCAAGTCTGCACACCCAATGAGGTGAAAATGGAGGTTAGCTTTGTAGATCATGAGATCTTGGATTTGTTTTTCTAACTATTCTTCATCCGTAGGATTGCAACCGTTGCAAGTGCGCTGCTAATGGTATTGGATGGTTCTGCACCCGTCGGGTTTGTCCCCCGCGGGAGAAGCGCGAGGTGGCGGCACCGAACCGGAAACCAATGTGCATGCCGGAAAACTTTTTCTGGAGTACCGATTATTGCAACGATTATTTCTATACGGAAACTGGTATCACAGCTTGTATGCGGAAGTTATGTAATTTGAGAGCTAAGCGGGAATCGGCTCCATTGGAGAAGGAGTGCGAACCGGGAAGTACATTCCTACATCCGGATGGATGCAATCAATGCTTCTGCACCAAAGACGGACGGGGTGCATGTACGTTGAAGCTCTGCCTAAATTCGGAGAAGAGACGCTCCGTTCGGGCGGCCGGTGATGCCGATCTCCCTAGATCGGAAATTGCACCGTGGGCCAATGGATTTTCATGCGCACCCAACAAGGCCTTCAAGTATCAGTGTAATACCTGTCGCTGTGATGACTCTGGCAGTAGAGCAGCTTGTACGCTGAAGTTCTGCATAGAGGGTGAATACTGATTTGCCGTTTATTTTAAGATATTTACTTCTATGTTCACATTTTGTTCTTCCTTATATTAGCGTTCGCATACTTAGAGCTCTCTAAAAATAGAACTGAATAAAAACAAATTTCGTTTCTTTATATTTTTTCCTTGTTTCGATTATTACAGTTCCAAGAAAATAAATCTATGCGTTGCGTCCTGTGTGAATCAGATTAGCATAGTAATAATTCATTGCTTTCTTTATCACATCTATCCCTCACTTAGCAGTCCACTCATATTTTATAGTTCGTTTGTTAAATGGTGCTTCAATTTTACCCATTTTATGTAAAATTAATTCACAATGAATAAATATTATCCCTACCTCACCCTTTCTATCTCTTGGTCTATCGATTTTACTATTTATCGAACGATTGTTTATGTTTTCTACTGATTAATTAATATGAATATTAAACCCAAATAACCTTGCTTCCGTTTACATCAATGGGATATTAGTTACTTAGAAGATTTTTAGTTCTGAATAACATTGATATTACGCATGCTCTAAATCAGGGGTTCTCAAACTATTTTGGGCGATAGACTCCTTTTCCAGAATTAAGCGACACCTCAGACCCCTATAGCCAATTGTTTTAAACAAAAATCTATTTCTAGTTTCAGTCTTATTCATACAAAATTCTTACTAATTTGAAAACATTGCTGTTGGTTAACCTATTATACGCCTGTAACAACTATATTGCCACCCACAGAATTTTTTTGGGCCGTACTTGGAATATTATTTCTATATATCTCAATATTTTGCTTAACAAAAGACTTCTTAAAGTATCTGGCAATACTCCTATTTTTTAGGGCTGCTAAAAATTTACGATATTAATTTGGGAGGCATTTTTATGACAAAAAAAACGTTATTCCAGAGCGCCGGCAAAAAATTCTGCTTAAATTCGTTGAACATGCAACAAGTTGATGAGTTTTTCACTGTAAGTGTTCTATTTGGAATCTACTGTGTAAGTTCGTTCAGTTTCTTCAATAAAAAATTAGTGTATTTGATAAACAATTCTAATTTTATATATTTTTTTTGGTGTAAAAAAATGTTTTTTTTCGCAACACTAGAGAAATTGCTTTAATTTCTGTACAAGCAAAGGCACAATAAACTGAGTTTACAAGGCACCCGTAAGCAGTGTTTTTGGGTAATGAGCAGTGGCAACTATTTTGCCACCAATTTTTTCAACTTTCAATAGTTTATTTTTTTATTAAAGATATTGTGTTCTTCCTCATGTAAGGATTATGATATCTGAAATTTGAGTCGATTCCTGGCCTAGTTTTCACGGCCTTATAAAGGGTTAAGCTAGGGTTGCCAGGTGTATTGAACAATAATCTGGAAGTTGGAAATCAAAAGTCTAGATTTGTCCGGATTTAACATTTTCACGAGAAAGTGTAACCCGACACGCCTTCTAGGCGTGTGAGTCCTTCCTAACCGGGGCTCTGCGCAGTCAAGCAGTTGGCTTAAGCGCCACTCCCGTAAGGGAGGCCAACCGCCGTGTTTTTGGTTGCCCGGCCAATGAGAATCGAACTCCCAGGGCGGGTTTTTCTTTCTTTCCCCAAAACCCGGTTTGTTTCTCAATTTGAGCTGCGCTGTAAAGTGAACCCGAACACCGCTTGTCCAGAGGACAAGATTAAAGCCCGAGAGTGCGTGGGCCGATCCCCAGACCACAAATTTCAGCAAATTTTCCTCACTGGACCAATTAGCGAAAATATTGTCCACAACGAAGCTCGCTTCGGAGCGTAGGAGTTCAACTAACTGCAACAAAAAGGAGTCTCTTTGCAGACTCAAGACCTTTACAACAACAAAAAAATCAGTTGCCGGTACTTAGGCCACACCGCTAGCCAGTAAATAACTCAGACTATGAAATATTCAACTCAACATTTATTACAGGAAAACAGCGTGACGACAAAAAACTAATTCAACTCATTTATAACATAACAGAAAATTTTTATCTAACTCCAGACTCGAACATCAAATCATTGGATTTGCAGACATAGCAATTAGCTCACTACACTAAAGGCACATTGAAAAAGATTTGGTAATGGCGGTTGACTTTCTAGTCATACTGCTATGGCTTCTCCATTCACTCACATTCAATGGCTATTGTGTGTGTACTTTTGTGTGGTGTTGCTTCTGTTCTTGCGCTCTATAGCGCACCTCTCATTATTAGCGTGTTGAGTATTATTTCCCTACATGCGCATGTTAAAAGGAAAATAAAAATGGGTACTCACTACCATGGATTTACGTGGTACGGCGGCGAAGAGCGATGAACTTCCGCTGATGACGAGCCGCCGGGAGCGCGAGAATTTTGCTGGGGCCCTCGTGTTGACGGAGAGGGCCAATTCCAACGTAGTCGTGGGGTCAGAAGTGGTGCCACCTAGAAACAACACATAAAAAAGCGCACACACAAGCCATTTACCATAAAGCCACATTTTGCAAAAAAAAAAAAAAGCCAATGCTTACCTCCAATTGAATTTGAACTTTTACGCACTGGAGGAGTAAATTTTAAATTTAAAATTGAGCTAACTGCGCTCACTAAAAAACAAAAGAAAAAGAACAAACAAAGAAAAAAAAAACACAAATGAGCTACACTAACTATGGCGTGAAAAGTACCAACTACCTTTTGAACTACTCGCGATTTCACAAACGGAACTACACACTGCTGCCTCTTCCACGGGCCAAGTTGAAATGGAAGAATATTTCTTCGAAGTCCTCAGATCAGCGCAATGATCAAAAGGACCGGAACTACGCAATTATTAACGATATTAATAATACGTAGTCTTACCCTCAACCCCCTTGCCTACATCTGTCCACTTTTCAAACCTTTTCGGGCGATTATCTTTAATCTCCCGAGCGCAGCTTAAATCGAGTCGCTCGCCGGATTCCGAATTCAAATACCAAGAAAACCCGCCAAAAACTCTCCCGGTTAAGGAAACGTGAATTTCTTAGAAAAAACTCACACGAGTGTCCAAGACATTTTCTGAGACGTGTCTTGGCTAAATTGAGCCGTCGAGTTACATCTGGCACTCAATTATAGCTAGCAGTGAAATCGGAAAGGGGAAAAGCATTCGCTTTGCAGTTCATCCGAAACATACACATATGAAAAGACACTCAGATTCTACACACGGGAGTTGTGTTGAAACTGACGTTCATACTCATAGAAACGAGGGGCTCAACAATACTAAAATCAGTGCAGCGCTACAAAAGTCGTTTGATGTTTGCGGAAGCGGACAAGGTTTGCTTACGAGTAGTGAAAATGAAGTGTCCTTCTCAAGGCAGGTGAAGAACTAGTTTGGGTTGAGTTTGTCCACAAGGGCCTTTCTCAGGACTAGAACTGCAAAAGTTTAAAGTTTAAAGAATCTCATTACACTTACTAGTTCGCAAGGGACAGCTATTGGTTTGCCCAATTTCATATGGAATATGCTTACGCGCATACGAAGACCATAAGGCAGAACTATAGCAAATACACTTCATGAGGACTGTATCGAAAAGTCGTTAGTAACATCTATTCGTGAATAAAAATAGATTGCGATTATTATTTCAACAATTTTTTTTTGGTTTATTGAAGATCAGTTCAATGTGAAACAATAGTGTGGCCACAAAAGCCGTTGTGCATTTCCTGAATGCTGCTGTCCATTTTTTTCTGAATTCCTCCATGGTTTGGGAAACTGTTCCCTCCTTCTTGAAAATCCTTTTCAAAATCGCCCAGTAACGTTCAATTAATCGGAGCTCTGGACAATTTAGTGGGTTGATGTTTTTCTCAACGAATTGGATATAATTGTCTGAGAGCCAACTAAAGCTGAAAAACTAAAACAAGTTCGCCCTTTTTTGAGTGGAATCATTATCAAAATTGCTAATTACTTTTTGATACAGTTCTTATTGAAAAGCGATGGACAATCACTTTTAAGCTAGGGGTGATTTGAGTTGCCTGGTGAAGTCATGGCCCTTGCTCCATCAGCCCCACAGACAATCAAATAAATTTGGTATGCAATTTTGTCCCTCTTGAACAACGAAACTATCTCGTCATACAACGTTCTAGAATCCGTTTCAGTAACCTGTATAAGGTCATAAAACAATGATTCACGAACAGTATACCATTCTTCCAATAGCTAATTCTGGCCGCTAAGGGTGCTCTACCACTGTTTGACCGAAGCCAAATATTTGACTCTTTTTGACAGATAAAATTTGATCAACGTGTACTGATCAAATGTATTCGACAAAAACACGACAAGCAAATATTCAGTTTTTGGGTGCCTAAGATATTTGTTTGGTCTGTTCTTCGAATCTGTTGGTACATGGTTAGATTACCTTAAATAATTCAGTCGCTTTTCCATGTTCGATGTTTGACATTGTTTGCTACTGTTGAGTATTGAAGAGTGGCAAACAAAATGATGTTTGACAAATTTCAAACCAAACTTTATCCGTCAAAAAGTATCAATTATTTGATCTCCGGACAAACAGTGTACGGCTACCTTAAGGATTGTGTCCATTTCTTCGACAAATCCATTGATTCGTCGGCTAAACGGATTGCTTCGCAAATGACAAATGGTCGTATTTGCGTTTCTCAGTCGCTGCATGCTTCAAGAAATCCTTCAATCCTCCAAAATACTTCGTGTCTTCGTCTCTACATACTTGGTTGAAACCAGCATGCTTAACGGTGCCCTGAGAAAGCCAGCTCAGTCTGGCCTCCCAATCTCTTCGGTGAAATCAATTATGCCATTTTGATTAACTGTTTCAATAAAACTAGCACGAACTAGCTTTCCAAATCGACTCAATAGAGGCAAATGTGATTGCGGATTATTTTTAAACTGGAAAAATCTGGACAAAGTGCCGAAAGTCTGGACTAGAGCAAGCACGGTCTGGATATTTGGCTGTTTTACCAAAGTCTGGAAGATTCTTAACAAAATTGGAAGTCTGGGTTAAGCGGGTAAATTTGACATCATTTTCTCATCAAAATTCAACAAAATAAATAGATGCAAAATTATAAAAATAATAATTTTATGATAAATATGTTAATACAAATTACTCACAAATACTGGAGTACAAATACTGCCAAATTTATCATATTAAAGGGTGTTTCACATCAAATTGCATCAGGGAAAAAACGCTGCAGAAATTCACCCAGTAGACCGATCCTTTTGAAAATTTTAGACAGTTAAATAAAAACTATTAAACAACTTTTGGCATTTTCTTTTTATTCATACTTCGAGCCCAAGCCCGTATGCTCGCACCATCCTCTTTACCCCGTCCATAAGGTTCTGTACAACGTCGGGTTGTAGTTTTTTTTTGAACAGAAATCCATTTTCTCTTGAAGTCCGCCTCCGATTTGACAACTTTTGGGTTCTTCCGGAGGGCCTGCTTCATAATCGCCCAATATTTCTCTATTGGGCGAAGCTCCGGCGCGTTGGGCGGGTTCATTTCCTTTGGCACGAAGGTGACCCCGTTGGCTTCGTACCACTCCAACACGTCCTTTGAATAGTGGCACCAAGCGAGATCCGGCCAGAAGATGGTCGGGCCCTCGTGCTGCTTCAATAGTGGTAGTAAGCGCTTCTGTAGGCACTCCTTAAGGTAAACCTGCCCGTTTACCGTGCCGGTCATCACGAAGGGGGCGCTCCGCTTTCCGCAAGAGCAGATCGCTTGCCACACCATGTACTTTTTGGCAAACTTGGATAGTTTCTGCTTGCGAATCTCCTCCGGAAAGCTGAATTTGTCTTCTGCGGAGAAGAACAACAGGCACGGCAGCTGACGAAAGTCCGCTTTGACGTAGGTTTCGTCGTCCATTACCAGGCAATGCGGCTTCGTCAGCATTTCGGTGTACAGCTTCCGGGCTCGCGTCTTCCCCACCATGTTTTGCCTTTCGTCGCGGTTAGGAGCCTTCTGAACCTTGTATGTACGCAGGCCCTCCCGCTGCTTGGTCCGCTGGACGAATGAACTTGACAAATTCAGCTTATTGGCGACATCCCGGACCGAACTTCTCGGATCACGTTTAAACTGCTTAACTACGCGCTTGTGATCTTTTTCACTGACGGAACATCCATTTTTGCCGTTCTTCACCTTCCGGTCGATAGTTAGGTTCTCGAAGTATCGTTTTAGTACTCTGCTGACCGTGGATTGGACGATTCCCAGCATTACCGATATCCCGATGTGACAACTCCGGATTCTCGAAATGAGTGCGCAGGATTAATTCACGACGCTCTTTTTCGTTCGACGACATTTTTCCAAATTTACGAAAAATTGACAGTGAAGCATGGCCAACGTGATCTATACACTCTTATCTGATTATAAGCGAAAGCTGAAGATATAATTCCTAAAAATAAAATTTCTACAGCGTTTTTTCCGTGATGCAATTTGATGTGACACACCCTTTATATGAACTTATGCGCGCTCATCTATTTGTTGAATTTTTGAAAAGTACAGCAATAATACTTTCTACCAGAAATCAATTTGGATTTGGTTACAACTTATACTGTATCCTGAAAGCTTCAAACAAGAACTTGTGTTAATTAAAACCCCCAAAATCAATTTTCGTTCTTGTGAACCCCTGAGAAACCAATATCGACTCCAAGGGGTCGATATCGACCATTTTGAGAACCCCTGCTCTAAACTCTCTTAATTGACGCATACTTCGTAATAAAAACAGATAATAGATACTTTGCATAGAATGCATATGCGCTATTGTGTTTATTTTGCAAGTATGCTATATATTTTTCACTATATATTATTTTTCCAAGAATTCTTTTTCGGGCAGGAGGAAATACTTAAGTATCCTCATTTTGATCTTGATACCAAAATTTGGCCAAGATTGATATAAGAAGTAAAATACGAAAGAATAAGGCCAAAAAATATAGAGAAATAGCTGTTCTTTACTGAAATTTGATGAATTCCAAAGTAATACTTGAGCAATTTTGTTTTGGTTTTGAATGTGCTTATTTTAATTTTGGAATAATATTATGAGACCTAATCAAACATTATTCCAAAATTCCAGTACATAAATCAATGCAAAAATCAGTGCACGGAAACGCCAGTTTGACAGTTTAGCATTTAAAATGTGAACGAATGAGACCTGAAACAAACCACGCAAAAACATCAAACCGTGAACTCAATAGTCATTCGGGCGTTGAGTTGCTATCTCCCTCTGCGACTCGACTATCTCATTTCATTCTTCACCGTTAAATGGATTTCACGGCATATTGAAGTGACTCCCCCAGACTGAATTCGTTTCTCCTACTCATGTATCACGTATGCATGTATCGATCTTTGAGTTCACGGTGGGTAAACAACGGAGCCGTCCAATCATGGTGTAACAATTTTTTTGCCCCAGAAATCAAATTTTCGTTTTAATTAATAAGATTGTGTACGCGGGCAACGAGGTTCATGACAGGATGAGTAGTAGTAGTGGATTGAAATCAGGTTGAATGAAAAGGCAGAATTGCATGAATTCGTCAAGCCAATTAGAATAACCATTTGCTAGAATAGTTCATCAGTTATCCTCGTTCTTAACGCTCATCAATTCCTTTCTAGTTGATTCAAGTTATGAACGAAAATGTATGAACGTGGTTACGGTTAGACGCCGTGCATTAATTTATTGAGTTCTTTTTTCCTACATTCTAATTGAATGCGAAAAAGACAGCAATAAAGATGCCCAAAAAACATTTCAGAATTGTCAAAATTTGCATTAGAAGAAAAAATACAGAGGATTGTGGTTAGGTTTGATGCAGCTATCTATAACTAGAAAACGTGTCCTCATGCACTTTAATTAATCACATTACCGAGCAGTTTTGCGACGATTGTGATTTAATGGATATACTCGAGATTTTTTCGTATTTCACGGAAGTAAATTACGGAAAGATTCTCAAATATTGTTTCTTCTTCTTCTTCTTCTTGAATGGCGTTAACGTTCCCTGTGGAACTTTTGCCGTCTCAACGTATGTATTAACTAGCGTCATTTATTAATACTTAGTTGAGATTTCTTAAGCCAAATAACACGCCTTGAATGTATTCCGAGGGGCAAGCTCTAGAATACGCGTGACCACAGTGCAAGTCGAAGGAAATTTCTCTGACGAAAAATCCCCCGACCAGAACGGGAATCGAACCCGAACACCCGGCATGATAATGTGAGACGCTAACCACTCGGCCACGGGTGCACAATATTGTTTCACAGTGATTGAAAACAATATTTGAGAATCAATTTGATGTCCTCGAATGATATGATTAATTAATGGTTTATTACGCCATTTTATGGCTACATATAAATACTACACGAATCTTCAAAAAAAAAATTCTGTTTACCAATCATTGGAATGGGTAAAAAAATCATTATTTCTAGCGTAATTTTTGTTGGGTTTTTGTCACGCGGCTTTTTTCACGAGTTTTTTTTTCAAGTGGATTTTCCAATTAAGATGACTGTTTTTACGCGGATTTTCCAATTGACGCGTTTTGTAAAACCGTTTCATTTTAAGATGATTGGATTTGATTAATCTAAAATGATTTTTTTGTATTCATTCGTGCTTTGAAATAGAATTGAGAAATGGAATTTTTATTCGAAGCTTCGTGTAGTATTTATATGCAACCATTCCATGCCAAACCGAAATAGTTCGATTTGGTCAAAAGTTGTAATTTTGTTCTTTTTCGCAAAACATTAGACCCGTATTTTTTTATTTTTTCATTGAGGTGGCCATTTCCATTTTAGGGTGGTTCAAAAAATCAACTTTTTCCACTGTTTCCCAAAAATGATTTTCTACAATAATTCATAACTTTTGAACCACTGAACCGATTTATATTTTTTATATTTTTTCTTGAATGCTGTTTTTAGCATATCTCGATATCAGAGATGCAATTTTTTTATTTTTGGGATATGATTTTTCAAAGTTAACCGGTGGTCCAAAAAATCATTTTTCCTCTTTCATCCAAAAATAACTTTTTTCAAGAGTTCATAACATTTGAACTACTGAGCCGATTTAGATGATTGACATATTTATTTGAAAAGTCAATAAGCTAAACTTCTTGGAAAAAATATCATACTTGCGATAAGATTGAATTCTAGTGGCATAGGTCTAGTTATAGTCACACATTGAACGAAGATCTAAAACATGTTAAATTTGCAAAATAATAACTCAAAAACGAAAAAAATGGCATCTCTAATATCAGGATATGTTATGTAAAAAATCCGCAGCTTTTCAGAAAAAAATATTTTAAAAAAATAGTTCCCTATATCTTTTACTGAGAAAACTATGGAAAACTAATTCAACTAATAATTACAGAAACAAAATCCAATTTTTTCGCAAAAGTAAAATTTTTCCAAAGAAAACTAAATCATAGGCATAAAATTATATACCCAATTGCTATGTCGATCATCTGAATCGGTCTAGTAGTTCAAAAGTTATGAATTTTTGTAGTGGAAGAAGGGGAGAAATTTGTTTTTTCGAACCATCGGTTATCTTTGAAAAATCATATTCAAAAACGAAAATATTACATCTCTGATTTTGAGATATGTTATGTACAAAAGCTTTCAAGCAATTTTTGGGAAAAAACGGAAAAAATTGATTTTTCAGACCATCCTAAAATGAAAATGTGCATCCTAATAAAAAAATGCAAAAAAATACGGGTCTAATATTTTGTAAAGAACAAAATTACCAGCTTTGACGAAAATCTGAGAACCACTATATCAGTTTGGCATGGAATGGCTGTATTGTGCAAATGCTTTCGATGCGGACCGAATGGAAAGCACAGCAAGAACAATCCGGGACTTAACGTGTTAAATAATTTGAAATTTGGTAGGAGAACTTATCGAGGTTGACCCTAATGGACATGTGAATCATATCTCTTTAACATCAAACCTACCACGAGGGGTCAAATGACCCATTTCAAACTTTTAGTCAAAATTTTCTTACAAATTACATTGTCACAACATAATTTGCCTGCACTACTTTTCTTAAAACATGCACCGAATTTATTTTTCAGTATTTATATAGAAATACTAGCTGACCCGGCCCAAAATTTGTTTTTTGTTATCAATACCTTCAAACATTCACGTTTTCTTACTAAGCGCAAGTACATGAGTCCAATCGCAGAACTGTTCATTGATTGATCTTCTAATCGACCCCGTTGAATTTATCTTTTACTAAAAAATTCCTAGTACTTCTACCCAAATTCATCATTATAATATCAGATTATTTTTAGACACAATTGTCGTTCAAGATTTTCCAACCACTTGCAAATAACATGTTTCTCCGTTACAAGGAATAAATGTTTGATACAGAAAATATAGTAGAACAAAAACAGACCCCTCCCCTTTTCTCCCCTTGGAGAGGGGGAAGGAGTGTCTATTCATCATAGAAACATTTCGTGCCCCCTAAAATCTTCACATGCCAAATTTGGCTCCATTTGCTTGATTAGTTTTCAGGTTATGCAGAAATTTGTTTTTCATTTGTATGACAGCCCACCCTAAGAGAGGGAGGAGGAGTATATAACCACTTCATTTGTTTGGCAGACAGCCCACCCTCCCCTTAGAGAGAGGGTGAACCACCATAGAAACATTTATTGCGCCCTAAAATCTTAATATACCTAATTTGGTTTCGTTTGCTTGATTAATTCTCGAGTAATGCAGAAATTTGTGTTTCATTTGTATGGCAGCCCCCCCTTAGAGAGGAGGGTGGAGTGTCTAACCACCATAGAATCATTTATTGCACCCTAAAACCTCCACTTTCCAAATTTGGTTTAGTTTTCTTGATTAATTCTAGAGTAATGTAGAAATTTGTGTTTCATTTGTATGGCAGCCCCCCTTAGAGAGGAGGGTGGAGTGTCTAACCATCATAGAATCATTTATTGCACCCTAAAACCTCCACTTTCCAAATTTGGTTTAGTTTTCTTGATTAATTCTAGAGTAATGTAGAAATTTGTGTTTCATTTGTATGGCAGCCCCCCTTAGAGAGGAGGGTGGAGTGTCTAACCACCATAGAATCATTTATTGCACCCTAAAACCTCTATATGCCAAATTTCGTTTCATTTGCTTGATTAATTCTCGAGTAATGCAGAAATTTGTGTTTCATTTGTATGGCAGCCCCCCCCCTTAGAGGGGTCTCAAACTATCATGAAAACCTTCCCCGGCCCCAAAAACCCCTACATACCAATTTTCATGTCGACCGGTTCAGTTGTTTCCGAGTGCATAAGAATCAAACAGACAGACAGACAGACAGACAGAAATCCATTTTTATATATAGAATATGTAATCTGCCCTAACTACCGCAACGGGTCATTTGACCCGTACAAACAGTCATGTGATATCAGAAAGATTTGTATGTGTAGTTGTGATACAAAACCATTACATTACACATTTGCTATTGCTTTATATATTTTGTTGTATTTGTGAATGAATAGTAAATTAATTGTATTGCCAAGCGAGCTTACAGTAACCATTCCAAGCTACAGTACTATTTTGCGTGTTAAAAAATTTAATTTCATTATTTTTCTAATAATTGCTATCCTAAAATGCCGAAATATACTAACTAACATTGTTCACTAACTATTCATAAAGGGTCATTTGACCCGCTGTGGTAGGAATAGGTATACATGAAACATCGGTAGGTTTTGTGTTAGTTATTGTGAACTGGTTCTCTATATTTTTCGGAATTTGAATAAATATGCAATTGAGTATAACTTTTCGAATGAGATTAGCAAGTCATCCGCGAGTATATCTGTGATTAATTCACGAGGTTAAACGAAACCGGAACAATTGTCGCAAAAGCAATCGTACTGGATAATCAAATTTGTGGATATTGCACTCTCTTCACCTCCCAATCCCGCCATTCGGCTCCATAAATGCACTCGGGCAAATGCAAGAACGCTTCAGGGCGGTTAACCACTTGATATATTCTCAGTGTTAATTTCGATTCGCGGTTTCTTCGTCCATAAATTATCACGTGCTGTGTCGGAATGGGAGCGAGGGGGAGTGAAGCGCACTGTCTCCAACGTGTCGATGTTTTTAGCCGATAACAGAGCGGAAAACATCGCATCAACAGAAACAGCTGATCCGCTTCTGTTCTGAGAAAGGGATGAAAATCAACATCAGTTGAGAGCGTGCAAAAAGCGCGGGAAAATATCAGGACGGTATTGTCTCTCTCCAGGACTCTCATGCCTCTCGCACCCAGACCGGTTCGCAGCAAGGGTCAGGAGCAGATCGTGGTTACCCGCATGTGGCATGAAGTTTATCCTGTTCTGCAGCATCCAAAGTTTGCGATTCAGTTGTTCGTTGACTGTCGCCGGTTCTGGATGCGAATCGAGTGCGGTGTCGTCCTGTTCCTGGGAAGGTCAACCAACACATTGGTCAGTTTTGGCCCACTTTTGTGATCTCGCTTGGAAGGGAAATGTTGTCCTCGACAGTCTGCTGCATAAGTCATGTGCTATAAATCGTGCGAACCTTGTTGTCGGCGTCGTCGTCGTTGAGAGGTGGTTTGTTTTTACCGTCACTTTGGTCCAGGAACGAATGCCAAGCCAAGACCATCGTAACCCACCCGCTGATTGTGGGGCCGTAAAGATCTTGTACGTCGAGCCCAAGTATTTATGTGCAGTCGAGATTATTCGTTGAGAGCAAAGACGGGTAGGAGATGTATTATGTGTATCTTTATTAAATTGGATTCAACACTAAAGTAAAAGTGAGTGTCTTCACCTCAAAGAAAATTGAAGCAGGATTGAACCGGCTATCAAGTGTGCGTACTCGGAACTATGTGGAAGACTATGTCTTACATTTCTCGCAATCAGGTTATTGTGATGTGAGTGGGTGGAGGTTGTGTTCTTTGGCATTACTACGTGGTTTGGAAGCTACAAAACGATTTTATTTTGATAGCATTCTCATTGAAAAAAAAAAGCGAAGGGTGGTAGCCCACAAGTGCTGCTCATATGGATGTTGTGTTATAAACGAAGATGCATGGAGACCATTTATGTTAAGAATATGCAATGATTTGAGCGCATCGGTGACTTTAAGCTGTGGTGATAAATGGTATCGCATATATTTGCATAAGGAAATAAGTACACCGGATAAATGTGGTGACCGTCAGCGTATTGAGTGCATCTCTATAACTTTAAAACGTTATCACGGGTACTTTGGAGTCGCTAAATGTAGTCAAATGTGAGTAAAATATTACATAAACATTGTATAAATGTTATTCAGGAAGTATACTATTATATGGATTGGTGTACACATGGAGGCAACATTGACTCGATAGACTTTCCGAATACATCTACGTTTACTTTCCTTGCATCGTGGAATTTATTTATGAGTGTTATTTTGGGTTGATAGGTTTGGGACTTGTGGGAATCAGTGTTTCACTCTGTTGAAAGTGTAGTTCTTGACAATAAGATTGTTTTAGATTTGTTTTTTTTTCGATACTGTATGTAACTCATAACCCTCAGTTCATAATTCAATTTCACTTTCGAGTTCCTTACGGTCAACAATTATTGGCACTCGCCATATAAAATGGTGAAGACCAATGAATATTCATTGATGTATTGAACATTTGTCAAAAAGTTAAGAATATCTTTTGTGTCCCAATCATCACTATTTAGGAGCTGCCGATCTTCTACTTTATCACATAGTTGATCTCCAGTTATACAAAATTGATGAAACACTCCCTTTATCCATAAAGGGATTTCAAATATTTTCTGTATCCATCATATTTTGGGATAAGGTTGATTGAAGTTGGTACCCGAAGTCTGAAGAAACTTTTATGCTTGTCGCTGTTAAAAAAAATAAAAACGAAAATGAAAGACGCACCACGCTAGATATGGGGTACAGTCTAGGGGGCGTTGCTGATCAATGGTCAGCTGCATCCCAATAGGAAGTATACCGTGTCGGGCACACGTATAGAGCATCGAAGACTGCAACATACCAATTATGAGAACACTTGTAATACTAACCTCGAGCCAACCGCGAGTAATCGGTTACATATTACTAACATAGTTGTAAGACAAAATTTGTCAAAATATTGGACTCCCGGCCCCGTCAGGCTAACGCCACATGTGCCTTAATAAAAAATATATTTTGGGAAAAAAAATAAAAAAAAAATAAGAAAAACTTTCTGGGTTCAGGGTTCTGAGTAATTTTACAAAAAACATGCATACACCTCATCTAAATCTTAAAGCTCTGTACCCAGAAGTACGGACGGTAGCTTGACGTAGGTCTTTGGTTATTGTGAACAATCGCTATTGTGTAAAATTTTTGTAACTGTTTAGAAATTCGTAAATTCAATTCATTCATTACGCCAATTGGTGGACCTGAAAATATCGTTTGTTATATGAACTGAACTGATCTTGAAATGGATTGTGAAATGGTTGTAACTAAAGTTTAACTACCTTAACTACCTTAACTACCTACCTACCTACCTTCATCGACACCAAGGGGCGATTTCGCCACCTGTTCCCTACCTATCAGACTCAACAACTCATGAGTCGGGGCTATAGCTTCTCTTTTCTTTCCAAAAGAAGACGTAATTAGAGATTTTTTGTCTCTGGAAATCCCAACGTCGCCAGCTGGGATTGAATCCTAGCCGGTCGGGTTGTAAGGCTCTTACGCTAATTACACAACCCCTGACTCCGTCTATAACCTGAAAAAAAACCCATCATATTTAGAGAGTATAATTGCTCCATCGGGTGTTTTCAACGAAAGGTTGTTTTTCTATCATGGCTCCGTCGGTTCCCGAGAAGTAGACGAATTGAGACTCCTCACGTCGTCATTTGCTGCTGAGACTCTTGTGTTCAGCTTACTTTCCTTTTTTATAGCTCTAAATATAGAGCCTCCTCCGCTTCTTATCGTCCAGAAAGCCGATCTGAAAAGAATAAGTCTCACATAGCCTTGGAAAAGGCCATTTACAAATTGTGAAATCAACTCTAGTTTTGAGAAGCACCTGATCGCTGTTTGTGTTTGTAGTTGGCAAATGCACAGATGCTTAACGCTTCGATTGTCGAATGAAAATTATAACGAGCTCATGGGAACGGGTTAATAGATAATTGTTTGCTTATTGGCAATGCACGAACATAGTATGATTTATGCATATCTGAGCGTGCATTTTGAAGCAAATGTTTTGGAAACGTAAAATTCGCACGGGCAACATTTGTCGAAGATTATGCCTTCGTCTTCAACAGAGCAACATCCATTGTGACTCGCCAAAACCAAAACCGAAACCTTTTTAAAACCAAGAATCTGTAATTACAGATTTGGTTTCACACAATTTTTACAGATTTTTCAAATGTTTTTTTTCAAATTTTAGCTATGAATTAACATGTATATTCCGCTGCATATTTTTTACCAGTTCCAGGTTTCCCAGCATGTGTATGTGCAAAAGTGTGCGATTTAATTTTGCCGGGTATATTTTAAGTAGTATATAGAGTGGAATCGAATCACAATCATATATACCGTTCTGATTCATATTTCGGACAGCTTCATATTTCGGACACTTTTTATAAATAACTAGAAATGCTCAATGTTATGATGGTATAACTATAAAATTATTATCACGATTGATTCTTTGGAGTAACCCTTTAGTTATATAATCAACGAATTAAGCATTTCAAGTTATTTTTAAAGAGTGTCCGAAATATGGAGCTGTCCGAAATATGGTTCAGAACGGTAATTTTGATCGTATAAAATTTCAGAAAACTGATTGTATTTATAACGACATATTAAGTCGTAATTGAGTATAGCAAATATCGGTTTTATGATAGACACTATCGTAAAATTGAACTAATCGACATCATATATGCATATCAGGCAAATGTAGCTTGATGTAGTGTTGGAAAGGAGAAGAAATGGAATCTTTCTAGTAATGTTACGATTCAAATTTACTGTCACGTATGTAGGGGAAATGAAACAATAGTCACGGAATTTAAAAAGTGTATCTATACCTTCGGTGTCCATTGAAAAATAATGGATACCGCAACCTTAAGTATGATATCCGCGGAGTTGCTGATGCTAAAAATCTACTGAGCTACCATTATAGCGTCTGGTGGATGAGACTACATGACATTTTCTGCGTTCCTTGATCTCATGACATTGCATGAAGCCAATCTACGTGATTTTGTTCAAATTGTTTGTCGTTTTCGGATCTTTAAACTTACATCGCAATACAGAAATGAAAGACGAGTGTGGGAGTGCGAGTGAAGCGAACTAGACCCACAAAAATCGTCCAGTACCGATAGACAGTTTATCTTTGTCATCGTCCGAGCTCTTGTTGAAGCTGGCATCCGACCGAGCATGTGAACTCCAGGATTGAACCCAGATATTTGATAGTACGGAGTAGGATACTTCAGTGAACCCACATCCTTGTAACAAGATCGCAAACGACCCCGTGCAGCAGAATCCACGCAACCGGAAGTCAACCGCACCGGATATTCCTGTAAGCAGAAGACCCAGATCCAGATCGAGTCTATGTCGGGCGCAGACACACTACACCATACACTTGGGAGTAAATGTAAACGAGCTAGGGAAATAAGGATATCTGAAATTGATAGGGAAAATAAAAAGCCGTCGAAAAATTAAATCCACGTGTGTTTCCCCTTTTCGAGTTGATCTAACTGGCTGTGAATGAGCCGACCATGAGAGGACTAAACGAGTCCATGCGGGCAGCTTGGGCGTAACAGGGCATTTCTTTTGGTTCTAATAACGTAACGGTAAAAGTCTTCATTTTTTAACCCCGATCCAAATGCAATAAATGAACTAACGTAATTTTTTTGACGTAGGATTACGTCTTTCCGGAAATATATTAGGGGGGCGAACTGAAAATCGGACCAACGGTCACATTGCGAAGAATATTTAATTTTGAATGCTTACAATCGATTTGGATACATAGACACATTTCTACTCTATACTCTCCAATCTCTACTCTTTACTCTCTACTCTCTACTCTCTACTCTCTACTCTCTACTCTCTACTCTCTACTCTCTACTCTCTACTCTCTACTCTCTACTCTCTACTCTCTACTCTCTACTCTCTACTCTCTACTCTCTACTCTCTACTCTCTACTCTCTACTCTCTACTCTCTACTCTCTACTCTCTACTCTCTACTCTCTACTCTCTACTCTCTACTCTCTACTCTCTACTCTCTACTCTCTACTCTCTACTCTCTACTCTCTACTCTCTACTCTCTACTCTCTACTCTGTAGTCTTTGCTTTTTTACTAATTATTGTATTCGCTACCTGTAAAAACTAATTCTTATGAAAAACTCGGAATCACTGACACAGAGAAATTTAGATTCTATTTCTGTTCGTGCGCTAATAAATGAAGTAATATCGCAGCATCCAGCAATTAAGAGTAGTACGCAAACATGGAAAAATTACTTACTCAAACAGTATATTTATTATTTTCGCTTCTCAAGCTGACGACCACATCAACGTGTCAGTAGAAGCAACTAATTAATAGTCGTTGTTTTTTAGCGTTCTAGAAAAAAACCATAACCTGTTAATATTCACAATAATGAATGACAGCTACGTGAAGAGAACGAAACGAATAATCATAACAGTGATAACTGATCATGCGAAATCTCCAGTTATTTGCGCCTCGTTAAATCAATATCTGTTTGGCGATAGATTTAAACAGTGATGCATTCCACGCAACGTGGTTTGATAGCTCTTTCTTTCGTTGTCTGGTTGTACTTTGAGTGACAGTTGTTCGTTACACTCTGATTTTGAAATTTGTGTTCTTTTACGTTCCAGACAGAAGGTGTTTTTATTGAGCGAATCACATCACTCAAATAGAGGCAACATACATATGCTTTCACATAAAAGCATCGAGTACGTGAGCAAATTTGGCACGATTCATGCCCACACAACATGTGGAAAGAAGTTCACAAAGTACTGACGGTAAAATTGCTTGCGATCCAATCAATCAACATGGAATAAATTGAAGAAATCGTGATCAATATGAACCTGCAGACGACAGAGCTCCAGCTCCAGCTAAGAGCGATATTTGCTCAGTTCTATTACGGTGAGAATAATGAGCGAGAAAAAATATCATTATTTCAAAGCATCAAATAAGGGCTGAACATGCCCTCACAAGCAGCACAATTTACTTCAATTACTCGCTAAAATACTACCCTCCTTTTTCCCTTTATTTTCACAAATTTACTCTTTATTATTATCGAATTCCCGTGAAGGCTTCTGTTCCGGAAATTGCCAAATCAGAATGTAATGACTCGCTGCCGCGACCTGACTCCGCGGCGAAAGATTAAATTCAATCGACGGGAACGTGACTGGAACGAAATGAGTTCTGAAAATGCGAGGCCGAGGCCAAGTCTTTAAAGCAACAAGGCTGCTGCTGTGGTGTATATGGTAGCTTCGCCCGATTATAAGACAGCACAACCAACATTGTACGCATGCCAACAGATAAAATAGAAGGGAAGGGAAACTATTCTTCCGTTAAGAATTCTTCAGTGCGCTGCTCCTGCCACGCAATCTGGAAGTGGTATCTGTGTTTTTTCCCCATTTGCGTTATCCTCCGTTCCGATCCGGTGCTACAATTCACCAGATCACGGTAGCTTGCCCACGATGAAATATATTACACTAGCTGTCTCATTTACAGGATGTTGCCAAAATGTCTACATTTTTTTTTCTCTAGTGTGCGATTTTAGGGCGAATTGGTGGAGAACTGTACGGTGGTTGATACTACCGATGGAGGTTTCAGTTTTCAACATTTCGTGTTAGTTTGTCCTCCTTTCCTGGTGGAAAGCGGGCTAGCCTTTTCTCTGTTCTGTTCTGTGGTGAGGGGGGGAGGGGGTTTCAATTGCGAGCTTCTTTCTTCACACCACACGCCGCTATTGGTGGAAAGCAGAGCGGCGAGGCTTTGGGGGATGCCAATGGCGATTATTTATCAGCGAATGCACCAGGGTTCATAGGAAACGAGTTCCTTGAAAGTGGCACGCTTTCAACGAGTTTTACTTTGGTTTGATATGTTCAATTTGAAGGCAGTTCAACTGAGCTCAGAAGTTAGTCATTTCCTCCAAATTTTAATGTTTGTTTTCACCCAAAATCTCACATAATACATTTTATACTCTATATACATAAATAGGAATTGTTTTTTTCGTTTATGAATCACATGATTATCATACACAGTGTAAACATTTTGGTTTTAGGAAGCTATATATTAATATTACCTGGCAATTTATACAACATCTGCAACAAAAATCAGTTAAAACAAGCTAAACATACGTATAAAGAGACCCACTTCTCAGTAGAGTTCCATTCGAGTTGATCATTCATGCTTGGTTGCAATCTGTGTTAACAGTTTCTCCTGGTTTCGAAAGTCAAACTATCCGAACTTTAGTCGTTTTAATATCCATTTTTATCACTGTGTATGGTAGCAGACATCAATTCTCGAATATGATATGTGACTTTAGAACACATTCCATATTCGTGAATGAACCAATTGTTTTTCTTTTCCCGAATCTCTTGCGGTCGCAACCGAACATCAGTAGAAGCAACAAATAAACATGCATTGACGAAGCAGAGTTTTTTGTGATTTTTTTGATAAAGTTATTATGCTACCTCGTTCCAACCCCTTTGATTCAAATTAAGGCAGTTCACGAAGTTAACACACCACCAAGCAATTGCTAAAAGCTTATTGTACAGATAGTGTAAAAAAAACAAAAAATTGTGGAAACGTGCATTGCTTACATCGAATTACTCTTGAAGGAATCAATTGTAAAGTTTTTAAAATACAAGCGAAACTAGAATCATTAGTAAGGATTTTTTTTGCTATTGTTACACATCTCAAGATGATGAAAGCTATAGCGAGATAGGTGCCAATCAGGAATAATCTGTTTGATAAAATTTATAGTCCTGATCGGCGACACAGACCAAACTTCCTTGGGCTCCAGAATAGCCTTATCAAGGTATTGAAGTCTGCGTCTTGTTAGTGCTCCGCATTTGCAGAGCACATGTTCCGAGGTTTCGCTTTCGGCATTACAAAAGCGACAAATATCATCTTGCACTAAACCTATGTTTTTGAGATGGTATTTACTCGGACAGTGTCCTGTTATAAGACCAGTGAATGTGCTGAAGTCTTTCTTATTAAGACTCAGCAATTGTTGAGTAATTTTAATACTCGGCGTGATAATTTTTTTTGACTGGTTGAGTTGTACAGCCATCCAGTTGGCCATTACTTCCCGGTCTTCCCATTTCTTCAGCTCACTCTTCAACACACATTCAGAAATTCCACAGAATGGTTCTGGACCAGTGAAGGGTGAGCTTGAGCCGCGTCTTGCGAGTTCATCTGCTCGTTCATTTCCCTCTATACCGCAATGGCCAGGAATCCAGTATAGTTGTACCGAACTTCTCTGACACAGTTGTCGTAAGAGGCAAATGTATTCCCAGACAATTTTTGAATAGCACTTGAAAGCATTGAGGGCTTTAAGTGCTGCTTGACTGTCTGAGAAGATGCAAATGTTAGCATGTCTATAATTTCTTTTAAGGCAGACATTTATACATTCTATTATTGCAGCTACTTCTGCCTGGAAAACTGTTGGCCAGTTCCCCATAGCTACAGAAATTTTTATTCTGGGACCATACACTCCAGCACCTGTTCTGTTACTCGTTTTCGACCCATCGGTATAGAACAGGATTGAACCATTACGAACATCGGGACCACCCTCATCCCATACTGAACGGGAAAGTTCGATCACTCTGTATGGAATGTCATAATTGGTCCTTGGTTCCATCCAATCGCTGTTCATCTCTGAGGTTGGTCCAACGGGTAAGAGATTCAGGATGCTCAAGTGACCAGTTTTGTTCCCGTCTAATATTTTTTTATATCTTTTTAGCTTTAGAGCGCTTCTATTAGCCTCCAGCTGAACATGTTGACCCAAAGGTAACAAGTGAAGGATAGCCTCCAATGCCTTTGAGGGTGTGCTTCGCATTGCTCCTGTTACAGCAACGCATGTCAGTCGTTGGAGTTTGTTTAGCTTTTTTTATAGCTACAGTCTCCTTAGTCTTTGACCACCATACTAATGAGGCATAGGTTATCCTAGGCCGCACAATTGCTGTATAGACCCACATAACCATTTTTGGTTTAAGGCCCCATGTTCTGCCTATCATTTTAGAACATGTCCATAGGGAAATGTTGGCCTTACTGATAATTGCATCTAAGTGTGCGTTCCAGTTTAGTTTAGCGTCTAGGATTACGCCTAGATATTTCACTGAAACGCTGAATTTTATTTCCTCTCCTCCAAGATTTAGAGTCTGCAGATGCAGTTTCTTCTTTTTGGTGAAAGGAACAATTGTTGTTTTTGAGGGATTTATGCTCAGACCTTATTTGATACACCATGATTGTGTAAGGTTTAAGGCCATCTGCATCCTGCTCGATATCACATCGTCGAATTTGCCACGTACCATTATGACTAAATCATCAGCAAAACCCACGGTTTTGAAACCATTCGCCTCCAAACTAATCAGAAGGTCGTCAACCACCAGTGACCAAAGTAGAGGTAATAGAACCCCTCCTTGTGGGCAACCTTTCGTTGCAATCACAGATGTCGACGACCCACCCAACTCCGAGGTGATTTGTCTATTTGTGAGCATGCCTTTGATCCATTCGACTATGCAGTCATCGAAATGTCTTCTTCTCATAGCCTGTGCCATTGATACATAAGAAGCATTGTCGAAAGCCCCTTCGATATCAAGAAACGCACATAATGCAGTTTCTTTTGACGAAAGAGATTTTTCAATTTTAGTCACAAGTGTGTGTAACGCTGTGACTGTGGATTTGCCTGATTGATAGGCAAACTGGTATTTAGATAAAGGGCATTTGGACATGAATACAGACTTTATGTATTCATATAATACTTTTTCCATAGTTTTTAGCAGTATTGATGATAAACTAATTGGTCTGAATGATTTAGGGAGTGATTTATCACGTTTCCCAGCTTTTGGAATGAAGACCACTTTAACAAGTCTCCATGTGGAAGGAATGTGCTAGTATCAGACTTGCCTTAAAAATCTCGATTAGAGATGGAATCAGCTTAGATTCTCCTTTTTGAATCAGGGCTGGAAAAATTCCATCTGCACCTGCGGATTTGTATGGTTGAAAGGATCTCACCGCGCTTTCTACTCTGGCCTTCGTGAAAACCATTCCAGCAACTATCTTTGCGACATCCTTTGCACTTTGAGAATACCTTCGAGAGCATTTCATGTCGCGGTTGTAGCTAGGACTGGTATCAGAATGAACCGATGTAGATCCCGGGAAGTGAGTTTTCATCAGTATGTCTAATACTTCTGAGGGAGATTTTGTGAACGAACCGTCGTCCTTTTTGAGGGAACCTAGCCCGTTCGAGTGGTCTTTTGCAAGAGTCTTGCTTAGTCTTGCAACGATTGGGGTATTTTCAATGCTTTCGCAGTTATTTACCCAAGATTTTCGTTTAGATCGTCTTAGTTCTCTGTTATATTCGGTTAGGGCGCTCCTATATTGAGACCAATCCGAATTAATTTTAGCTCTGTTGAACAGCTTCCGCGCTGTTTTACGTAGCCGCTCGAGCCTTTTGTTCCACCATGGAACGTTTCTTGTCGAAGAAACTCTCTTAAGTGGACAATTACTGTTGTAGACTGAAACTATCGTATCATTTAATTCTTTTGAAGTTGATTCGAGCTGTTGAATCGACCTTATTCTTGTGTTAAGAGTTTCTGACTCGAGTTCAAGTGAATATTGTTCCCAGTTGGTTTTTCTTGGATCACGATATTCTCTCTGTACTGTCAAGCCACCATCCCATTCGAAGATAATGTGTCTGTGATCAGCAAACGTGCCAGTTGTGTATTTTCGAAGAAATTACCGGACTGCACAGTGTTAGGTCCAGGACTTCTTGTCTGATAGCGTTTATAAACGTTGGTTCATTGCCTATATTGGCAATGTCAATGCTGTTTGAAGAGAGAAATTCTAAAAGACAGTCACCTCGACTGTTTATGTCTGTACTACCCCACAAAGTGTGATGAGCGTTGGCATCACAGCCGATGATGAAGTCTTTTTTGATTTCTCTGCAATAATTTACGAACGCCGCAACCTCTTGGCGAGGTGCCTCAGGTACGTCACCAGGGAAATAAGCCGACGCAATTATTATGTCGGATCTTCCCTTGGCGGTTGGTATCTCAACTCTGATCGCGACGATGTCCCTTTGAATGAACTTTGTTATAGGAAAGCAATTAATATTTGCTTTTACTAGAACAGCAGTTCTTGGGGAGTCATGTTTGTCGTCGTAAAATAACTTGCATGAACCAGTATGAATACCAAGTATTCTTCCTTTGTGGACCCAAGGCTCTTGAATTAAAGCTAAATCCATAGCGTCTTCAATAAACCTCCTAGACAGCACGCTAGACGCTGCTTTAGCGTGATGGAGATTTATTTGCAGAACCTTAGTGTTCTGCGTTATTTTCGACCGCTCGTTTTGTTCATTTGGATGTGGATTATTCATAGAAGTCCCACGAGTCTCGCGGTAAAGAAGGTCCACTGCATCAGTGACCGGCTTAATGCAGCAAGGGCAGACGATACTGTGGAGGGTGCCCTGGTGCTCCACAGGCTCCGTTAACGGCAAGGTTTGAAACCCCCCCTACCATTCATCCCTCGGCACGGGTCGCTTCACACCTTGGTTTAGGGGTTATCCATTACTTCCTTTCCATAATAACCATGGATAACAGCTATTACAACCATCCTCCTTTTCTGGGGCTTTGGACCCACTGCTCTGGTTGCTCAATAATTTCAGGTTATTATTCGGACATGCAATTATTGAGATCCGTCATTCGCAGGCGGAGTTAGTGGGCATCTGTTAAGATAAAGAAGGAGTAAATAATCAATTTGTTCGTTCTTCCTTTCGATGGAGTGTCCGTCTTACCCGACTTGATTAGTATGTTTTTCATAAATATTTCTGGAGTTAAAATGAGAAAACTCACCACTGATTCGATAAACTGGAAGAAAAATGATAGTAAAACAATCATGTAACGAAAAACACCCTAAAAAATTACTCGATAACAACGAGCACCGTTTTTTTTTGTAGATTATTTTTGTTATTATTTATACAATTTTAACAGAAGGCCAGATAAGTGTCAATGGTGTTGATACACAATTGCAAATTTGTACATCGTTGAAATTCAAAATAAAAATGTAATTTATCAATCATACATAGGTGTCCAACTTTCCCACCCTGTCCGTCTTTCCTGACCCTCCCCTACATAGTCCCGTATAAAGCGCGATTTAATCTCAATGGACGATTCGAACATAAACCAGGTGTTGGTGGTGATGATTCGATTGGTATCTCCAAGGATGTTTTTCTCGCTGGCTCGTCCATCTACAAGACGGTTTTATGTTTTGTCGCTTTTGCGTACAATGTGGATGCATACTTTATTCGCGTTTTAAGGCTCAATTTTTGAATAATTTTTTTGACGTAGATCTACGACTTTCAGGAAGGGTGCCAAATCAGAAAACAGGTCACGTTTTTGTGAATTAAAGTTAACGTTGATAACTATTTTCACAGCTAGCAAATTCTGATACTTTGCACACCAATGAAATCGGAAATTCTCTAGGATTCGTTTGATATACAATACAGTACAATCCACTAATACCTACACAGTTTAATTTAATGAAAACTGGAACCATTCTCATTTTCCCATACATTTGTTCTGCCGATTTGTGTGCTTTCCCGAGCAGAGCTGTCAATAACGAGCAACTGATACATTTGGAAGCCATCCGCGATTTAAAGCCACACCACTTCTCGTTTGGTGGTCATCGAAGCAACATGGTTGCCGCAGAGCGTCGAGCGGGAGAGAATTGTTTTCTTGTCGGGTGAAGGAGGAGAGGAAGCCCTCTGTATCGAGGTGCGCTACGACAATGAAGAACAGCATACGAAATTTTTTTGTGCTAATGCGGATATGAAAGAGTATCCAGAATTTTGGAATATAGATATACAGTAAAACCTGTTTTTTGTGCGATTTTTTTGGTGCGGTGTATGAAAAGAAGCATATTTGACGAATTTATCGTCCATTTAGTTTTTTTCGATGGTTTTTATGCATTTCAGTGCGAAAAAGGCATATTTGCGTCTCAATTATTCACTTCTGAAATCATTACCCTCCTCTCATCAAATGCTCTAAGTTTTTGCATGACATGATTTCTAACAGCAACACGTTTCGACATGCAACTAAAAGCACAAAACAGGCACGTGCAACCGGAAAGACAAAGTGTCCCATCGCAAAGCAGGGAAACAAAAGGAAATTGAACGGCGAATGGCCTGGATTTGTATCATTTTCTTGGGGAAAACTTTTTTATGCGGTCCCTATCTACCGCACAAAAAAAGTTTTTTTTTTCAAAATGTGTACCGAACACGATTTTTTAAAGCTACTGGTGAAGTTTTGCACGATTTTTTTATGCGACTTTTTTTGTGCGGTCCTTATCCCCCGCACAAAAACAGGTTTGCCTGTACACTGCATTTATTTAGATAAACGTATATTTCATGAAAGTATGCTTCCAAATTCCAGCAGGGTAACCTTACTGTTGTATGTTGTGGAGTTTGATCACATCTCAAGCGGAATATAGGAGCAAAAGGGTTCATAGTTTGTGATCGATATCTGAGTGGAAAGGAGAAAGTTTGATGCGAGTTGAACCAAATAAACGAGAAGTGCTGATAGCTTTCGACTCTACTCGATCAATTAAATATTGGCCATCGTTATCCACAACCTTTCACCGTTTCGGACAATTTCATAATTTCATCCTCGTTTCAGCTGTGAAAAGTAATGTTCGACAACTCCTATGTTGCCCAATGTTTTTTTTTTTGTCTTCAAGAGAGTTTTGCAGAAATCGAAAAAAAAAAGTAGTCAGACGGTGCAAGGTTCGGGCTATACGATGGATACATAATAACTTCCTAACCAAGCTTCCTCAATATTTGACGCGTCCTTGAAGATAACTTCGGTCAAGTGTTGTTATGATGGGATACACCAACTTTTCTGTCATACTCTGGTCGTTGTTTTTTTAATGAATTCATGTAATCTATCCTATTTGGTTTAGTTTATAAATTAATAGTTTAGCCATGTGGTACACTTCATAACGGATAACTCTCTTCCAATTTCACCATACACTCAACATCACCTTTTTTGGTGTCAATCAAGTCTCTGAAGTTGTTTGTGGTGACTCGACGCGCTTAGCTCATGAATTTTTGCAAACTATATAGCTGTATTCTATCCCTTATTTTTCATCGACCGTGATGCTTTGCTTCAGAAATGGATTGATTTCGGGCGTCTGAGAAGCGCTTCGCTGATGGAAATTCGGTTTATCAAGTTCTTTTGCGTTAATTCGTGTGGCACCCAAACATAGAGTTTCTCTGCGTAGCTAGCCTTTTTCAAATCCTTCAAACTATCATATGGTTAATTCTTTGGCTATCTCTTGACAGCATGCATGTCGTTTCGAACGTTTCAAAATTCAATTGACTTTTTCAGTGACTGGTCAATCAGAGAGAGGCTGATCTTTAATATAAAAATTTCCAGAACGCAATCGGGCAAACCACTTCTGCGCCCTGCGTTCGCTTATAGTATCCGTGCCATAAGCATTACAATTCAATTTGTGTTGCCTGATATATGACCATCAACACTATCTAGTGGCAAACAACCGTGGATAATTCATGAATGACCTACATCATAAAATTCTTGTATGTCTATTGGACCAACTGTCCAACACTGTCCAACACGAGAACACTGTGGTCAAATATATGATATCATCGAACGACGCTGTTTTTGCGCAAAATAAAAATTGCATTAACAGATGGGAAGATCTACCTTATTTTAGAGTGCGAAAAAAAGTATCCCGTCTTCGTTTTGGTTACCACTCCAATCTACCTTTGGCATCGCATGGAAACAAGGTGATGCTAGCTTGAGCGAGACAATGTGATAGAAAAAAAGACAGTAGACGGGAGCGTGAAAATCAGTTTTTTGGCATCGAAGTCTAAGAAACCTTGAAACACGTGACCGCTCAGTATAGTATAAATATAGGTTAAAGTATAAAGTATAGGTGAAATATAGGTATTAGATATAACATTCTCTACAGTGGTATTTTGGACGGAATCTCCCTCACGATCATGAAAAACCTTTGTTGCAAATCGCATTTTTTAGATCCAGTTCGTTACGCACGGATCGCTGGAATGAAGAACCCCGTCGATCTGTTTTACCGAGAAGTGTCCGCTGTTCAATTGGTCGTGAACAAGCAGTGGAAACAGAGGTGCCAACCTTCCTGATTTTTCCTTTTGGCACGTTCCCTGACATCCTAACAAACACCCAATGTTGCCTGATTTTTTTAAAAATGATCCTGATTTTTCCTAATTTTTGCACTATTTACTTCATCAAAATGAAAAATACCCGTAACAAATACACTCTGTCCAACTTCTATAAGACCACCCTGATTCTATTTCTTTGCAACATAAACAGTAAGAATTCCAACAAGATACATTCATACATGTGTATGAAATAAAAGTGTATTTAACGTCAATTCCGTTCAAAAGAGTTGTTTGTTTATTCATTGTGCTTAAATATGATAATTCAGCTGTCCAGTTTCTATAAGACAATATCGAAGTTCATAAGTGTTATCAATGAAAAATTCAAAACGATAGGCTAATTTACATGTCAATGATTGGTAACCTTGGTAACCTTAAAAATTTGTGTTGGAATACTATTTACAAAAATTCTGCTGGATTTCTCGATATTTTTCCATTTTTCCGAAATTGCGACCTTGAGCTCTTCAATCGTGGTGTAGCGTTTTTCCTCAGTGTAGATTCGTACAAGGATCCACCCTAAGATTTTCAACAGAATTCAAGTCTGGAGAGCGAGCCGGCCAGTCCTAAAAACTAGGTTTTTGGTCCTTAATCCATTGCTTAGTTTACTTGCTGGTATGAAAAGAAGCATTGTTTTGTTGGAATGTGAATTTTTTGTGACGATGTCCACGCAAAAACGGTAGGAGAGAAGATTCCAGAACACGTGTGTAATCCTTGAATGATGTGAAAGCTTTTTTGAGCTTTCCGGATGCGCAGAATCCCGCCCAAACCATACACCCATGTTCCTTCTTCCGTGAATCACATCAGTACCGGTTGAAACCATCAGGATCATCCAAATTTAACTTGTTTTCGTCAGTGAAGATAACTTATAGGGAAAAGGGAGGGAATTTGGATCACCTAAGCAAATCGCCTAATATTTCCAAACCAATACGGTTTAAATAAAAAAAATGTCACATTGTATACTAAGCTACACTTGTTTTCTCTCAATCAATAATGTTCAATCATTATATCAAGCTTTAAACTACCAAATATATCATAAAATAACAGAGATGATTCTTGGACATTAAAATTTGATGCGGGGTGATTTGGTCCAGTATGTATTTCAACGAAAAAAAACATACTTAGGTTTATGTAAAGTATTCTGGAATAATGTTACAATCAGTAACAGTGTTCTGGGATCGATACCAGGTGTCTTGGCCATATGCCAGACCAGAAAAAATAGATTGAGACCATCTCGAATTCTACATGGATTTTTTTACTGTTGTTCGAGCATTTTCAAACACTGTCGATGCTTGGTCAATGAAAATCCTGTGTTGCTCTTTCAAGCTTCTCCTTCTTCCAATGTTGTCTGCCCATCCTCTTTTTGTAATTCAGCGGCATCTGGAATCAATTAGACCAATGAAAAACCTCAAATCTGTAGGACCAATTCACCCCACAAAAACGTGTCCATGTCACCCCACACGACATGCACAAACTAAAATGCAATTAATTTCTTTTTTTTTCATCAAACTTACAGTTTCGCTGCATCAAATTGTTCCTCTTCTGTAGGCGAATAGAACTTTACTGCACATTACACGAAAAGTTAGTTTAATCTGCGGGAAAAACCTTAAAACCACGATCGTAAAATTCACATTTTTTGACAATCAAAGTGCTTGCTGTGTTCATGCTACCATTTTCTTCCACCTGTCGAATTTTTCCCAAAGTTTTTTTTACGTTGGTCACATATGGTTCATTAATGAAAGAAGATGACATTATAAAACATCCAAGTTGAGCCGTATTTTTGAGATAATGAGGTGGTCCAAATCACCCCGTATGACCAACTCACCCCGTGTTACCCTACATTGAAGAACTCTTCGTTATGGTATATAGCAAATTGTATTCTTTTGGAAACATTTTTTGTCACAACATACCATGTCTCACTGTCGGTTCATGTGAGCTTTGGCAAAACTCAGACGTCTTCCGAGGTGAGATGGTGTAAGATGAGGAGTTTAAACTTTTTAAGCCCTCTTTATGTGAGAATTTTATACCAAAATTTGATGAATTGTCCCCCGTGCAGTTAAGTATTTAGTTGAAATATTGTTTTATTTGCAAATACGATTGTGAGGTATCAAGCCTGTTCTAGCTATTTCCCGCTCATCCCGGTCAGAGAGCTTCGACTTACGTGGAGCTCTCCTCTTCTTACCGTATTCTTGAGGATTCGACAAACAATTGAGCACTGCTTGATTGGATCGTCCAATCCGACGAGAAATTTCTCTGATACCAACATTTAATTGGTGAAATGCATCGATTTGTCTGTCTTCTCTCTCCGTGACTTTTCCCTTCGGCATTTTCCAGATTTAATTGATCAAGACAACCAAAAACAACGGAAAATATAACTGGTCTTATAGAAACTTGACAGTTGAAAATACGAAAACATTCGTTTACGCTCGGCGCTTGCACACACACACATATGAAAATCATGCAGTGTATGGTAATCATCAATACCTACACACTAGAATATAAATTGAAGCATTGTTTGTTCACAATGACACAAAGCAGCAAGATCATCACCTGGTCTTTTAGAAGTTGGACAGAGTGTACACTGTCTATGTTTTCCTGGTTGGGAATGGGAACTGTCATAATAGCTCACATTATAATGCTTACATTAAATTAAATTCTCCTGATACAAAGATGTATGTAACCTTTTAATAAATATGTATGATCGTTGCAAATCGACTAAATAAGGGACTATCTGACGAATGTAAGCCATAATAACGAGATCAAGTTATTAAGTTGAGTTATGAGTTATTGATGAAAGAATACATTTCAGAGTGTAAAATTACTTAAGAGAATATTTTGAGTACAAAGTCAATATAACAGGATTTTATACAACATTTTCTAGTAATATTCAAAGTAGAATCAACTTCAATGGTAAAACTATAGTAAAAAATATATAATCGAATCAAAAAACATAAAAATTAACAAAAACATTCAACAATTCATTCACTACTGATAAACTTTCCTCATTTGGTGAGTAAAGATTCTTTCCAAAGTATGGAACATGAATTCAAAAGAAATACTGAATATTGATTTCTTTACAGTTTACTGCAGGGATGCTGTAGATTTTTAGGGAAAAAATTATATATATCCCAGCAAAATTATCTCAATGACAAAAACTTCAACTCTGTGACCAGCATAAAAAAAATTGAACAGTGTACGACGATAAAACAACCACATATGAATACATTGAATAAACGTGAGTCTGCATATTTTCCAAAAAACGGCACGAACTTTTCGGGCAACCCTATATGAACTATCCTCATTTCTTCCTGATTTTTATTTTCATTCTTCCTGATTTTTAAAAACTATAGTTGGCAACCCTGCGTGGAAGTATGGCCCTAGCTGGTTACAACAGGACAGTTCAAAGTGGCCACTTCAAATTTTCGAAGGGAGCCTCTTACCCTTCGAAGAGAAGGGGTCAACCTCGAAAATATACTTGATGAACCAAGTGCTCCAGTAGAAATCGTGAATCAGCAGGTTCTCATCGTACCCGCTTCTTCTTTGTGCTTTCGAGTTCTGTTTTCGCTTTTGCCGCAAACTTCCATCATCGAAATGTCAGAAACGTTTTGTCTGTCGCCGAACTCCACTTTCTCGACGGTCAGCAGCATCTGAAGACAAATAGTATCAAGTAAATTTCCTCTACATCTGCTGAGCCCATTCATTGATTCTGATTTTTGCCAAATGCAAGCGTGATCGCTATTATTGGGGCCCTAGCTATCTCAAACCAAACCACCGCAAATCCATCGCACGCAAGTTCTATATAAGCGTTTTCGTGTGCTGCTTGAGTTGCGTTCTAACCCTTTGCGGTCGTATTAATTGGAGCATGGGTATCGTACTGGTCGGAATTAATTTTCCTTGAAAAAGCTTTGATACATGGTAGATCATCATTTTTTCCTTTTTTTGTGAACTATATATACAGCCATTCCATGCCAAACCGATATAGTGGTTCTCAGATTTTCGTGAAAATTGGTTTGTTCTTTATCGCAAAACATTTCACCCTTATTTTTTCATTAGGGTGACCATTTCCATTTTGGGGTTGTCCGAAAAATCAACGTTTTCCTCTTTTTTCAAAAAATGCCTTTTTCAAAAATTCATAACTTTTCAACTACTTTCAGATGTTCGACACATCAAATTAAAGTCTGGTCTTTTTTGAAAAAAAAAACTGTACCTGTAGAAAATACGAAGTCTGCTCTCGAGTTGTGATTTTTCAAAGTAAACCGATGGTTCGAAAAATCATTTTTTTCTTCTTTTTTCCAACACTAAAATTCTTAACTTTAGATCTACTGGACCGATTCAGATGATCGACACAGAAAATTAAAGCCAATTAGATAGCCTTTTTTGAAAAATATTAGACTTGCAAACTTGGCTTTAATTTGATATATCGATCATCTGAATCGGTCCAGTAGTTCAAAAGTAATAAATTTTTGAACAAAGTCATTTTTGAAAAAAATAAAATAAAAAATATGTTTTGGACTTTGAAAAATCATAACTCAAAAAGGAAAAAAAACGCCTCTCTGGTTTCGACATATGTAAGGAGGGTATGGGAGGAAGGTGATTGACTTTAATTTGTTATGCCGATCATCTGAATCGGCCTAGTAGTTCAAAATTTATGAATTTTTGGAAAAAAGAGGAAAAAGTTAATTTTTCGGACAACCCCAAAATGGAAATGGTAACCCTATTGAAAAAATTAAGAAAATACGGGTCAAATGTTTTGCAATAAAGAACAAAACTACCAATTTTCACGAAAATTTGAGAACCACTATATCGGTTTGGTATGAAATGGCTGTATATGTATTAACTACTTCAACATAATTTAAACCAGTAGTTACTCAAATAATGATTTTTGTGTATCTGAAATGATCAGATCTTTCCATGTCAGATGAATATAGATTTTGTCGCTTCAGACCCTTATGCGATTATTCAAGTAACATGAGAAATTTATGTAAACAGTAGTTTTGTTACTTTTTTTTTATCCCATTTTTTTTCTAAGGCTCATTAGCATTTTAGCAGTAAAGGAGCCGAATTTTAATCGTGTACATGTCACATGGTTATCATATCTATAATTAGCACATTACACAGTTGCCATTCGCCAGTATTCCTTCTATACCATTACATATGGTACATTCACACAGTAGCCATTTAGGCGTTTTTAGTATTCTTTCTGTTCTTCCATTATCCAGTTGGACCACCGGACAGCGGAGACAGTTGTTTGATCATTGTTGAGTTATTTATATAACAGTAGCCCGATGTGTCTGGCAGAGCAGAGCAGTTGTATGGATGAATCGATCTTATTTCGACCGTGGATCGATCTCCATCGCTGATGATTGTTGCGTCGACGTAGCTATTCTGTAACTACACAAAGATGGTCAATAAGGGCCCTGAGTTTTGAACTCACGATCGATCGCTTACTAAGCGAACGCGCAACCAATGTGGCTACGGAGACCCCCTAGTTTTGTTACTTATGAACAATCTTTTTCATCGCACCAAAGGGTTACAATAGCTAAGTTCTGCTGTTCTGATTTTTGTCCCACATTCCTATGCATTCAACGCACTGTGCGTTGTTTTGCGTGAGTCACTACTTTGTTTGATACTGAGTACCGTTATATATTACTCACAGGAGAACCGTATTGACTCGTGAACAGGTTCACTAGACATCAAGCTTCGTTCAGGAAAAGCATAAACTGATACTTGGCTGAGTAAAATATAAGATAAGAATGGTTTCTTGCTGTGGTGGCTGTGAGCAGACAAACGACCACAAAGGGTTAATAGTAAATAGGGTTAATAGTAAATTTATGAATTTTTGGAAAAAAGAGGAAAAAGTTAATTTTTCGGACAACCCCAAAATGGAAATGGTAACCCTATTGAAAAAATTAAGAAAATACGGGTCAAATGTTTTGCAATAAAGAACAAAACTACCAATTTTCACGAAAATTTGAGAACCACTATATCGGTTTGGTATGAAATGGCTGTATATGTATTAACTACTTCAACATAATTTAAACCAGTAGTTACTCAAATAATGATTTTTGTGTATCTGAAATGATCAGATCTTTCCATGTCAGATGAATATAGATTTTGTCGCTTCAGACCCTTATGCGATTATTCAAGTAACATGAGAAATTTATGTAAACAGTAGTTTTGTTACTTTTTTTTTATCCCATTTTTTTTCTAAGGCTCATTAGCATTTTAGCAGTAAAGGAGCCGAATTTTAATCGTGTACATGTCACATGGTTATCATATCTATAATTAGCACATTACACAGTTGCCATTCGCCAGTATTCCTTCTATACCATTACATATGGTACATTCACACAGTAGCCATTTAGGCGTTTTTAGTATTCTTTCTGTTCTTCCATTATCCAGTTGGACCACCGGACAGCGGAGACAGTTGTTTGATCATTGTTGAGTTATTTATATAACAGTAGCCCGATGTGTCTGGCAGAGCAGAGCAGTTGTATGGATGAATCGATCTTATTTCGACCGTGGATCGATCTCCATCGCTGATGATTGTTGCGTCGACGTAGCTATTCTGTAACTACACAAAGATGGTCAATAAGGGCCCTGAGTTTTGAACTCACGATCGATCGCTTACTAAGCGAACGCGCAACCAATGTGGCTACGGAGACCCCCTAGTTTTGTTACTTATGAACAATCTTTTTCATCGCACCAAAGGGTTACAATAGCTAAGTTCTGCTGTTCTGATTTTTGTCCCACATTCCTATGCATTCAACGCACTGTGCGTTGTTTTGCGTGAGTCACTACTTTGTTTGATACTGAGTACCGTTATATATTACTCACAGGAGAACCGTATTGACTCGTGAACAGGTTCACTAGACATCAAGCTTCGTTCAGGAAAAGCATAAACTGATACTTGGCTGAGTAAAATATAAGATAAGAATGGTTTCTTGCTGTGGTGGCTGTGAGCAGACAAACGACCACAAAGGGTTAATAGTTCTCGAGTTTTTTTTTCTTGAGAATTTGCCGTTTCCTGCTCAGATACGTACGCAGATGTCGCGCGTAAAAAGTATTTTTAGAGTGTTTCTCTGTACTGTTTAGTTGAAATGCTCATTTTTCATAATTCTCGCCTGCTTCATTCTACTTCATTTGCTGAAGAAATATCCAGCATCCTATATCCTAGATCCTGTGTAGATAACTAGAATACCATCCCAAAGTTGCCCGGGTTAACCAAACATCAACTCGGTTTGTCAACCTGTACTTCAACAGAAGTTCCACCATGGCGTTTGTTATTGGCACTTCCTCATAACATAACAAAGTATGGTCTCAACAATCCATTATGCGTGTCTTCGAGAGTTCATCGAAGTTTGCGTAGGTTTGAGTTTCAATCTGTCTAAAAGTTCATTTAGATTGAGTATTTAACATTGGATTTAAGTTAAGGTATGTTGTTCAATCGATGAAATAAAAAATGATATCTGATGAACATTACCGAAACACTACTTTTTAAAATTTTCGTCTTCTTATCTCATTTTAACACTTCATACTCTCATCATGAAAAAATGATTTTAGATGTTGCATAAACGAGCATAATTCCCAAAAATCTAGCAAACGTTTCAAAGCCCCATACACAATGACTGTCTCGAATGCAACCTGGTCGAACAATCTTGGGAAATCGGTTGATTTGCATCCCCTTTGTGGTTTTGGTAAATGATGCAGAAAAGGGATTGGGCTTCCGACCGTCCGTATTCAATTTCTCGTTTAATTTCAAATGCATCGCTAGCAAATATCGCAAATCACACGAACCAAACCAAACCGTTGGCTCGAAAACATTCTCTCGGGTGGAAGGTTACGTTTCTGGTATACGCTTCTGGCTTCGTCCCTTCGACTTTTGGCTCATTCATGAGCTATTTAAGGTACGACAATATATTGAAATCGTGCACTAATTCCACTATTTCCAGGATTCAATGGTGAAATATTCGATTTAGGCGATCGACAATCTAAAGTCATACGTTGTTCCGGCAACACTGCGCTAGATTCCCTTTTCGGTAGTACGAACACGTGGCCTGCATTCTCCCAATAAACAAACAAACACCAAACGCCGCCACCGTCACCGCGTCATCGTGGGAGTTGCACAATCCCCAAACCGAGCAGTCGTGGTCCCGAAAGTGGCTCCCCAAAGGACCGACGAAAGGGGGTGCAAATATGTGAGACATTCGCATACTAGCAATTTTTATGCTTTTTACTTTCTCGGTTGGAGTTTAAGATCAGAGATATCAGCGATCTGTGGCCATTTGCATCACAATGGCGCGCACCGATTTGCAAAACCAACATAACGCGCTACCTGGAGACGGCGAACATTTTTCGGTTCAGAAAACAGATGAACAACTAAAGATAGAGAGCGAGCAGCCACGGAGGCAGATTTCGTCTGAACGGAATTTTAAACGTTTCACTATCTGCAGCACCGGCAAATTATACATCTCACTGCTTTGGTGGTGCTCTGAGGATTTTTTGTCTGCTCAAATGCATTCCCGGTGAACGGTTGCATTGGTACGGTGTGATACGGTGTTTCTTTATGGCTACCAACTGCCATTATAAAACTTGTCGCTTTGTTTCTAGCTTTCTGATTCAGTGCTCCAAAATAGGGCAACCATTGTGTATCATGCCAATTAACCAACTCGCCCGAAGAGGAAATTCACTAAACATAGAAATATATGTCGCTCATATACATTGGTTGGAGCTATAACATCCGCTCACAAAGTTCTACCCAGCGGACGAAGACGAAAAATTCAATTTTATTTATTTGTGCTTCTGCGTTTATGACCGGAAATGACCGTATCGTAAAGTATTTCCAGCACACTTTGATTGTTTAAAAAAATAAAAGTTTACAGGCTGTTCCGTCAACCGGAGGCGATCTGGCGTAGTGGTAACATCCATGCCTCTCACGCTAAAGGTCACGAGTTCAATTCTCACTCCCGAAATTCTTCCAAAAATGGAAGTATAAGTGACGAACCAGCCAAATGAGTTGAAAGTCACTATAATACAGAAAAAAAAAATGTTCCGTCAACCACCCCCTAGGGCCCACTAGTAAATGTTCACGGCCATGCCAGGAGTGCTTCGTTTCGGTGTGTTGTGGGCAGTGCTGAAAATATTCACATTCACGACATTCAAATTCGGCGAATTTCTGCCTTCCTTGTATTGATAACCTACTGCTCAAGCGAGAGTCGATAAATATGGAACAACACTATCAATGAACCCCAGTGGAATGAACATCAACATCAGCTTGCCATGAAGTTCATTTTTCATTTGCATCTTCTTTTTCGTCATGGTATTCGTAAGGTCGAATATGAAGATCATTGCGTGTTAGTGAAAATCAAAGCATAAAATTCAGCGTCACCAATTGAGAGTGAAACCGATTAATGGTAAAGGATGGCAATTCATCACACAAAATTCTTGTTTTTGGCGACTGCGGCAATGTAATGTATAGAATAACTCTGGCTACGTTTTATGAATCTACTCACGATTGCCCGGAAATGACATACACCACCATTTATATGTGCAATGGGTAACACGTTTTCAATAAAAATTCACTGCAAGTGATGAAGATCAACTTAACGTTCGTGATAATCACCTGAAATTATTGACAGTAACGAAAGTGCCTGAATGCAGGCTTTTCGAAATTCGTTCATGCTGTTTTCGATCAATATACCAGACAAAGTTCACGCGTCTCGACTCTTGTGTTTTACGCATTATGCCAGATATGGAGTTGAGTTTTAACAGAAGAGAATTCACCCGATACTGGGAAAAATCTAATTCCTCCATTCGTGAATAAATTTTGATAATTTATGGCACTGGTTGTGGGTGCTCTCATCAGGATGACATCACAGACATGATAAACATAAACAAATTGAATCGAGACTTAATCGTGTTCTATTCATGATCAATCCTGAATAAAAAGAACCAACGGGATTTCCGAAAAGCATAATGCACATTAGATCACATTGGGTAAATAATTGAAAGAATAGGGGAGAGACGGACAGGGTGGAAAATATGGACAACTATGTATGATTGATAAATTACTTCGTCCCGCCCAAAATTGTTTTTTGATATCCACGTTTTTTGACGTAGAACTACGTCTTGCAGGAAGGGTGCCATATCAGGAAACAGGTCACGTTTTTATGAAATAAAGTTTATGTTAATAACTATTTTTACTGTGAACGAATTCTCATGATTTGCATACAAATCGAATAGGAAATTCTCTAAGATTTGTTTGATATGCTATACGTTAAAATTCGCTAATCTCTAAACGGTTTAAATTCAAGAAAACTGGAAGAACTTCCTTTTTTCCCATACATTTGTTCTGCCGATTTGTGTGCTAATCCAAACCGTATTTCGAATGCTCATAACTCGAACATTTCTGAACAGATCGGAAAGATGTTTGCATCAATTGATAGGAAATATTTCGACGCGTCTATCACAATTAATAAAATGTTATTTTTCATGAGATGAACAATTGAATAACTGTAAAATGTCAAGCGTTATCTAAACGCCCTAACTGCCAAGTTTTGATTGACCCGATTAACGGTTTCCCCAACACAGACTTCAAAATCTATGTACCTGTGAAAATCCGCTTTGCAAATATACATGCAAGTTGGGGGTATTTTTGTTCCCACCGAGCTGTGTTTCCCTAACACGGACTTCTAAATCAATGTGCCTTGGGGAATCCGCTTTGTCAAAACATGCAAGTCGGGAGTTTTTTTTCCACTGAGCTGGGTGTTCCTAACACGGACTTCAAAATTGTTGTGCCTGTAGGAATCCGCTTTGCAAATACATGCAAGTGGAGGGTATTTTTTGATGTTGAGTACTTTTGTACTCGCTTTCCGTTGTGCGGACCGGAATATGTTTCCCTAAAATGTACTTTTAAACTGAGAAGCCTGGGAAAATCGTCATTTCCGATACTAGAGGTGAATGAACTTTCGCAGTTCGAGAACTACGTAAACATGAGATGTGCAATAATTTCTGAGGAAAATGTAAAATACAATGATCGTTTGACAATTTTTCCGTTCACATATGTTGGTAGTCCTAGGCATCATATCAAACGTAAAAGGACGTTCAACAAATTTATTTGTAACGTCGTTGTAACATAATCTATTATTTCGACGGAACAAATTTCGATGCATTCTGAAATAATATTCGATGTGGTAAACAAGTGGATTAATATAATTGCGTAGTTCTACATCGAAAATATGTGGTCGTGTCCTAGATACAACCTCTTACAATTTTTATACTTGGATGACATTAACGTTCCCAGTGGAACTGTTGCCTTCTCAAAGTAGGTATTACTTGCGTCATTTTTATTAGTAGTAATAGTTCGGCTGAAAAGTTCATAAGGTTGACGTCCAGATGGCGCCTTTTGCAAAAATCTACTTGACTATCCCAAAGCATCATCTTTCAATGGATACGTGTCAAAATTTGACAGCAATCGGTCGATTGGTTCGTGAGATACAAAGTGAAGCAACTTTTGTCATTGTGAACAAAAAATGGAAAAATAACAAATCTATGAAAACAATGTCAAAATTGTAAGAATTGGGCTTCGAATTGTTTCCGCATCCACCGTATTTTTGTTCGCATACCTGAATAGAATGCTCGCTGGCAAGAAATTTAAGACCGATGACCGAAACTGAGGCCTATTTTGAGGAAAAACCGAAAGAGTACTATAAAAATGGTATCAAGTTGCAAGATCGCTATAATCGCTGTATCGCGCTCTGTATCCTGCATAGAAATCTCAAATTAGTAACAATTCGGCTGAAAAGTTTATAAACTTTAACATAACACGCCTTGAATGCATTCTAGAGTGGCAAACTCTAGGATACGCGTGACCATAGTGCAAGTCGGAAGAAATTTCTTTGACGAAAAATTCCCCGGCCAGGACGGAAATCGCACCCGAACCCTCGGCATGATAATGTGGGACGCTAACCACACGGCCACGGGAGCACGTTTTCTTGCAAATAGCGGATTCGTTTTTGTTTGGTTTCAACCTAGGTTCGTACGAGTTTCAACCTAACTGCAATCAAAACGTTTTTTTATTCACTCAGTTTCGACCTAGTATTGCAGTAGGTTAAACCCGAAAGCTGTTGGGTTCGCACTGAGATGTTTATCGGATTCGCACACAGGTTCACCAAAACAACCAATACATTTTCAGGTGGAATAAACATGCTTTTAACACGTTAAGCTCCGATTTTTTCTTGCAGCGCTTTTCATTCAGCCCGCATCAAGAGAAAGTTATATTTGACTAGTTCGACTCTCTGTTAATGCCATTTAGGAAGAAGAACACTCTCTGTAGGTTTATCAGTACCTGTTGTATGCTTTTGCCTGTATGTGAACTTAATCCTTCCGTTGGGTAAACAGTGTAGACGGCTTTTACATTCGCGCTGTTTCGTCTGTTATTTGGCATAAATATCTTGTATCTTGTTGTGCTTCAACCGATTCCTTTACTTTTTTCTTCTTCGAAAAAGATCTGAGATCCTGTGGTGCCTGGAAACAGTTATGTGTCACAAATCACTTCGCACTGCTGAAAATACATGGTTGTATTGAAAAGAATGTTTAACCCTCCTGTACTCGCGTGCAAAATCGTAACACGTATACTCGCGCACGGTGTCACAGACCGAAAATTTAACTACTCTGTAATGTTGCCATTGTGTATTTTTCAGGCTTTATCGACATTTTTTTGAAGAAGAGGGTATGATTGAATGAAAAAACTCCAAAAAATATTTTTTCTTCGTCTTTATTATGTTTTAATAGTCATCTAATTCAGCCTCCTCAAAATAGAGTAATTTTTGATACTCCAACACATGTAACGAAATTCGAAGTTTTCACTGTTATTGATTAAAAGTATGCAACTGAAAATAATTCATGGAAGTACAAAGAGCTATAAAATAACATAAAAAGGTATTAATCGATTGTGGTTTCATTGGATTAAAAATCAGAACATAGCATAACTGCATGCTCGAAACAAACATATTTTTCACATTTCATGCAGTTGTTGCGTGTTTTTCGGGTCTTTTATCGAAGAGAAGAATGTATAGCGACCTTCTAGATAATTACCAGATGATAAATGTTCTGGAATATAAAGTTTGCATATTTCTAATATTTTTTGTCTCTGTTTCTTGGTAAACTAAGAACTAATGCCTTTTTTTAGATGGGGCATAAAAAGATGATATAAAAGGATTTCTAGGATCTTCCTTTCCTTTTTCTTGTTTTCTTGTCGATATTGTCCATAGTAAAAAAATATCCCCGAAACTGTAACTGTTAAAAATTACCATAAGCTACCGATTAGTTGATAATTTACTGTTTACAATTCTTCCACAAGTGAAATTCTTTCACAAGTGTGTATATGTATGACCATTATATTTAGCGAATAACTATACGAAAGTCAAACATTTATATTTTGCTTTTGAACGTATGAATATAACGACGAATATATCGACGAATAGTTAATATATGGATCCGTTCATTCCAGTTACAAAAGGGACTGATATCAAATAAGAATAGTCCGGTAATGATCTAATGCATTATATTCAATAAATATTCCACGCCACTAACATTAATGTATACGTTTCATTCAACAATATTCTAGAATATGAAAAAAAGGCACTTGTACAAAAAAGTTACTCCTATACTCGCGTCGGTGTGTCAGACCGAAAGTGTTAAACAAGTGACACACGTCCCCTTTGTACCAACACATGCGATGCGCTAAACGTTGACGAACGACGAATAACGAAGCTAGAGAGAATCGCAAAGTCGTAGTGTTGATATTTTCTGAGAAATAAACGAATTATTGATTTCTCGGTCTGACAGACCAATGCGCGAGTATAGGAGTGTTAATGACAGCCAGAAAACTGAGAAGGTCTAACGTGGTAAAATGAGCTTTATGATGATGTTTTGCTCGATGAAATTTTGTAAGCAATACATTGTCGTTGTTCGTTGTTCTACTAGTTCGAAATCCTCATTCTCTTTATCGTCAAATGAATCAAAGTTTATGAAGCATAAGTAAAATCTCTGGAGGTAAAACGGAGCAAATTTTGGAAAACACATAGAAGGGAGCCGAAAAATTGCAAAATGAACCTTTCCGCTGAAATCGTAACAGTTTCATGAAATTCTTCCGAATCAAAACGCAAGTGTCTGATCATGTACTAGTATTTAAAACTCCTTTAAGATGACTTAGAACTGTATTAGTAAATTCATTTTTTAGAATTTTTAAATACACTTCACAGTCGTCGTTTAACTCAATCACAAATAATTCATCTACTGGAAAAAATCAGCAGACGTTCTTAAATTTTATTGTTCAAGCTAACTAAATGTTTTATGAACTACAGCTAAAGTACTATTAAAAAATTGATTATTAGTCTACATCTGGTTTTTTTTTCAGAAATATTACTAGAAAATCAGGGAATATCAGGGATTTTTTTCGGATTTCAAGTCGACACTCTGTGTATTTCATGTGATGAAATAAGCAACAAAACTGTGTCTGATGATGGTTTTATATTATAACGGTAATTGTTTGTGGAACAAACAGGAATTGTGCAGACAAATGGTTAAGTAGATGTCGGGACTACATGTCTTAGGTAATCAAACAACATGAAGTATAGATTTTTATTAAAATTTTTATAATTTTACTCAATCACTAATATCGCCTCCAGACGTCGACACTGCAGGAACGTTAGAGTCATTTAAGGAGAAGAGAAGCCATATCCAATGAGGCAGAAAACGAATTATCGTTGGGGAAATACTACTCAAATAGTTTATCCAGGAAATCCGAATAATAATTTTCGATTTATGATCCGAATGAAGCTGCTTTGTCAGTGATACAGCATAGCCTCCCAACCATGGCAATATATTCAGAACTGACCGCAAGTTCCAATCTTTGTCTTTGCTTAAACATTGTCTTCGAACAGAACCAAATGCATGAAGATTGATTTGGAACAAAATCAGATTGGTTAGCGTGTTCTAAAGCATCAAGTTTGACGAGTTCAGATGTTTAAAAATTTCTGCAACATAAGCTAGATGCCTCCCTAAAATTTGTAAGGAAATATTTTTTACTTTGAGTTTTCAAAACATTCCCCTTCAATTGTAAAGCACATATCAGTTCCAGCGGACAGTAGAATAGAGAAATTAGGACATTAGATCTCGGATCACTTCTTTAAACAATTCATTGAATAAAATAAATGTATACAAATATTCAGAACATAAGATTTGACGGTGTTATTGATATTGGTTAACAAATATTTTCGCCAATGATCTCGGCAGGGTTTTACTGGCAACGGCCCAACGATGAACCATACATCAAATGTTTTTAAGTGTTTCTAAATGTTTATCTTGTGCTTATCTTGTTGTGCTCCCGTGGCCGAGTGGTTAGCGTCAAACCTAACATGCCGGGGGTTCGGGTTCGATTCCCGTTCTGGTCGAGGAAATTTTTCTTCAAAGAAATTTCCTCTGATTTGCACTGTGGTCACGCGTATTCTAGAGCTTGCCACTCAGAATGCATTCAAGGCGTGTTATCTGGCATAGAAATCTCAACTAAGTAATAATGAAAATGACGCAAGTAATACTACGTTGAGACGGCGGAGTTCCTCTAGGAACGTTAGTGCCATATAAGAAGAAGAAGAAGAAGAAATGTTTATTTCAGGTAAAATAAAATGTTATTTATTGTGATAGATGCGTAGAAATATTCCCTATCAATTTTGACGTGGGATTACGTCTAAACGTTGTATATGGGGGGTAAAATGAAAACCTAAAAACAGAACATGCTGGAAAAAATGAAAGATTCCGAATGCTTATAACTCGAACATTTCTTACTGGATCGGAAAGATGTTTGCATCAATTGATAGGGAATATTTCTGCGCATCTATCGCAACTAATAAAATTTCATTTTTCGTTAGATAAACAATTGAATAACTGTCAAGTGTTAAGCGTTGTCTAAACGCCCTAACTGCCTCCTTTTAATTGGCCCGATTTACGGTTTCCCCAACATAGCCATCATAACCAAGCAGCCTTGGGGAAATCGGCGTTGCAAATACATGAAAGTATGGGAACTTTTGTTCTCACCGAAATGTGTTCCGTAACACAGACTTCAAAACCAAGCAGTGTTGGAGAAATCGGCATTGCAAATACATGAAAATCTGGGGTATTTTTGTTCCGACTGAAATGTGTTTCCCTAACATAGACTTCAAATCTATGGAGCGTGGGGAAATTGGCATTGCAAAGTCATGCAGGTCGGGGATATTTTTGTTCCGACTGAAATGTGTTTCCCTAACACAATCTGTAACCCTTTAACGGGTACCGGCATCTATATTTCCACCAACGATTTTATTTTTTTTCTCTTATTTTAACAAAAAATTATCACTTCTAACCTTATGTGATAATTTGTTCTGATGTCTAGCAAAATGCCTGATTTTTTTGAGCCCGAAAAAATGATTTTTGAGCCATTTTCGAGTTAACAACTCCCAATTTAGAGCAGCAAGAGCAAATTTCTCATAAAGCCGTTGAAAAACAGTCATTTTGCTGAAGTTTTCAATACATATGAATTGTTTAGGACCTACTGAGTCTGATCATGAGTTTTATTAGTTGTTTTTGTTGAAACTAACATCAAAAATTCAAATGCAAAAAAAAATCATTTTTACCATCAAGTATTTTCCGCTAGATGGGCAGGTGACAACTATATTGCCACCAACATTTTACACTAACCGGGCAGTGGCAACTATTCTACTACCAATTTTTGCAATGTTTTTGATTGTTTGGCATATTGAAGAAACATGTTTTGTGTGTTTGAACATGTAAACATATCGTTGTATTGTAGTTTGCGTTGATTACATGCCTAGTTCTCACATCCCGTTAAAGGGTTAAATGCAAGGAGCGTGGGGAAATTGGCATTGCAAAAACATGTAAGTCGGAGGAATTCTTGTTCCGACTGAAATGTGTTTGCCTAACTTCAAAACTAAGGTGTCTGGGGAAAACAAATTTGCAAATAAATGCAAACTGCGAGTACTCGCTTGCCTTTGTGCGGACTAGAATATGTTTCCTTAACACGGTCTTCTAAACTTAGGCACCTGAGAAATTTTTTTTTGATAATTAGGCAAAATGTTTATAATCATTTGCTGCGATAACGCCTATTGATTAAGCAATATGCGTTCGACGTACATGTCAAAATCCAAACTGAATGCCTGAAGTTCAGCAAATCAAGCAAATTCGCGGTTCGAGAAGTACGTATACTTGTGAGATATAAACAGGGAAATGTAAAATAAAATAATCGTTTGATAATTTTTCCGTTCACATATTTTGTCCTAGGTATCATACCAAACGTTAAAGGACTGTCATTAAATTTACTTGTAACGAAGAACATATTCTATCACAATACATGAATTTACCTTACATGGCACTTATTCAATCTTTTTACTCACAAAGCAAATATACTGAATTCAATTGAATTCGGAAATTGTTCCATTCTATCAAAAATTTAATCAATACAAACAAATGATTGCTAAGCTAAGGTATCCCACGTCAACCTTGCGGTTACATCATAGATATAACTCACCCATTTTTTATTACAAATTAAATATTTGCGATCTATTAAAAATGCTAGAGTTATAAGCGTTCGAAATCTTTCATTTTTTTCCTACATGTTCAGTGCCGTTTCTATTTACCCATACATCTTCCGGTTAGACGTCAAAAAATTAGAAATATCACATGGCCCTTCTAGATGATTATAGGCAGTCAAGCCGTTTTTGTTTAATCATGCTTAAGTTCTATTTGCAGACCTCCAAAACTGATTACAGTTAGTGTCCATCTTTCGCTTCAAGGGTCCGTCTTTCCCGACTCATTCTTGTTTTTTCAAAGATGCCGGGCAGATTCATTTTGCAAAATTTCTGCCTCAAAACAAGTTTTACTTTGAAAAGAGATTTAGACTATCAATTTGTGATGAAATAGATATACATTTTTGTGAAATTAACGAAAAAACATCAACTTTTACTTAAGGTGTCTGTCTGTCTTTACTACCCTTCCCCTATACATAGCAACAAACAGGATTTTTGCATCAAAAAACTGCAGGACGAAAGTCAGCAAATAATAGAGAAAGAATGAAAGAAGTCTTTATATTTCTTGCTTCAAACAAAAAAGGCTAATAAATGAGAATGGCAATCATATGGTTTCAGTCCTTCTCTTCCCGCCACGTTCTCAAATAGAATATTTTACATAAATAAAAATAAGTCATTCTCGGTTTTCCGACACTAACTGAGACGGGAATGGTTGTGATTTTTTGCAGACTCTTCAAATTATAAGTTCAGTTACTTAATTCATCTCACTCTCAGTTCGCTGCCGGCCGCTCATTTAACCAACAGCGCCAAATGATTGCACTTTTCTTGACACCATTCGCATCCCGATTCGCGTTTTTGTTCTCGGTCCACTCAGATGAAATGGCTGCGAAATTATGCCATCAACTCTGATTTTTTGGATTCAATTACTAAGCTGTCCAGCGGCTGATGCAATTCGTCATTCCTCCTTCTTGCCGGTCTGGTTACATCCGCACTGCCACTCTTGGCGCAACCAGATAATCACGAACGGGAAAAATATTTTATGCAATGATTTACGGCGTTGCAATGCTACGGCTTCCGATTTATCTGCCAGAGTGAAAGCGATTATTGGCGTAAAACAACCCGAACCAGTGTACAGCTCAATACTGTTAAGCAGACGTCTGATTCTCAACCCTTTCCCATCCTTCAATTCCGGCTGAAATTGGCACACAATCATGCTAATGGATTTTTTTTGCGATACTGATAACAGATGAATAGTGAAGCGGAAACTCATAATCGAAAATCTGCAAAACAGTAAAAACACCACTTGAAATAATTTTGAAGATGCTGCGGCTGAACTCAATTCTAGTGTCATGAAGAAGTGCTCTCCAATTAGGTGGTACTCGCCGAGATAGCACTTGACAATATTTATATTGCTAGCCGATTAAATGGAGAAAAGAAAAGCAACGATTCTGGCCATCGCAAAATGAGCCGGTGCTAAAAGTAGGATATATATTGACCCGAAAAGACGGATAGTCTATTGAGATATTCGCTTCGGGGCTTTGGCTTTTTTGTATCATGACGATACCTTTCGCAATTATCCCACTCAAGGACCCTTTGTTCCGGAGTTCATTTCAGTAGTTTTTTGTTTGTTTCCGCACGCCCCCGGGCTCAAGATATTCCACGTTCACCCAAATCCCCAGTCAATCTCGATTAACCCCATGATCCATCTGAGGCAGGTTTTTTTTTAATACGGCCTGCGGGGAGAGATGATAGTATCGTTTGCATCATTATCAGTGCTTTTTATCCGCTTAACATCCTAGACAAAAAAGGTCAAACAATTATGTCAGAGGGGTTTGAGGGATCGCATGTCTACGGGGGAACTAATATATTGGATCGGCTTATCCATGGTAAGGAACGACGACGAAATGACGAGGGAGGATAGAGAAGGAAGATTTTTTGACACTTGGGAACAAAAACGGCTAATGATAAGAGTGGAGATTTGACGTAGGTTGCGATAAGAGTAGGTAATTTGTTTCATATTAAATGATACAAAAAGTTGACATAGTGTCAGGAGATTTACCGACGTCTACCTGGCTGTTCTTATTGCTCGTGTTAGTCAATTTGGTTTATATTATTGAGTGAAATTATACCGAGGTCCTTTTGCCGGGACTAGTTTTCAAGACTGTGATTTGCAAGTAAGTCAAGCATTCAGAATTGAAGAAGTTTTAAGTTTTTACGATTGTCGGAAAAAAAGTTCGTAAAGTAAGGTACCTCTAAATCAACATACCAAACTTGATGTTTACTAAAATGTCCAATTAGAGGCGAAAATGTCTAATATAATTAGAGGTAGCTTGCTGTATATAGCATTGATAGCATTGTGTGGTTAAAATAGTTGAAGTACATACTAGAGCGGAAATGGATGTATGGAAAAAAGATCATCACCGACCATATACATTGTACATGTGCATGGTCGGTTTTTGATATTTGAAATTTTATTTTCGCTGCCACCCTAGTATATATGAATGGCGAATGAATAGTTTCTCTTTTGCTATTTTGGTTCTAACCAAACACGAAGCTAAATGCATCAATGCGGATTTTTATTGGACTCTCAACATATTAAGGATCGAAAAAAAAAATCTGTAAGACATAAGCCTGAGACCGCACGTTTTGGGGCTAACTTGTACGCTTCATTTGTTCGGATTCCACGAATGAGATCGTTAGTTCGGTGTGGATGAGACGAAGGCGAGCCATCGGTAGATCTTGTTAGATTCTTGGCAGACCACGGATTTGACCATCAAATGTAGAAAACACGGGTTATTTCGTGATCTATCCGTAACAGACGGAACGCAAAATACGAGAAAACTCGTGAGTGGATCTTGATGTTGTAATACAACAAAATAGACAGCTCAAATCGGATGAACCGTTCTCAAATGATGAGCGAACAGACATTTATGGCGATTGATTTTAATACAGGATGCGTGCGGCAATTTTGCACAAAAGGATGTATGTCATCAAATAGTTATTTAAAAATCGTATATGTACTGAAATATACTTTATTTTATTTCAAACTATAAACCATTATTGAAGGATGTTATTCGAAAAAGTTGTCTTCATAGTCGCTGGCCCTTGTAAGACGCTTCTGGAAACTGCTGCAAGCTAGTTCTACTATGTCGTTCTACCCGCTCAACGACACCCCACGCAACATAATCAGGAAATATCAGGACTGCTAGGCGGCCAAACTTCCTTCTCCCCGAATTCTGGAATATTTCCCGCAAGCCATTTCTGCGTTTTTTCAAGCAATAGCCTAGGAGTATATGTTTTTTATCTATTTCCCAGGCCATATTCATGTAGTACTCTGCTCTTTTCGACACGATTTCCTGTTGAATTATAGGGTAAAGGGTGTGTCACATCAAATTGCATCACGGAAAAAACGCTGTAGAAATTTAATTTTTAGGAATTATATCTTCAGCTTTCGCTTATAATCAGATAAGAGTGTATAGATCACGTTGGCCATGCTTCACTGTCAATTTGTCGTAAATTTGGAAAAATGTCGTCGAACGAAAAAGAGCGTCGTGAATTAATCCTGTGCACTCATTTCGAGAATCCGGAGTTGTCACATCGGGACATCGAGAAGATGCTGGGAATCGTCCAATCCACGGTCAGCAGAGTACTAAAACGATACTTCGAGAACCTAACCATCGACCGGAAGGTGAAGAACGGTAAAAATGGATGCTCCGTCAGTGAAAAAGATCACAAGCGCGTAGTTAAGCAGTTTAGACGTGATCCGAGAAGTTCGGTCCGGGATGTCGCCAATAAGCTGAATTTGTCAAGTTCATTCGTCCAGCGGACCAAGCAGCGGGAGGGCCTGCGTACATACAAGGTTCAGAAGGCTCCTAACCGCGACGAAAGGCAAAACATGGTGGGGAAGACGCGAGCCCGGAAGCTGTACACCGAAATGCTGACGAAGCCGCATTGCCTGGTAATGGACGACGAATCCTACGTCAAAGCGGACTTTCGTCAGCTGCCGGGCCTGTTGTTCTTCTCCGCAGAGGACAAATTCAGCGTTCCGGAGGAGATTCGCAAGCAGAAACTATCCAAGTTTGCCAAAAAGTACATGGTGTGGCAAGCGATCTGCTCTTGCGGAAAGCGGAGCGCCCCCTTCGTGATGACCGGCACGGTAAACGGGCAGGCTTACCTTAAGGAGTGCCTACAGAAGCGATAACTACCACTATTGAAGCAGCACGAGGGCCCGACCATCTTCTGGCCGGATCTCGCTTCGTGCCACTATTCAAAGGACGTGTTGGAGTGGTACGAAGCCAACGGGGTCACCTTCGTGCCAAAGGAAAACAACCCTCCCAACGCGCCGGAGCTTCGCCCAATAGAGAAATATTGGGCGATTATGAAGCAGGCCCTCCGGAAGAACCCAAAAGTTGTCAAATCGGAGGCGGACTTCAAGAGAAAATGGATTTCTGTCCAAAAAAAACTACAACCTGACGTTGTACAGAACCTTATGGACGGGGTAAAGAGGAAGCTGCGAGCATACGGGCTTGGGCTCGAAGTATGAATAAAAAGAATTGCTAAAAGTTGTTTAATAGTTTTTATTTTACTGTCTAAAATTTTCAAAAGGATCGGTCTACTGGGCGAATTTCTACAGCGTTTTTTCCGTGATGCAATTTGATGTGACACACCCTTTAGTTGAGATTTCTATGCCAAATAACACGCCTTAAATGCACTCTGAGTGGCAAGCTCTAAAATACGCGTGACCACAGTGCAAATCGGAGGAAATTTCTTGGAAGAAAAATTTTCCCGACCAGAACGGGAATCGAACCCGAACCCCCGGCATGTTTGGTATGACACTAACCACTCGGCCACGGGAGCACAAACACTTATTCGATACGAAAACGAGACTGTATTATGGAATATGCGTTTGGTTGTATTTTCTGCATTCCACGTTTTAATTGGTCCAATATGTGCTCCCCCAGTTTCACTGACTAAAAGGATCAAACAGCGATTAGTTTTGCCGGGCAACAAGTATATAAGTGTTTATCAAAAATAAGTCGCCTGTAAATCGTTCGCTCGAAAAGAAAATTGAAAATTGAGAATATTTAGTACAGGATATAGTTGTGAAACATCTAAATTAGTGGATTTCAATAACATTTTGGAAGTGTAAAACTTCAAAGTTAGTATATTTTAATGTGTTATTATTAATTTTATCCTTAAAATTCATATTGAACTTTATTGTTTTTATCAATTAAATTGAAGCTTTCTAACCGTTCTACAATTTGTTCTTTGACACCCGACTTCTATCTATCTAAATTTCGCTGCAATATCGATATTAACAATTCAAGGTGAAAATTCAAGCAAAATCTTCAAAAATCACGATTTTGACCCCACTGTACATATAAAAGTCACTTTAAGTTCACTTTAAAATTGAAATCTAATATTTCTCCGTGAAGTAAGTCATATTTGAAAAATAAAAAAAAATTCAAACTGTATCCAGGTCGGACTCGATTATATACAGACTCCGATTATATGTGATTCGTTTATATACAATTTTGGACTCAATTATATACAGTTTGGAAAAAAATATTTTTTTTATATTTCAAATATGACTTATTTCAAGAAAACATGTAACCTTTCAACGTTAAAATGTAATTTAAGTGGTTATTACATGTACAGTGGGGTGAAAATCGGATTTTTGAAGATTTTGCTTGAATTTTCACCAAGAATTGTTTATATCAATAGTGCAGTCAAATTAAGAAAGATAGAAGTTGGGTTTAAAAGAAAAAAAACATTTAAGGCGGTTAGAAGGCTTCAATTTAATTGATAGAAACAATCTAGTTTAATATAATTTTTAACGATGAAATTAATAATAACATATTGAAAATTATTATCTTTTAAGTTTTTCACTTCCAAAATGTTATTAAAATGAACTAATTTAGATGTTCCACTACTATACTTTTCCCGTCTTTCATATGGAAGCAACAGAATTGTATTCCGTAGCATTACTTTGTACTGTAGAGCCAGTTTGAGGGAACAAAGTACGAAACAAAAAAAAAAGTTCAATAACTTCGAACATATGCGTAGAAGGATTTTTTTTTCATCAAATTTGATCGTCTATTACTTCCTGAGAGAATTTTGATAAATTTATTTTTTTCATGTGAGTAAGGTGTTTTCTGACTTTAAGGGGATGAATCAAAAATCAAATTCCTTTTTTATATTCAAAAAACAAAAAAATACATAAAACAAAAAAAACGAATAAAAAAAATTTTTTTGACTCGATTATATACAGGATTCGATTATATACAGTGAAATGAAATCAAAAACTGTATGTAATCGAGTCCGACCTGCATTATCTACTATAGAATGAAGGTTTTCTTGACAATGTTGTTTCGAACTTCCCAGTTATTTTAAGTAACTAAATAGTCATCCCCAAAATTGAAAAAAATAAACAAAACGACGCAATTTTTTTTTCCTCATAACTTTTAGCCAGTTTCATGAAATGTATCTTGTTTATATCTGTGAACTGCTGGTGTGATAATGTGTCAAACGAATACACTGTTGCTGAATTTTTATGTTCGTTCGTTTAAAAAAGGCCAATGCGCACTTTTGCCCCCTACTAAAGGGTGTATCACATCAAATTGCATCACGGAAAAAACGCTGTAGAAATTCGCCCAGTAGACCGATCCTTTTGAAAATTTTAGACAGTAAAATAAAAACTATTAAATAACTTTTGGCATTTTCTTTTTATTCATACTTCGAGCCCAAGCCCGTATGCTCGCACCTTCCTCTTTACCCCGTCCATAAGGTTCTGTACAACGTCAGGTTGTAGTTTTTTTTGAACAGAAATCCATTTTCTCTTGAAGTCCGCCTCCGATTTGATAACTTTTGGGTTCTTCCGGAGGGCCTGCTTCATAATCGCCCAATATTTCTCTATTGGGCGAAGCTCCGGCGCGTTGGGCGGGTTCATTTCCTTTGGCACGAAGGTGACCCCGTTGGCTTCGTACCACTCCAACACGTCCTTTGAATAATGGCACGAAGCGAGATCCGGCCAGAAGATGGTCGGGCCCTCGTGCTGCTTCAATAGTGGTAGTAAGCGCTTCTGTAGGCACTCGTTAAGGTAAACCTGCCTGTTTACCGTGCCGGTCATCACGAAGGGGGCGCTCCGCTTTCCGCAAGAGCAGATCGCTTGCCACACCATGTACTTTTTGGCAAACTTGGATAGTTTCTGCTTGCGAATCTCCTCCGGAACGCTGAATTTGTCCTCTGCGGAGAAGAACAACAGGCCCGGCAGCTGACGAAAGTCCGCTTTGACGTAGGTTTCGTCGTCCATTACCAGGCAATGCGGCTTCGTCAGCATTTCGGTGTACAGCTTCCGGGCTCGCGTCTTCCCCACCATGTTTTGCCTTTCGTCGCGGTTAGGAGCCTTCTGAACCTTGTATGTACGCAGGACCTCCCGCAGCTTGGTCCGCTGGACGAATGAACTTGACAAATTCAGCTTATTGGCGACATCCCGGACCGAACATCTCGGATCACGTCTAAACTGCTTAACTACGCGCTTGTAATCTTTTTCACTGACGGAGCATCCATTTTTACCGTTCTTCACCTTCCGGTCGATGGTTAGGTTCTCGAAGTATCGTTTTAGTACTCTGCTGACCGTGGATTGGACGATTCCCAGCATCTTCTCGATGTCCCGATGTGACAACTCCGGATTCTCGAAATGAGTGCACAGGATTAATTCACGACGCTCTTTTTCGTTCGACGACATTTTTCCAAATTTACGACAAATTGACAGTGAAGCATGGCCAACGTGATCTATACACTCTTATCTGATTATAAGCGAAAGCTGAAGATATAATTCCTAAAAATTAAATTTCTACAGCGTTTTTTCCGTGATGCAATTTGATGTGACACACCCTTTACTACGTTGAGACGGTTAAGTTCTTCTAGGAACGTGAGTGCCAATTAAGAAGAAGAAGAAGAAGTGCTTGACCAATTGGACCAATTTACGTGTAGATAATTCTCAACATTTTACAATTGTTCGCTAGTTTGTTTCGTAATATATATAATTTTCTTCATTGTAATAAATTGTTAGGGAATGCCTAAATATGCCTACAGATTTCGTTTTTCAATTTGCCCTCCCAATATGTTTCCGAAAGACGTAATCTAACTTAAAACATTTCTTTATGAAATTCTGTTGAATTTCCATTGGATTTATCGTTTCTGCTTCAATTGTGTTTAATCATTTTATTCTGAGCGTCTTTGTCCTCCCGAGATTGGAAGTCGACCCTGAGAAAAGGAACTAGTTGGGCTAAGTAGCGGACGAAAGGTTATTTTCAATTTTGTTTTTAGTCAGTTATTATTAACTTGAGGTTTCAGCACCCAAACTTGAATCTAAAGTAAGCAAAGTGAACTGATTTTTGTATTTTCAATCGGAAGAGAATTTTGCGAATTTAGGGGTGTGTTTGGACCTATTGATGATCTTTTCCGATCGATCATATTTTTTTTTCTCTGTGACTTATAGTGACTTTTAACACATTTGGTTGGTTCGTCACTTTTTCACTTCCTATTTCTGTAACAATGTCGGGAGTGAGAATTGTGACCTTTAGCGTGAGAGGTACGGCTGTCACCACTACGCCAGAACAGCTTCACCGGATCGATCATAATATTTTCTCGAGTTCAAGCTCTGTATCCGGGTTAAAAGTGGCATTAAAGCACAGCGCATTTGAAGCTTTATGTAAAGTAGATATTTTCCAGCAGTGAGAGCTGGGTTGTTCGGTGTTAAAATGAAAGTAAAAAAACAGACAGAAAATCAAAACCAGTTCAGTTTGGATTTTCTGTCATCGTTCAGCGGAAGGTACTGCTTTATAATTTTTTGGATTATTTTTTCGGGAAATGGTTTTTGGGAGCGTTAGAGGTATAATGTTGCTTAGACATACTGAAAAACTACTTGGATTTTCAATATATCTATGTTTCAATGTTGCTCCAAATAGCCAACAATCAATAGTGCATGATTATGTTTAGAGTTGAAATGACGATTTGCTCGAATGACTATTTTATTACATTGCGAACCATTCGTTTCCCTCAGTGCAAGCATGCATTCTTCGGCCCTTGTCAGTGTGACCAATCATTTGTACTAGAACGTCCATTCTCAAGTTTCTCTAATATTTTTTTTCGCTGGCAATAATTTTGTAGTCCTACGACGACAATGCGATCGTATCTTGGTTACCACCCTTCTAATTTTTTACATCTCCAGCCGCTTCTGGTTGATTGCCTGGTGCTCAGTATTGACTGATGCTACCGTATAAATATGTACTTTTTGGCCAGATGCTTCTTCAACGTTTGGCCGGTTGCTTCGACCTCCCGACTCAAAGTGTGGAACGATGAGGCCTCTTCGCTCTCAGATCTGTTGGGCGGCCAGAACTAGACTACCGTTTGACACTCTCGTATGTCTCCAGATAGGGACAGGATTCATTTCGAGAGGTTCATCTATTACTAGCTTATGTGTGAAGTTCCATGACATTTCGTTTATTTGTTCACTAACTACAGTCGTTTAAGTGCCACTAGCTGGGTATTTGTACATCGTATTTTGATCAAACATTGTTTTTTGATCAGAAACAAAAAGTAATTCCACTTCTGCTCCTTCGAGAACAACAGTTTATCGGTCGCTCAGTAAATTTAAAATGGGCCGTACAAGAACCTCAGATGCATCAACTCGTTTTGAACAAACGTAAAGTGAAGTTACGCGAGTTAGCTGAGGTCGTAGGTATTTCAAAAGAACGAGTGGGATACGTTATGCACGACATTTCCGCGCGATAGATGCCGCGTTTGCTGACTTTCTACCAATTACAGCGGCTCGATGATGATTCAACAGCCGGATTGGCGTTGTTGAAGACTTCTTTCGAGGTTTTGTGACAATGGCCGTGGATCCATTACCACACTCCTGAGACCTATAGGCAGTCTACAGAGTTGGACTGAGGCATATTTCGAAGACTTAGATGTTTCGTTCTACAGAAAGGGAATCGAAATATTGGAAACTCGCTGTACCATGTATATTGTCCTTGAAGGGCACTTTTTTAAGGAATAAATACATCTTTGCCCAAAAAACGATTGTTTTTATTAACACTAAACCTACCACGAGGGGTCAAATGACCCATTTTAAACTTTTAGTCAAAATTTTCATGCAAATTACATTTTCACAACATCGTTTGCCTACACTACTTTTCATAAAACAAACATCGAATGTATTTTCCAGTGTATACTACTCTCTTGTTATTTTTTTTACTGAGAAATATTTGTAGTCTACCCTAACTACCACAACGGGTCATTTGACCCTTGCAAACATTCATATGATATCAGAAAGATTTGTATGTGTGGTTGTGATACAAAACTATTGCTTTATATATTTAGTTGTACTTGTGAATTAATAGTGAATGATCGGAATTAATTGTATTGCTGACTATCCAAATGAGCTAACAGTAACCATTCCAAGCTTCAGTGCTATTTACGGTTTTTCTTAAATCCTGTTTTTAAGTTTTCTCGTCCTCCATTAACCAATTGAAGCTCAACAAAAACAAAATAATATGATTCTTTATGTTGCCAATATAATTGGCTGGAATCGGTCAACTGGTTACGGAATAAGGCCGGAACATGTTCCGATAAGATAATGGGCATGCACAAGGCAGTACTTAGAACCGTACTATGCCCATCATGTGACACCTTTGATTACTCGAGGTTTAAAAACTAGCCCATTGGTGGTCATATGTAGTGTCTAGGTCGTCATAGGCCAGATGCACACCTGTTCTGGTTGCGTTCCAAATACTCCCGGATGGCTATTTTATTATCGAACCTCCAACAGCTTGGAATTCAAAAAGTAGTCAATTGGTGAACAGAATAGGTGCGTACGATATTTATGGCCTCATCTGCATGTGTCCCCAACCCCTTCGCAATCCTTTTTTTTATCTGTATTATAGTGACTTTCAACTCATTTGGCTGGTTCGTCACTTTTACTTCTATTTTTGGAAGAATGTCGGGAGTGAGAATTGAACTCGTGACCTTTAGCGTGAGAGGCATGGATGTTACCACTACGCTTCCTTCGTAATCCTTTGTTTTCCTCCTTGGTATCCTTGGAACATTACTTTTCTAATGTGAAGGTCGGCGGAAATGCTTCGTCACGAGTTTATTCATCCAAACACATCTGCAACGCGGTATTACGAATCTTTCTGAGGTGCAACATATCAGTCATCTCGAAGTGTTTGTCCTCAGCCCATTCGAATATTCGGATCAGTTTTTGAGCGACTTGGTGGGTTCGGGTCACTGCTGGACTCGGAAGTACGATGTCCACCAAAATCAAATCTTCGCCTCCTTGTTTATCCAAGAAATGTTCGTCATCTCCTTCTTCCTTTATGCCGTCGCAGCCTTTGTCGTCCTCATTCAGTACCAGAGCGATAATTTTCGCGTCTGAGTGTTCATCAACGCAACATTCTTCCTCGGGGTATTCCGTTGTTTCAACTGTGTCGATGTCCATCTGGTTATTGAACAATATACGCAAAGGAACGTCGTCTTCGTGCAGCAGTTCCAACTAAATATCCAGCCAAGATCGTTGAATCACTGACATCATCCATACTTCATGTAGCCAAAACGAAACGTCTTCAAGGTTGGTTTAGTTAATGAGTTGCTTAAAGTCAGACTCATTGGCGATTTCAAGATCTAATTTGTATCGGTATCTTGTTTTGATCATTTGAATGACCTGTTGGTCCATGGGCTGTAGCTTTGGCGATAGAAACTTTACCTCTATCAAGCCGTCATCCGAAACCAGCTCATGTTGGAAATGATGGGCCGTGTAATTGTCAAGAAGAAGGTTCGTTTTTGGCATGGTTCGATTTTGGCAACACAAAATATTCGGGCGTGTTGCCAAAATCAAACGGGGTCTGTACTTAAAATGAACCACGAGTCAATAGAATCCGATACCAAGTATAATACAGACATATGAATTATTTGCACATAATCTCAGATTTTAACAAGATAGCTTCATTACCAAAATGATAATTACCACCCAACTCATGAAAAGCAAATTAAAGAAACACGCGACCAGAAAAGAAAAAAAAAAGTGAACAGGAAAAGTTCTACAACGATACAGTTGAACTTTTTCAATTACTCTCCGCCCGGCGGAACACGGGGAGTTACGGGGTGCGCTGGAAAAACCTGGGCGTTCGTTCCTTCGTCACTCCGCAGCCGACGGGGGCAACTTGCATTAAATCTGATTAAAGAAAAGCTTCGGCGCTGTGCTAATAGATTCTGCTCAACCGCAAAATTGTTTTACACTTTCTGCCGAGCGCGAGCTACGAGAAGGGATTTAATCTCCACTGTCACGCAGGGGTTGCCCTCTGCTTCCTGGCGGGTTAATAGCTGCTGGTTGAGGTGACGGTTTGTGCCGGAAGAGGGGCATGCCGCACGCCGACGAAGGACGAACTTAGGTAATTGTTCTTCCAAGTACTTATTTATACAGTACATCACTCCCCCGCTTGGTTTCTGCTGTGTCTGATGTTGCGAGATTTTATTTCCTGAGCAGCCGTCGTAAAAATCACGAAAGATATTTCTCTCTATTGACAGGAAACTAAGACCCACCTCAGGCTGATGATTCGCCTGGAAGTGCTTCTTTTCTCATGAGTATAACAGTTCTGATATTGGCGATGATTTTATTGCTGGTGCTGTTGCTAAAGTTCGGTAATTCATCGAAATGGCTAAAATTGGATATATTGATTCAGTATTTTTCTTCTCGTATATTTGTGACACAGTTTTAATGACGAAGAAACTAAAAGTTCTACGCTCTTTATGGTTATTAGGCCTGTTTGGGGATTGTTGACGAACTGTCAATATTATAAAGAATCTCATTTCATTTTATCATGGCCATTCGCCAGGCATGAGTGAAACACAAATTGTTATTCGCGAGAAAAAATGAGAAAGAAAATATGGATAAAAACGCAAAGACTAGTCTTTCTTCGGCAACTTCAAGCTGACTTGCAATTTTATCTGTTCACCACAACATGAAACACATTATTCGGAGACAGTTCTTCTGAATGCAATTATAACTCGGACTGAATTTGAAAGCCGCTCATCGTGGATGGAGGACGCAAGGCAAGGCTTGTTTATTTTTTATTATATTCGCTGACTTTTCGAGACAGCGGGGAATCTAGTCGAATTGAGTTTCCGTGGGATGCAACTTTGTCAGCGAGAAAACTTATCTTGTCAGCGAACGCACAGCTACGCGACTTCATTAAATTCTTCCCTATAAGTTGTGCATCATTATAGAAGGTGGAAAAAAAACTTTCTCTTGCACTCTCTTGCGAGTGGCGAAGATTTGTGATCATCGTCGGATAGTTCCATCTGCAAATCCCTCTAATTCCTCTTTTCAAAGTATTTAGAAGCTCCGTGTTCTTCCTGAATGGATGATAGCTTCCTATCGGCGGTATCAGATATAATCAGATCAGCGCGAATTAGGATATATATATTTAACCACCTCTGGGGCTGGAGGGGTGGCATCCTGAAGCGTGAAAATCATCTCTTAATCAATTCCATATTCGTTGTCGTTTTTCCACACCTGGGTTCCTCATCACGTGTGTAACATATCTGCTTATCTGAGCCTTCCGTTTCAGCATCCCGTCAGCACCATCATTGCGTACATCATCACCATCATCGTCGTCATATTCGTCATCCTCATTGAAGCATCAAGTGAATCGGGGCCATGATAAGGCTGAAAGCTAATAATTTATGACGCGTTCACACGATGCCGTTTGTGTGTGTGTGTGTGTGTGCTCTGAAAGCGATGTGAGAGTTCCGTGCGTGAAAAAGCTGGCGCCAATTCTATTCCGCAAGCAACGCGTTGAATTATTTGCGCTCGTCGTCCTCATCTCGGCATCGTCGTTTTTTTCAGCGACAGGAGCTCCCCGAGGTTCGATCAAAGGGAAGCGTTGCTGCCGTTGGTGGAATGATTAGCTCGAGATATATTTCAATTTTTTATATTTTTAGACGAAAGCTGCTCATTGAGTGTGTATTTTTGGAGGTTGATGAGCCGTGGTTTGAACGTTGTGACGCTTTTCATGAGCTGAAAGAGGAAATCGAGGCTCCCCGAAACGGAGAGCAGAATCAACAGAATCTCGCTTTTGCTTGTTGAAGAAGGCGAACCGTAGGAATGCTTGCGAGTTTAAGAAATCGATTTTCAGTCAGTTTTGTTTGAAATACTCCAATTTGTCGTTTTTTAAGCAAGAAGAACAGCTGAAACAGAGTGATATTATGCTGAGATATTGCATATTTGAATAATATCTCGTATGATATGTTATTCCCATAACTTTTTTGCGTTTCGAGCGAAGCGGTTTCATATTCAACGGAAATGCGTTCTCTGACATGTAGTTAGCTTTGCGAAAAGCTTCTTCGGAGAGTACTTCACTTCGTCTACAGAGCTCCTTCCGATGATAATGAACAAATATTAGAAGGAGCGATGTGTTAACTCATTTCTTAACTGTGCCGCTGCTTCTAGTGCCGGAAGTTGAATCCGAAGGCATTCCGGATTACGTACATTACGGATTAAACATCTCTTTAAAGAAGCTTGAAAATAACGCAAATTCATATTTTGGGCTTAATTGAGAACCATTGACCAAGGAATACACCACATTATGCCTAGATTTTGGACCAAATTTGATAGTAACCTTACTCTCTTACTCTCGAAGCAGCTGAGCTCAACTACTATATCCGTGCCTGTCAGCGAAAAACCTGCTAGCAAATTCTGGCTGTATCTTTCGCGCATCCAGCCAGGTGTCACCAATGAAGCAATTTCTGCAATGGTGAAAGCGAATTTGGAGATAGACGGCGATCCTGATGTGGTGAAATTGGTAGCTAGGGGGACGGATACCAGCGATATGTCGTTTGTCTCATTCGAAGTAGGACTCGATCCTGCTTTGAAGAACAAAGCGCTTAATCCGACTACGTGGCCCGAGGGAATTATGTTCCGTCAATTCGAGGACTATGGTTCTCAAAAATTTCGGAGGCTCTATGCAGTGAATCCGAATTCACCAATAATTACCGCGAGGAAGCCACCATCAGCTGTCATCCTTTAAACCCAGGACGCATTGCCTACAGCATTAAGGGAGTTCCTGAGCCACCCGACCAAGTCGAGCATACAGATAGTTCCCGTCATCATTGTTTCTGCCCTCGTATTGGTCCTGGTCCTTCGGTCGTGGTCGGTGAAGGAATCTCCCTACAACCTCTCTCAGGCAAGTATGCGTATTTCTGTAACGACCATCTGCCTGATTCTTCTTCGTGTTACAGTTTCGTCAACGAGAATTTCAGTACAGACCTCAATGAATCGTTATGTGAAGACATCACCATGACCAACGATGAAATTAACGTCACTCGTGGATTGAATTTCTTGGAAACCGACAGTATTCATATATATTATCAGAACGTCAGAGGCCTCCGCACTAAAATAGATGACTTCTATACCTCAGTCAGTGTTTCGGAAATTGACGTTGTGATACTAACTGAGACGTGGTTAAACGAACAATATCATTCAATGCAGCTATTTGGAACTGGATACAACGTTTACCGCAATGACCGTGATACCATTAGTACAGGTAAAACAAGAGGAGGCGGCGTCCTCATTGCTGTTTCAAAACGTTACAGTTCATTGGAATCAGATATTGGTATAGATACCAACATAGAACAGTTATGGGTTAATGTGAATGGTGGAAGTCGAACAATTTGTTTCGGTGTGGTATATATCCCACCAGATTCTTCTACATCTGTGGACTATATAGAAAATCACATCGGATCTGCACTGACTATATCTGAAAAACTGCGACCTCATGACCTTCATCTGTTGTTTGGGGACTATAATCGACCTGGCCTTAGATGGAATACTTCCCCCTCTGGACATATTCGTATCGATCCTGCTGATTCTATGCTCACTGCAGCAAACAGTGCACTCATTGATGGAATGACGTTGCTCGATATGAAGCAGATAAATTCTTTTGTTAATTGCCTCAACCGTACTTTGGATCTGATTTTTGTTAATGCCGAGGCCGACAATCAATGCAGTGTAATGGAATCATCTGAAGCTCTCGTCGATCCTGATCCGTTTCATCCCCCATTACTCGTCAACCTCAAGTGCCCGTCTCTCGTTCGGTTCAATGATCTATCTGATGACCGAGAGTTAGATTTTCACCGCGCCGATTATACTGGTTTGAATGAGGCTTTACATTGACTGGTCATTTCTTGATGTAAGCGACGTAAATACGGCTGTATCTCTCTTTAATCGAGTGCTTATGACATTACTACGTGAACATGTTCCTCGACCAAAACCGAAGCCTAAGCCAGCATGGTCGAATGCACGACTTCGCCGACTCAAACGCTGCAGATCTGCTGCGTTGAAAAAATATTCTCGTACACATGATGCACTTGCCAAACGTGATTTTTGTGGTGCCAGTCGGCGATACAGGAACTATAACCGATACCTCTATTCTAATTATGTTTTGCGAAGACAACGTGATTTGAAACGAAATCCTAAACGTTTCTGGTCATTCGTTAACGAAAAACGCAATGAAACCGGATTTCCAGCGCAAATGAACCTTGGTGACCAAACTTCCAGCGACCCTGAGGAAATTTGCAATCTCTTCGCAATGCATTTTTCGAGTGTCTTTGCCGATGGCAATACGTCTATTCAGCAAGTAAAGGAAGCCTTAAAATATGTTCCTGAAAACGTATGTGACATAAACATAACCAACTTTTCGCAAAGTGAAGTTTCTACTGCCATGAAACAATTGAAAAAATCAGTGACGCCGGGGCCAGATGGGATACCTTCGATTGTACTGAAAAATTGTGCTACCTATCTTTCGGAACCGCTACAGATGATCATTAATCAATCGCTTCTTCAGAAAACATTTCCCGAGTGCTGGAAGAAGTCCTTCATTTTTCCTGTATTCAAGAAGGGAAACAATTGCGATATCAATAACTATCGTGGAATTACTTCTCTTTGTGCCGGATCGAAACTTTTCGAGATCCTAATTGGTGACTCATTACAAAAACGTGTTGCGCACTACATATCAACAGATCAGCATGGATTCTTTCCTGGTCGCTCAATTAACACAAACTTAGTGGAGTTCATTCCTTCTGTCTGAATCATTTGGAGGATGGAGCACAAGTTGATACCGTGTACACCGACATCAAAGCTGTATTCGATCGGGTTGACCACGCCATACTGATTGCAAAATTCAAATGTTTGGGAGCCTCTGATGTTTTCGCCCGATGGTTGCAATCCTTCCTCGTAGACCGCTCACTCTCTGTGAAATTAGGGAACAATCGTTCCCGTGACTTTCAGAGTACATCAGGCGTTCCGCAAGGAAGTAACATTGGACCGCTCCTCTTCTCGATTTTCTACAATGATGTATGTCTGATACTCCCCCCAGGATGCAGAATCGTGTACACTGATGACCTCAAAATATTCCTTGCTGTTCATTCAGTTACCGATTGCTCCGAACTGCAGAAATTGATTAACGTTTTCTACGAATGGTGCACATTAATCTACTTAGCGTCAGCGTTGCGAAGTGTGCAGTAATCAGCTACAGTAAGAAGAAAACTCCGATACAATATGACTATTCTGTTAACCAGCAAAAAATTCAACGAGTGAAAGTAGTCAAAGATTTAGGTGTCCTTTTGGATAGTGGACTTACCTTCCAGAATCACTACAGTAATATCATCGCTAAAGCAAACAAAAATCTGGGATTCATAATGAGAATCGCTAAGAACTTTCGTGATCCGTACTGCTTAAGAGCACTTTTCTATGCACTCGTCCGCTCAATCCTTGAAACGGCAGTGGTTGTCTGGAGTCCTTACACTGATATTTGGTCCGTACGGATTGAGTCTGTTCAGAAGAAATTTATCAGGTTTGCGCTTCGGAATCTTCCCTGGAGGGACCCGATGGCGCTTCCTCCATACGAAAGTCGATGCAAGCTGCTGAACATGGACACACTGGCTAAAAGAAGAGACGATATGCGCGCGATCTTCGTTGGAAAACTGCTTCTTGGGACAATCGACGCTCCTAAAATTCTAGCTAAACTAAACGTGACTGTGACTTCGAGATTTCTCTGTTCTACGACTTTTCTTCGTATTCCTTTCCACCGGACAGTTTACGGACAAAACGAACCAATTTGTGCTATGTGTTATATGTTTAATTCTGTTTTTCATTTGTTCAACTTCAATATTAGTTGTGAAACTTTCAAGAATCGCTTGCGTAATTGAGATTTAGTGTAGTTTAGTACCTAATCATGTAACATTTTATCATGTAGACCATGTCGTCAGATGATTTTGTTAATAATAAATAAATAAATAAAAATAAAAATTTTTCCTGTGTCGCCAACACCTGGGATGGGTCAAACGTACATCCCGCAACTTCTCGGATCTGAGTTTCGGGAAACTTTTGAGGATAGGCTCTAGAGGCCTTTTTTTTGGCAAGTGCGAGCTTGATGCCAATTGCTCTAAGGGTAAACCATATACAGGGTCTCTGAGATTAAACACTCACGCAACAAATTTTAATAACTTCTACAGAAGTGAACCGATGAATAATTATTTTAGGACATTTTCGATGTGACCACCCCTTTCGACATTCAACATTACGATTTCAATGCTGTTGAAAATCCGAGTTATTTCTTCTTTAAGTTCCTTCAAATTTTGTGACTCAATAACATAGCAACGGTCGTTCACGTACCCCCAGAGGAAGTAATCGACGACAAGAAATGTTGTAATTCACACCATAAGAGAATTAAATTTCATTAAGGCTTCGGTTGCTCGAGTAATACGATTTCATTGAAAATACACGTTCATGTAAATTGTACATCTTGACACTAAAAACCATCCGATCGGACTGAACGAGTAGTCGAATATTATCATCCCGAAGTGGGGAATGCAGTGTTACCATCGACGGAACGAACTTTTTTTTTTGTGTGAGCGTTTAATCTGAAGGACCCTATATTACGCTGTACCATGACACTTTGTGGTTTATTGGATATTGATAAATTTCCGAACACTGCACGTGATACACAAATCAAATGCAGCGTTCGTTCTACGGACAATGAAGTGAGGAAATATAACGATTTGAGCATCGCCATTTCTCGATAGATCACAGAAATATTTGTATCAAACGATAGAAAATATTCTTTATAACTAAATATTGAACAGCTGGAAAATTTCAAGCAACATCTAAACGAAAATCACTCGTTCTGATTGGTCGAATGGCATAAGCAATTTGACCGTAATGATACTCTATACCAGTGGTGGCCAACCTGCTTCCGACGTTGTTCATGCGGCCCGCAGCCTGATTTGAAAAAAAAAATCATAATAGCGAATATATATAGTTGAAATATAGTTGAAAATTCTTCCATACAATCGAATAAAAATAACTTTGTGAGTAATAATTATTAATCGTGTGTATCCAAGTTGATTATTTTCTGTTTACTTTTCCGTAATTTAACCTTCTAACAATTGTTCTTGTTAGTACTCAAAGAATTTTTTCACGTTTTTGGTTCTGTTCTGCTAACAGTCGCATAAATTCGTGCAAGTAACGACAGTAAAATCGGTTTTATACGTTTTCAGTTACTCGGTTGCGAGTAAACATGCAAATCATATGTCAAATTTCGTGGTATAGGTACGTTCGTGATTCTTCGGATCGTTTGGTGTTTACTCGCAACCGAGTAACTGACAACGTATGATCCTGGCCTAACTGCTGGAAACTTTTTCAAGAGTCTTATGAGAGGGAAGAGAAAGGGGATATATGAGATATATGTACGCGTGAGTACATAAGAGAGAGAAAGTTTGGGAGGAAATTAATTCGATTTTGCTGTGCTCTCGCCATTAGAGGACAGTCGATTTCATTCACCATTTCAATCACTTTTTATCGCTGTGGCGTGTGTTGTGTAAATTGAAGCAAAATGAAAGCCTACACTAGTAAAAAAAAAAGAAAAGTGGCTGACGAAGGTCGTGTATTCCAAGAAAAATTGTCTAAAATATACTTTTTTACGTGCATTAATCAGAAAAATGGTTATTTGTTTGTAATGAAGCTGTTGCTGTTTTGAAGGTTCAATCTGAAACGTAAATATGAAACATGCGTCAAAAATGGACAAGTTTGTTGCCAGGATGTGTTGGAAAATTGGTTGAGTTAGGAGCGAAAATTGTTTGTTTGAATGTTTGAAAGAACGAGCTGCCGACGATGTATTTTATTCAGTGGTGATAGATGAGAAAAGGATTCCGAAGTTCAAACAACAAATGGGAAATTTTCATTTTACCCATTTTCTGACCTTGAGAATTTCTCAAGTGTCGACAACTAGGAAAAATGTTGATGCATTCCAGTCGATTAATGCTGATTTTTCTCGCATATTTTGGTAGCTTCTCTATCCCATTCAGTTTCGTATTCATATTATCAAGCATAGCCATAATTCTGTCAGTGAAATCGTGACTGCTTTCATTTTACTCTCAGCAGAAAAAATGGAGCGAAGAAAAGTGGTAAAACTGCAGTAGTGTAGTTCGATGTCCCCCTTCATTCTCACCAAGTTTACCAAGTTTCGTGGTCTCATAAGTACTTGTTCGGTTCCGAGGTCCGAGATTGGTACGGCTGCACAATGTTATATCTGTTGTTCATGAACGCGTTCAAAGCAATCCTTTTCGGAAACAAATGCGTTCATTAGTCTAAAGTGCGTACATCGATGTGTGAGTCCTTTATTGACGCTCAAATTGAAGCGAATATGTTTGGAGCGATGCAAAAAAACTCCTAGAACGGTTAAAAAGCGAGACTAGCAGTAAACCTGCCAAAGTTCATCTCCGTAAATGATTGGCCATTTGACAATCCATCGGATTTTGGGCCAAGTTGAAGGAGCGTGCCTGTGGACGTTCTTATTGGAATTACCAATCGTTAAAGAATTCTATCGAGAAGCTGCAGTGATTGACGATTGGCCTTAGCGTTTTCGACTCTGCGTGAAGAAGATATGGTGGAATAATTTTGCCAAAAATGTTAATTCTTGATACTTTTATACCTTCAATAAAAGTTTTGGGTTTTTATCTCATTTTCTTCTTGAGTTAAGAATTTTACAGGTATAGAACTGAATGTTTTATAATTGAAAGTAAAAAGAGATTCAAAGAAAGCACCAGTATTTATGTATTTATATTTTACGTTTCATTATGAAAAGTAGTGAAAAAATTACAAAATAACTTATAACTAGTAGTGAAAAAATAACAAAATAACACTGTTGATGCAGGAATGCACTACTGTGAGATTGAGGGCACATATATAAAATGATGAATCTGAATCTCCGGTTACAGAAACATCAACCATGGAAGACCTTCAAAAAATACTTTATCTTACAGTAGGTGATTTTGCGGAAATCTTATAGATAACACATTTTACAAAAGCGAAATTAATAATCCATATATTCAATATACTGTGCGACGAGTCTAAGCGTTTCTTAAACATTGATCAATTGTTTTTGACATTGCCCATTGACCACCTAGCTATTGAATCGTAGCCGATATATCCATGTAGACTTTGGCCTCTAAGAGGTCTAAAATCATAAATGACACCCAATAACATTCGCAGTAAAGCCATGCTTCCACGGACTAGGCCATTATAGAACGTTTATTCCTTTCCAGTTTCGTGATATAATTTAACAATTGGACACTGAATAAACTGATTATTCGTAAACTTTCCACGTTAATACTGTCTCTATGGTGAGTAAAATTGCCACGTTAGTTTGTGTTCTGTTAATTAGTGTCTACTGGGTAGATTAACTGCAAATAAATGATCTACATTTCATAGCCAACACAATCCCCTGGAATTCACTCCCGTAGCCATTTTTTGGATATTCGTACTTCTCTGTCTGCTGATAATGTTCAATTTCCGTCGTACTTCTACATTATTTTTTTCTTGTTTAAATTTGTTCCATTTGGGAGTCTACATGTTGCCATCCACAGCGCTGGTACTTCCGTTGATGCTGGTGCTCTGCAAAAATATGTGTGCTTTTTATAGAGGGGGTGTTAAATAAAATTTATACAAGTTCTGCGACCTACAAGAAATGTTTCTTTTTGTACAGCTTGTGTTTGCTGTAAAGTAAACTAAATTAATGCTCGTTGTTTTTATATCCCCTCTCGCGTTTTGAGACGAGTGAAAAATCACGAGGAATACTCATGCTTAAAAAAGGTGAATGATACGAATCACTATCCTTAGAAAAACAGGGGTTTCAAAGAATTTCACACCGATAGTGTATATGATTTGATATTAGACGCGACATAGCATCATGTCTATCTCAGGTACTTACCATACAGCCCTCGTATAATTAAGGTTTCATAAACATGTCAAAACAAACGCTCGAAAGCTCTTGCATGATGCAAGGCACAAGTGGATTTTAAATGCAAACTTTCCACTTAATTATCGCCAAGCCACACACATACCCTCAAAAACACATATCCTACGGGCGCTACGCCCGAATGTCTGCGATAATTCCAAGAGCATCAAGCGCAAACCAAGTCGACTCGTAAATCTTCTGGTGTATCAAATCATGCCAAGTGCAGCTTCCGCAGATGCATCCGGATGTCACCGCCGTTGGGGAGCACGGGGAGACGTTGAGTGGGTACTGGTGCAAATCATTAGCTAAGAACTTATTCATGCCAGCACGAGTCGCACACATGGAGTTGGGAAATTATCTTGTTATCACTTTTTGTCGCGCGTCGCTCACCGACTCGATGGATGGGACACAGTAATGTGTTTGTGGAGGGTATATCCTTACTGAAGAGTGCTTGACACAACAGAAAAAACAGTTTGGGTTTTAAACTTTTTTGCTCGGTGAGAAATTAAATTGTGTGCAAATGTTAGGTTAGGTTGGGTATGTATATTTTGATCGCTCTTGAAAAGTTGATATAATAATTTGATATGTGAAATATCAAACATTTCTGTTTAGTGCAATTCAAAATGAAATCGAATTACAATGCAGATTTTAAAAGCTTGTATTATTGATTCGAACGAAAGTTTGTATTCCGTTAGGGTTGAAGGAAAAATGAGTTTTCCACAGCATGTGGGAATTTTTTGACTCAAGTGTGACTTTAGAAAAGGGCGTATTGATTTTAGTAAGAGAAATCTTTGATAATGTAGACCCTCAAAACTATGAGTCGTACCGAAATAGTGTCGTTATATGCTAAAACGTGATAAAAATATACACTGAGGAAAAAATAGTACTCTTTTCTTTATTTACATATTATATATATATATATATATATATATATATATATATATATATATATATATATATATATATATATATATTTATATATATACATTTAGAATTTCTTCAAACAAAAAAAAAGAGATGTAGAAAATTTAAAAAATTGATACCAGATGGTAAAACTATTTTTGACGAACTTTGTGGAAATTCGAATTTTCATGAATTTTCGAAACTTTGAATTCTTGTATGTTAACAATCATTTTTAGGCACAAATTATGAATTTTGATGTGATTTAAAACAAAAATGCTCTTCATTTGTCTTTTTCAATTGTAATTTCTTTCGCAAATTAATATATATATATATATATATATATATATATATATATATATATATATATATATATATATATATATATATATATATAAGTTATCACCATCCACTTTCCCAAAGGATGATTCATCAACCACATTCACTTTCCCGATTCTGAAAACATAAATAAAACTTCGTATCAACGAATTTCCGAAAACGCTGATCAACCGTTCATATTTCCAAATATCAACATTTTCATCATCCAACTAATGCAACCAATGTAATGCTGACGAATCACACCACCAACGATTACCGTTCAACTTTCCAATCATCAACATCTTGCATCATTCAACAAACGCACCGAGGAATACTTACGAATCATCACCATCCAGCATTATCTGGTGTTTACAAACCATCCGAATGTAATCTTTATCTAGTCCGATACTTAGCTAACGTTCATTCATCATCGTAGCGAGAAGATAACAGCGAATCATCATCTAGCACCAATGCCACGATCAACTCAACCAATGTTTACTAATATTGCACCGAGAAATCTAAGTGTCAACATTTTATCAGCGCTGAATGAGAAGACATCAACAAGGTTTGCTTTCATAAATAGCGGATAGGTATTTAAGGAAAGAATCGATCAGAATACAGTCAGTCATAATTCAAAATTGAAACAAACATCTATGATTTAGTTTTTAAAAATCCCTTTGGTTCGGTAAAGTAGTTAACTGGCGCAGTCGAACAACGAACAAAGTGAAGTTATCAGTCGAACAACGAACAAAGTGAAGTTATCAGTCGAACAACGAACAAAGTGAAGTTATCAGTCGAACAATGAACAAAGTGAAGTTAGCAGTCGAATAACGAACAAAGTGAAGATAGCTGCCGAATAAAATGAAATAAATATAAAAAATACAACAGTAGATCAATTGAATAATTAAGCCCAACGAAAATGGGATTGTATGTTCAATGAACGAAATAAGTGAAAAATCAAAAGGAAAGGAAAGAATCTCAACGGAAATGAAATTTCTACTTGTATTAACGTAAGTAATGAATTTAAAAACATAATTTGCATAATTTACATCCATGAAAAGGAATTAAATGTTTACAATTTAGTATAAAGTAAATTCCGCGAAAAGGAATTGAAAAACCCACTACACAACATTACAGATAAATGAAATGATATTAAAAATTAAAAACTAATTCCACGAAAAGGAATTAAGAACCCAATCCATTATAATTAAAAGGAATTATACACTACGCAACATTACAACTTGTTAATTCCGCGAAAAGGAATTGAAAATAAATTAATTTTGGGTAGTTGACAAGAATAGACAAAATGGCTGAAGAAAGGATCGCAGAAACGGAAGAAATATTCCAAAGGGCAGAAAAAATTATGCGTGGCATGCAAACACCACAAGCTATTAGAGAATTGCAATGTTTTGATGGAGATGCAGTCAAATTACACTCCTTTATAAAATCTGTTGAAAATATAATGCCATTTGTAACAGCTTTGGAAGGTACACCATTTTACAATGTATGGACGCAATCCATACGCGCAAAAATAACGGGAGAAGCGGACAGAATACTCGAAATTTATGGAACTCCGGTCAACTGGATTGACATAAAGAATAATTTGATTGCATATTATAATGACAAAAGAGATCCCGTTACCCTTACACGGGAACTCTTCCAATTACAACAAAAAGGATCGATTGAAAATTTTTATGGCAAAGTACAAAATTTATTGTCCCTTCTTATAAACCACACCAACATTAATACTATAGAAGAAAACGTAAAAAAAGACAGGATACACACACATCAAGAAAATGTATTGCAAGTTTTCTTGGCGGGATTAAGTGAACCCATCGGAGGCAACGTACGGGCTCGACAGCCCAAGACATTAAAACAAGGATTCGATGCCGCAATCGAGGAACGAAATTTTTTAACCAGGACAGGATTAAATATCCAAAAGCCAAATTACTATCTCCAAACATTTCCTCCTAAGCCCTCAACTAATCCACTACCATATAGAAATTCCTTTGGACCAAACCAATTCGTTATACCCAGACTTCCAATTCCAAACAAAAATGTCTTCGCACCGAAACCTTACCCAACTCCACAGCCTAAACCAGTTCCAATGGAAATCGATCGTTCCATACGATCGAAACAAGCAAACTACATAAACCGACCAAATACAAATAACCCTAGGCCAACGTATCCCTCTCCAAATTTACAACGAAATTTTTTCCAACCAATTGGTCCACCTAGAGTACACGCTGAAGAACTACACAATATGGAATATCCTATGGTACAGCAAATTTACGATCCATACTACTATCACCATTACTACTCTCAACAACAAGAATTTTATGATCAAAATTTAAATTCAGATGAAAACATTGGGGAAAATGAGCAACTATCTATAGAAGCACCGCCGAAAACCTCTATCGAAAATTCAAATCGAGAGGATAATCTAAATTTTCAGATGGTATCGGAAAGAGACAGTCCAACTTAACAAATTTTATACCCTATATTAGACTACCCACTAAACAATTTTTTAAGTTTGATTTAAAACTACTCATTGACACGGGTGCCAACAAGAACTACTTAAGTCCCCGACTTGTCAATAACTCAACTAAATTATCTGTACAAACTTATGTAACGAATATTTCCGGGAAACACGCCATTAACAGTTATGTAATGTTCAATCCATTTCCAGATTTAACAGAGAATAAATTCTCATTTCATCTATTTGACTTTCATGATTTTTTCCACGGTCTCATAGGATATGAGACATTGCAACAACTAAATGCAAAAATAGATACAACATCTAACACAATATCAATATTTGGGAAAAACATTAAAATGTACAGGAAATACCCTACTGTACTTGTTAAAAAGATCTCAGGAGAATCAATAAATCATATCGAGATGCCTGTATCAGAAAAACAAGGAGATTTTTATATTGAAAATTGTATAGAACTATTGCCGAATATTTCAATTCATGCTGGACTATATCATGCTGAAAACCACAAAGCATTTTTGGTAGTTGAAAATAGTTCCACTTCAGAGCAAATACTCAGTTTAGATTTCCCAATTGAAATAGAACTGAATAACTTTGAACAATACGAAACAAATGATGAATTGAACTGCCTGGATACAACAACCATTAGCAGAAGATACAGAATACTTGTTGACCAATTGAGATTAAATCACTTAAATTCAGAGGAAAAAGCAAAATTACTAAAAATAATAGAAGAATACCAGACAGCATTCTATATCGAAGGCGAAACACTCTCAAATACCACTGAAATAAAACACTCAATACATACAAAAGACGATTTCCCAGTTTATCAAAAAAGTTACCGCTACCCTCATTGCCACAAAGAGGAAGTTAGTATCCAAATTCAGAAAATGCTCAACGAAGGCATCATTAGACATTCGAATTCCCCTTGGAACTCCCCAATATGGGTTGTACCAAAAAAAAGAGATTCCTCAGGAAAACAAAAATGGAGAATAGTTGTCGATTATAGAAAATTAAATTCAAAAACAGTGGATGATATGTTTCCAATCCCTAACATCTCAGACATATTGGACAAATTAGGCCGAAGTACGTATTTCACTACGCTAGATCTTGCTTCGGGATTCCATCAAATAGGCATGAACGAAAAAGATATAGCAAAAACTGCCTTTTCTACCGACGGTGGTCATTATGAATATGTTAGAATGCCGTTCGGGCTTAAAAATGCCCCGGCAACTTTTCAACGCCTCATGAATACAGTTTTAAGAGGTTTAGTGGGCGTAATTTGTCTTGTATACATGGACGACATCATCGTCTTCAGTACAGGGCTTCATGAACATTATAATAACCTTGCTCAAGTACTAAACGCTCTCGAAAAAGCAAATCTAAAAGTGCAACTAGACAAAAGCGAATTTCTACAGAAAGAGGTTGCATTTCTTGGACATATTATCAGCGAAGACGGTGTCAAACCGAATCCTGACAAATTAGATGCTATCAAAAATTGGCCAATCCCTAAAACAGAAAAAGATATAAAATCATTTTTAGGAACTTTAGGATATTATCGAAAATTCATCAAAGACTTTAGCCGATTGACAAAACCTCTTACCCAATGCTTGAGAAAGGATGAAAAAATTATACACAGTGAACAATTTTTGGAAGCATTTGAAAAATGTAAACAAGTATTGACAAGCTCTTGTATCCTTCAATATCCAGATTTCAGTAAACCATTCAATTTAACTACTGATGCATCGAAGTACGCAATAGGTGCAGTGCTTTCACAAGGCCCGATAGGGAAGGATAGACCCATTGCCTTCGCTTCAAGAACTCTTAACAAACATGAAGAAAAGTATTCAACTATAGAGAAAGAGTTACTTGCCATCTTCTGGGCAACAAAATATTTCAGGCCTTATCTTTTCGGTCAAAAATTTACTCTTTTCACAGACCATAAGCCATTGACTGGTGCGACGGATCTAAAAGATCCGTCGACAAAAATTGCAAAATGGATGATTGCATTAATGGATTATTCATACGATATTCAATACAAAGCTGGTAAGCAAAACGTAGTTGCTGACGGCTTATCAAGAATTCCACACGAAATGAACGTACACGATGAAGTTCAAAACGAAGAAGTATCATCTGATATGGCAACACAACACTCAGCCGACACAGATGATTCTGAATACATTCCTTGTACAGAAAGGCCGGTGAATTCTTTTTCCAATCAACTTATTCTAAAAATTGATCAAAATGAGGAAGAAAACTTTGAACAAGTTTTCCCAAAAGTTTTTCGACATACTATAAGCAAATTTAATTTTGGCGTACCAGCACTAATACGAATTTTCAAAACGAAACTGGATTATACAAGAACCAACTGTATTTACTGTCCCGAAAGCTTAATGAATATTATCCAAATAGTTTACAAAAACTACTTTAGCAGAAACAAAAAACTAAACATTTTCATATCTCAAAAATTATTAATCGACTTAAAACTCTCTGAAGAAAAAAATGAAGTCATAGAAACAATCCACGGTAGAGCACATAGAGGAATCGAAGAAAACTTGGCAGAAATAAGCAGAAATTACTATTTTCCTAACATGAAACAAACAATTCGCCAATTTATCTTAGTATGCCAAACATGTCAAAAATCAAAATATGAAAGACATCCATACAAAATAATGTACGCACAAACACCCATACCCCAAAAACCTATGGATATTCTTCATGTAGACATTTTTATTGCTCAACCGAACATTTTCATATCAGCTGTCGATAAATTATCGAAATTTGGTATGTCATTCCCAATAAAATCAAGATCAATACCAAATATCAAGGGAGGTATCATAAAACTAATAACAACATATGGATGTCCAAAACTAATTGTATGTGACAATGAACCTTCACTAAAATCTGCGGAAATAAGAGGTATGCTCTTAGATCTCGGCACCAATATGTATTTTACAGCATCAAACAAAAGTGAAATGAACGGAACAGTCGAAAGATTCCACTCTACATTAAGCGAAATATACAGGTGTTTACAGGACAAATACGATAATATCAGCAAAAAAGAGTTATTTAAAATTTCTCTGGCTCACTACAATAAGACAATTCACTCCAGCACAAATTTGAAACCTGTTGAAATATTTTTTGGTATCAAAGAAGGAGATGAAATACCATTAAACATTGACGACATTATTACCAATAGAAATAAAATTTATGACGAGGCGATTACTCGCCTCAAAGAAAAACAAACCAGTAATCATAAGTATCATAACAAAAATCGAGAAATTGAGCCAAGCCTCTGCCCTAATGACACAGTATATGTTGCTAGACAAGGTATCAAAAGCAAAACAAAATATCCATTTAAAATAAGCACTGTTTCCAGGGACAGAACAAAGACATTCGAAGACACAAGAAATATAAAAATACACAAATCCAAAATAAAAAGACGCAGACAAACGTAGACGCACAATCTATCATTAAATGAGTTTCAATATTTTAAAATTAGAAAATAGGCTAAGATTTATTTACTCTTAATAATACAGTTTCTTTTTTTAGGTTTACTGGAGCAAGCGAAAGGATTTCCAAAGAATAAAACAGATTTGAATAATCAAATTATTATCTCGTTTTAGGTACATTCAGATAGCAATGGCAACAATAACAATGACGGACCTATCAAGACACACAGGTATCATCGCCTTCAAAGAAAGAGAGACAAAAATAGTCAGAACACACCATCTACACATTCATAAAATTGACATCGAGAAATTTCAAAGTAACATTAAAATGTTCAATCATACTTTGAAAATTCTCAAGGAAAACGATTCATTGACAGAATTTCAAGACGTTCTGGACGCAAGAATAAAAAGCCTCTTGGAATCATTTTACAAATTGAAGCCTTCGAAAAGAACGAAACGGGGTATTTTGAACCCTTTAGGAACAATAATCAAATCTATTACTGGAAATTTAGACGACAATGACATGAAGGATATACAACGTACACTTGACAAGACTGAAGGTAAAATAAATGAAATTATCAAAAATAATGAGAGGCAAATTGAAATAAATAAGGACTTTGAAACAAGAATGAATGTAATTATTGAAACAATAAACAATCAACAATCAAAAATACTCAAAAAATTGTCAAAAATAGGAGATCTGGACAACATAATACATATTAGGCAATTGACATATGATACAATTTTTAATATGGAATTTCTAGACAAAAAGATAAAAGATATTTTCGAATCGATCCAATTTGCCAAATTAGGAATGTTATCAAAATCTATTCTGAGTCCGAATGAAACAAATTTTGTTTTGGAAAAACTAGAATGTCAAAATATGAATATAAATACAATAGATGAGATTTACGAGCTATTAGAAATAGAAGTTTTCCATAATTATTCAAATATATTTTTCATTATAAAAATACCAATATTCTTGCAAGGAACTTATCATTATATTAATTATGAAAGCATACCCTTGAACAATCGAGCTGTATCATCAAACTACAACATCGCCATCACAAGTAAAGCGTCAACATTTGTCAGTAATGGTCACTGTCCGATCATAGAACAATATCGAATCTGTCAACAACATAGGTTAATCAATAGACGGCGCCAGTGGTTGTATGGTTAGCGTAACAGCCTCACAATCCGATCGGCCTGGGTTCAATCCCAGCTGGCGTCGTTGGGATTTTCTGAGGCGAAAAATCTCTGGTTACGTCTTCCTTCGGAGCGGAAGTAAAAGAAGTTGGCCCGGCTCATGAGTTGTTGAGTCTGATAGGTAGGAACAGGTGGAGTCGCCTCCCTGATGTCGGTGATTGGCACTAAAGTGGCGGAAATAGGCCGACGAAAAATAAGCGAAGATAAAAAAAAAAAAAAAAAAAATAGGTTAATCAATGTCACAGGAGGGAGGCGATCTGGCGTAGTGGTAACATCCATGCCTCTCACGCTAAAGGTCACGAGTTCAATTCTCACTCCTGACATTCTTTCAAAATGGAAGTAAAAAGTGACGAACCAGCCAAATGAGTTGAAAATCACTATAATACAGATAAAAAAAAAAAAAAAAAAAATGTCACAGGAGATGTATGTATCCATAACACACTTTGGGGACAAAACGCCACATGTCCATACACTGAATCTGTAGTTTCTTCAAAAATAAAACAAATCAACACAAACACATTGCTAGTGATAAATGCTATAGATCCCATAACCATAAACTCGAGTTGTGATCCAACGAATAGAATATTAACAGGCACGATTCTAATTACATTTGATGATTGCATAATCACAATCAACAACGAAGTATACGACACTAAGAAATCAATTGGCTATGATGAAATGAAACTTATTCCAGCAATTGGAGTAATAATAAACGAAACAATACTAGAAAATCAACCTGATATTGTTGAATTACATAAACTAAATATTAAAAATCAAAGACACATTGATGAAATAAAAATTAGTCAAAATGCCAATAAAAACGTCACTATCAGCGGATTTCTCATGCTATCAATTATATCATGCAGTCTAGGATTCTGGATACTCATATCCGCAAGAAGAAAACGAGAAACAAAAATTGAAGTAAACCTAGACAAATCAAAACCATCCTCAGAATTAACTCTTTTGAATCACACAAAGATTCGAGACGAATCTTTCCAAAGGGGGGAGAAGTTATCACCATCCACTTTCCCAAAGGCTGATTCATCAACCACATTCACTTTCCCGATTCTGAAAACATAAATAAAACTTCGTATCAACGAATTTCCGAAAACGCTGATCAACCGTTCATATTTCCAAATATCAACATTTTCATCATCCAACTAATGCAACCAATGTAATGCTGACGAATCACACCACCAACGATTACCGTTCAACTTTCCAAACATCAACATCTTGCATCATTCAACAAACGCACCGAGGAATACTTACGAATCATCACCATCCAGCATTATCTGGTGTTTACAAACCATCCGAATGTAATCTTTATCTAGTCCGATACTTAGCTAACGTTCATTCATCATCGTAGCGAGAAGATAACAGCGAATCATCATCTAGCACCAATGCCACGATCAACTCAACCAATGTTTACTAATATTGCACCGAGAAATCTAAGTGTCAACATTTTATCAGCGCTGAATGAGAAGACATCAACAAGGTTTGCTTTCATAAATAGCGGATAGGTATTTAAGGAAAGAATCGATCAGAATAAAGTCAGTCATAATTCAAAATTGAAACAAACATCTATGATTTAGTTTTTAAAAATCCCTTTGGTTCGGTAAAGTAGTTAACTTATATATATATATATATATATATATATATATATATATATATATATATATATATATATATATATATATCAACGTAACTCCTAAACATATATTTTTACCATAATGATGTATTTGGAAAAGTTGTTGAAAATTATAAACAAACTCATAAAATTTCATGAACATAGCGGTAAAACACTAAAACATATTAATTACCCATTTACCCATTTACCATTTACTATAAAAAATATTATTAGAAATATTTTATTAAATTATATATATATATATATATATATATATATATATATATATATATATATATATATTAATTTTTTTTTTTTTCAATTTTTCATATAGTCATGAAAAAAAATTAAAAACTGAGTTCAAGTCGTTAAAACTATTTTTGATGAACTTTGTAGAACATTGAATTTTTATGAATTTTCGAAACTTCTAATTTTTTTATGTTAATAATCAATTTTAGGCATAAATGAAGCTCTTTATCAACTTCCTTCTGAATGCAGCCATTCTCGAGATATTAAAAAAAAAAATTCTAATTTATTGTCTATTTTATGGTAAATAGGCTCTGTTAATATATTTGTCGAGTTATACCGCCATGTTCATGGAATTTTATGGATTTGCTTATAAATTTCAAAAACTTTTCCTAATACATCATTATAGTAAAACTATAAGTTTAGGTGTTACGTTGAAAAACATTATCGCTACGTTTTGTATTAACCCACATGTCTTCAAATGTTTTTCAACGTAACTCCTAAACATATATTTTTACCATAATGATGTATTTGGGAAAGTTGTTGAAAATTATAAACAAACTCATAAAATTTCATGAACATAGCGGTAAAATACAAAAATCTGAAGTTTCAAAAATTCATAAACATTCGATGTTTCAAAATAGTTTTACCATCTTGTACTCATTTATCAAATTTTCTACCTGATTTCTATTTTATATGAAAAAATTAAAATAAAATTAAAAATAAGTATTTTAGATATTGCAAATTAAAGTTTTCTATTGTAAATAAAAAAGTACTTATTGTTTTACTCAGTGTATATTTTATTCACGTTTGGACATCAATACTCTATTACTCTTTCTAAGACACTATTTCGGTAGGACTCATATTTCCTCCAACCCAACCGGAATACAAACTTTCATTTGAATCAAAAATACTCATGTTTATAAGTCAAAGTAAGTTTGTGGTTCTGTAATGTATATCTGCGGTTTGTTTGTGCACTACACTCAACGATGTGAATTGTATTAATACGATTCAATCAACTTACAAATAACAATTTTCTCTTGTATCTTAGTTATTTGTAAATTATCTCAGCTATAGTACCTAGTAGATTTTCGAGTTGATACGAGGAGCAATCTTCCGAAAAACACTTACATATGTCCACGCGATGTGAAAATTTCATGTTTTTGTTTGAACTCGAACATGATTTCCGCTAGTGTTGAATGTCTATCCCAAACACGAACAATGATACACAAACATAAACATGTGTAAACAAACCCGATGTTTATAATTCAAGAACATCATGTACAAACATACCACCCGTTGTCGCAGTATTCATTGCTTCCGTTTCGTTTCTTTTCAAGCACGGGAAAAAATAATTCCTCCTAATACATTTCTTCGTAGAGAAATACAGAAACTAACTAGAAATTTAGTTCGTATTGAAAAAAATACATGAATTCATGCACATTTTGCAAGTCTGAGTAAATAATCCATAGCTATTTCCCATGAAAAGAAACATTCTCTGAATAGAAAAAAGCTTTCTATGAATTTTTTTTTCTCCGTGCATGTTGCCAATTGAAGTTTGGGAAACCGAGCGCACAGCGGGGCGACGTCATACAAATACTGGCCAAATAAATAAATACCTAAAAATTAGTTTTAGATGCAGTTTCAGGAAAGTTCACACCTATTCGCGACTACGAAGCTGAATTTGACAGCATGTGTGCGTGAAGCGAATGTCAACAAAGAATTGCAAAAAGAATGTGATTTTTAAACGCACCGTTTTTAACGTTTTTTGCAGAAATTTTCGTAATGGTGAGTATGTATAGAAAGAACTATCCTATAGGATGCTAATTTAGTTAAATCACATAAATTTACTGCAGGGGAAAACGTTTTCTTACCGCATCCGAAGGACACTGTCTTTACTTGTGGAAAAGTAAACAAACTTTCAGGATACTAAATTTTAATAAAAATTAATAATTGTGTGCAAAATTTATCTTCCAAACGGTTGGAAAATGAGTTTTCCTTATGCAGTGAAAAAAACTTTGCCGTAGCTTAAGCTGAATTTAACTTATAAGTGTTTTTCTGTGACCTTGTTTCATGCATTATCAGGAGCCATTAGTCGGAGAAAATGAAACCTGCTACGTGGCTGTGGAGTTTGTGGATGTGTTCGATTACGCTGCGGGTGGAAGCCGTTTAGTCGTCGAAGGCGAAATAATATTCAAAGCTGGACATCTTTTAATAGTTGGTGTTGAAGAAGTTCACGATGAAGGCTTCAGTATTTTCTCGTCCTGGCTCCAGTCATCATCTCCAAGCTCGGAACCCCATACAATAAAAATTCGTACGAAAATCTCCTTCTCCAAATGGTTGTTTTCGTGTTCCTGTAAAGCTGGCAAAGGAAAGTGCAAACACGTCATGGCTATTTTGTATCATTTGCTTAAGTATGTTTTATTTTATTTCTTTATTATTGCACATTTTGCACCAAGTTGGACTGTTTCACACTTTTTCAAAAGTGCGAAAATGTGAATGTGAATACTTGGAGAGTAGAAGTTCGACACGGTGAAATGGAGGCTACAAATACGGGAGGTTTTTGTAGGTTCTATCTTTAGCCGTAGTCGTTGGATCCAGTCTAGATACCGCGATTGGTCCGTTTTCGGAGGGAAGGCATGAAAAGAAATTCCGGGGCGATATCTCTGCTTACATCCGGGGACGACACAAATAATACGGCTTTTGAATTTTGCAGATTGTTCGGAGTCAGCTTCAAGCAAATTTCGTCCGACTTGCATGTTCTCCGGGCAATTTGCGCAGCTTTTGACGTCTATATTTCACACGTTCTAAGGAAAATATTTTGAAAAATATTAGAGCACTGATTGAATAGAAGCCAGATCTTTGTATTTTAGGTATTTTATGAACACTAAGCGGATATTTTTATTTCAAATTTCATTAATTCGGTTTACCTCTCTCGCAGGTAGATTGACAGAGGGTGTACTTCAACGGCTTTTTTTCACTACTAAATGACAATAAATTTTGGTTCGGAGCATCGAAACAGTTAAGAAAAACTATTTTTCAACAATTTCCACTAATTGTAAGATAAACACGGTACAAGTTTTCGAGAAATCAGTATATTAATTACAGAGAAAATATGCAACGGTTTGTTTACATATTTTTCACTCACACGCGAAACTTTCATAGGTGGCGACACCGTACCTTCGATGACGCGAATTCTTGGTATTTTGATATGGGAAACTAAATCTCTCACTCTCTATCTCTCTATTCAATTTTAGTACTTGTTCGAAAAGCTAATAATAACCGATGTTAGAGAAAATTTAATTTATACATTGATGTGTGGACTAAGTAATGATATTAATTATGAAGAACTCTGATATCAATTGATGCATATTTTGCTCAGAACAGATTAAAAGGTGTATTTTTTTTTCCAAAACTGTAGATGAAACACCCATTGCCATAATAAATGCTTCCCTTCCCTTTTCATATCAACACACCAACACACTCAACACACGGACTTGTGTGAAGTTAGCGGCCAAAATCCAGCGGCTAAAATCGCATACAAGTCATATGTTGGATGCAACATGTGATAATTTTGTTTTTCGTTATTAATTATTTTAATAATTATAAATTGAACATTCATCGAATAAATAACGTTGGATATATACTCAATCGAAAGAGAAATATGTTATCTACCTTCTAGCATGATTTAACCCATCATCAAAGTATCAGAAGGAAGTTATACATCAAAACGTGCACATGAGTCAATAATTTGAGGAGTACCAATTTCGGAAAATCAAAAAAAGTTGTTCGAAACACCCAAAAACACATTCTTGAAACAATGTTCATTCGATAGAGGAATATTTTACCTATCTTCCGGCCCCTACTTTCATTGATCGGAAAAGGGTCTGAAGAAAGTTATAGGCCAAGTTGTATGGGGGAAATTAATCAATTCAAACAACATTGAAAAAAGTTATTAGAAAGGACCCAATACACATTTTCGAGATAATATTCATTCGATAGAGAACATTTTTATCTATCTTTAGCCACATTTTCATTGATCGGAAAAGGGTCTGAGAAAAGTTATAGGTCAAAACGTGTACGAGTTATATGGGAGAAAAACAAATTTAAGAAAATGCGTACAAGTTGTATGGGTGAAGGGAATTATTTTAAATAAAATGTAAAAAAGTTATTTGAAGGCTCAATTACACATTTTTGAGATAGTACTCATTCGATAGAGAATATTTTTATATATCTTCAACCATATTTTCATTGATCGGAAAAGGGTCTGAGAAACGTTATATGCCAAAATGTGTACAAGTTCTATGGGGGAAATTAATTAATTTAAAGAACATTGAAAAAAAGTTATTAGAAAGGACCCAATACACATGTTTGAGATAATACTCATTCGATAAAGAACATTTTTATCTAGTTTTAGTCACATTTCCATTTATCGGAAAAGGGTCTGAGAAAAGTTATAGGTCAAAACGTGTACGAGTTATATGGGAGAAAAAATAATTTGAGAAAATGCGTACAAGTTGTATGGGTGAAGGGAATTATTTTAAAGAAAATGTAAAAAAGTTATTTGAAGGCCCAATTACACATTTTTGAGATAGTACTCATTCGATAGAGAATATTTTTATCTATCTTCAACCATATTTTCATTGATCGGAAAAGGGTCTGAGAAACGTTATATGCCAAAATGTGTACAAGTTGTATGGGGGAAATTAATTAATTCAAACAACATTGAAAAAAGTTATTAGAAAGGACCCAATACACATTTTCGAGTTAATATTCATTCGATAGAGAACATTTTTATCTGTCTTTAGCCACATTTTCATTGATCGGAAAAGGGTCTGAGAAAAGTTATAGGCCAAAATGTGTACAATAATCAATTTAAGAATATCAGAAAAGTTATTCAGAAGTTAAGGGAGATACCGTGTTAGTAGTCGTAATCCTACAAGCCGAGGAGGATCAAAGAAAATAGCCATTCCATACCAAATCGATATAGTAGATCAGATTCTCAGATTTTCGAGAAAAATTGTAGTTTTGTTCCTTATCATAAAATATGAAACCCGTATTTTCCTATTTTTTCATCAGGGTGCCCATTTCCATTTTAGGGTGGTTAAAAAAAATCCAGTTTTAACCATTTTTTCCAAAAATTGCTTTTCTCAAAAATTCATAACTTTTGAAATAATATTTAAAATATTGCATTTGCAAAAAATGGAACTTTGTTTTCATAATTATTGATTGTATTTGTTTTTTTATAGTTGATATTGTTTCGGGACCACAGACAATATATATTTTTTTAATATTTTTTCTTGAAAGTTGAGCTTTTATATAACATATTCAAAAATCAGAAAGGTGGTGTATTTCGGTTTTGAGTTATGAATTTTCAAAGTTGCATTGATAGTGATAGCTTAGTGGACAGACATGAAAAATCCATTTTTCTTGCAAGTGTAATATTTTTTTCAAGAAAAGGTTAGCTCATTGGCTGCTGTTTGAAATGTCGATCATCGGAATTGGTCCAATAGTTCAGAAGATATTAATCTTTGAAAAAAGGCATTTTGGAAAAAAAGGGTAAAATTTTATTTTTCGGACCATCGGTTAACTTTCCTAATATAATAAAGAAAGAAACGCTTCTCACCTCTCTTTTTGGACATACTATGTAAAAAAACCTCAGTTTCAAGTAAAATATTAAAAAATATGACGCTTTTGGTCCCGAGACTATGTATACTATAAAAAAACGAATACGATCAATAATTATGAAAACACTTGCAAGTGTAAGTAGATAATTAGCTTTAATTTGATATGTCGATCATTTGAATCGATTCTGTGATTAGAAAGTTATGAATTTTTAAAAAATAGTCAATCTTGGAAAAAAGAGGAAAAATAGATTTTTCGGACAACCCTGCAATGGAAATGGTTATCTTAATTAGAAAAAATGAAAAATATGGGTCTATTGTTTTGCGAAAAAGAACAAAACTACCACTTTTCACTAAAATCTAAGACCCATTTTATCTGTTTGGCATGGAATGGCTCTATAAATATGTATAAACTGTATTCTTTTTACGCGATTTTTTTCCGTGATTTTATCTACGCGATTCTCTCGAAATTCGCGATTTTCTTGAAAATACGTGATCTGCCGAGCGCACGCCGATGAAGGGGCATACTGTTATGCCTTTTTTTTGCGCACACGCATCAGTAGCGTAAATCAAATCAGTGTAATAAAATTTTACAGATTTGAATTTTACAGAACATATCATAAACACAGACACATAAAAATCATGAACGTATATTATTTTTTTCGCTTAGAGTAGATATAATATTTAATAGTGCACCATGTTTCCTACAAAGAATCTCATGGTTTTTTTAAATAACATAATAATGCAATTTGTTTGGATATGTGTGTGTTTCCATTTTGGATTTGGAATTTTGAGTGAACGAAGAATATCAATTAATTATTTTCATTCAAGATTGAAAAAACATTATAACCGACTTCAAGGAAGCTAAGCCGAGAGAGGGAGACTTACATCACTACACATTAAAGCGACACGCTCACTAATTAAAGGGTGTGTCACATCAAATTGCATCACGGAAAAAACGCTGTAGAAATTTAATTTTTAGGAATTATATCTTCAGCTTTCGCTTATAATCAGATAAGAGTGTATAGATCACGTTGGCCATGCTTCACTGTCAATTTTTCGTAAATTTGAAAAAATGTCGTCGATCGAAAAAGAGCGTCGTGAATTAATCCTGCGCACTCATTTCGAGAATCCGGAGTTGTCACATCGGGACATCGGTAAGATGCTGGGAATCGTCCAATCCACGGTCAGCAGAGTACTAAAACGATACTTCGAGAACCTAACCATCGACCGGAAGGTGAAGAACGGCAAAAATGGATGTTCCGTCAGTGAAAACGATCACAAGCGCGTAGTTAAGCAGTTTAGACGTGATCCAAGAAGTTCGGTCCGGGATGTCGCCAATAAGCTGAATTTGTCAAGTTCATTCGTCCAGCGGACCAAGCAGCGGGAGGGCCTGCGTACATACAAGGTTCAGAAGGCTCCTAAACGCGACGAAAGGCAAAACATGGTGGGGAAGACGCGAGCCCGGAAGCTGTACACCGAAATGCTGACAAAGCCGCATTGCCTGGTAATGGACGACGAAACCTACGTCAAAGCGGACTTTCGTCAGCTGCCGGGCCTGTTGTTCTTCTCCGCAGAGGACAAATTCAGCGTTCCGGAGGAGATTCGCAAGCAGAAACTATCCAAGTTTGACAAAAAGTACATGGTGTGGCAAGCGATCTGCTCTTGCGGAAAGCGGAGCGCCCCCTTCGTGATGACCGGTACGGTAAACGGGCAGGTTTACCTTAAGGAGTGCCTACAGAAGCGCTTACTACCAATATTGAAGCAGCACGAGGGCCCGACCATCTTCTGGCCGGATCTCGCTTCGTGCCACTATTCGAAGGACGTGTTGGAGTGGTACGAAGCCAACGGGGTCACCTTCGTGCCAAAGGAAATGAACCCTGCCAACGCACCGGAGCTTCGCCCAAAAGAGAAATATTGGGCGATTATGAAGCAGGCCCTCCGGAAGAACCCAAAAGTTGTCAAATCGGAGGCGGAGAGAAAATGGATTTCTGTTCAAAAAAAACTACAACCTGACGTTGTACAGAACCTTATGGACGGGGTAAAGAGGAAGGTGCGAGCACACGGGCTTGGGCTCGAAGTATGAACAAAAAGAAAATGCCAAAAGTTGTTTCATAGTTTTTATTTTACTGTCTAAAATTATCAAAAGGATCGGTCTACTGGGCGAGTTTCTACAGCGTTTTTTTTTCCGTGATGCAATTTGATGTGACACACCCCTTAGTTTATTGTTGAGTACTGATAATAAATTAAGGATTCTAGGATTAAGGATCTAGGATTCTAGGACTCGAGTTTCTGAACAAAGAAAACAAAGAATATGTTCACCATCAATTATTTCATTAATTCTTTATTTATCTTCTGACAATACAACGAGAACTAAACGGGAAATTCGAAATTAAAGTAGTTACAAGCTGGTGTTGTGAGGGGGTTAAAAAATAAGTTATGCCATGGCGAACGCGATTTCAGTCTTTCTGCTTATCTTAAACATAAAAATCGAAATAATTATAAATCAGTAAAGATACCGCTATCGTATGAACCTCGGACAAATAAAAAAATCAGTTTTGACCAAATGGTGGCCCTTTGATAAAATAATTTGCATTTTTGAACGTTTTTACGACAATTTTTTTTTTCGAAAATAATAAAATAAAAAAAATGTAATTTTTCTTTGGTTTATGCGATAGAGGGATGTATAAATAATTATTTACATCACACATTCACATTCATTTGCAATTGATCGATTCTGTAGAACTTGAGATATCGTGTACGTCTGTTTAAAAAAATAAAACGTGCTTCAAGTTTGAAGTCAAGGCCCTACTAGATTATATACAGCATCAATAAAATGGCTATTACTCGATAAATTTCGGGATTTGCAAAAAAAACTAACTAAACTTCAAAAATAAAAGATATTTTTTATATTTTTCAAATTTCCAGACTAGAATACACTCTTGATACTGTAACTCTTTTATTTCATTCATATTAATAATATTTCTGACATGACAGTAATGAATGATGTTTAGTTGTTGTGTTATGATTTATTTTGTTTTAATGGAAGGTTTTTTTTCCAATACTCATTATGCAGCCGGATAGTATATATAATTGGGTTATAATTGAGTTACGGAATATACGTTCCATCTAAAATAATAATAATAATACAATAATCTCTAATTTTAAGTGTGAAATTTACCTTCTTGTTTCAACATCATAAAAAAGTTAGCTTTCAGAGAAGCTACAATAGTTCCTGCAAATATTCAATAATGAGTGTTGACAGGTTGGTAAATTAAAACAATACTTTCATTTATTTACTTTTCTCCATTTTGAACTTCCTTGATTCCAAAGCATTAAATTCTTTTATGAAGTATTGTTGAATTTCCTCCTCCCTCACGGGCTTGGAACCGTCACCATATAATTTTTATTAAAAGGCTGGCGGAGTTGAATCCAACTGATGCTTATAAAAAGTTATATAAAAATTGTTGAGTCCCACTTCTTGTATGGTAGAAAAAAAAATTTCATTTGAATATAAAATTGTTGGTCATTTTTATTTACTTCCTGAAATCGTACTTGATTCCAACACACATTACGCAAGAAAATTGTGTGGAATTTTTAAGTAATATTTTATCCCTGATGCAATTCACATGCCACACCCTGTTACATTTATTACACTTTGCCAAATTCACTGTTTCCGAAAACGATGTGTCATTCTCGGTTACTCCGCAGCCCGGACACATCTTTTCAACATTATTGGAATTTAAAATAATGTTTTTCAAAATTCTCATCCGCTCATATTTCGGATCGAATGAAGTACTTAAAAGATTTTGATTGGTGAGATACATCTCAATATTATAAAGAACATGAACTCCACAGTTTACTCCATCTGGTTGAAAATTGCATTTCATATCAATGGGAGTGAATTTATTTAAAATATTTAAAAAAATTGAAATTTCACGATTCCTGGTGTATTTGTTTAGATTAGTTTTGATAATGTTGAACATTTGATCCGACCTATACACATGTTTAGAATCTATGAAGATAAATGTTTTTTTCTTTTAAATTGATAAGGGCTAAAGTGAAATGAGCCTTGAATAACATAGGTAAAACTGACATTTCAGCATTATTTATATTCAAACAAATATTCTCTAGAATATTAAGATCGACTGGAGAAAGCCCAAATAACATTGGAGTTTGGTCGCAGAATATTCTATGAGCATTACGAGCAATGGAACATATTATGTTCTCTATGTAAAAATCTACAAGAAAATTCGTTAAATAACTGTTACATCCACATTCGAAAAGTGTCTTGAGATCACCCTATTGTATGGTAGATTCTCTGTAGATTAATTTTATGCCATCACATTTTTCGGTTCTTGGAGCAGTATGATAATCTACATCCTTCAGCAAACCGTTCGGCAAGAGTTTCCCAAATTCTTCGGAGACAGATTCATCTATTCTACAATAAGACGAATCTTGTTTAACAGAATTCAAATTTAATTCATTATTTAAATTGTCAGGCTTCACAGCTTGGACGCCTTCTTCAACAAGGTTTTGCTTTCCGTTATCAATTTTATATTTTCCCCACCATTTAGAAATACATTCCAATGAATCTAATTTTTTATCATAAAACGGAAGCTTTCTTCTACTCTTGCCTTTCTTTAATTTTTTTTCTCTGTACAATTCTGAAATACGCATTTTACTAAGAGGGGTTTGCTTCATCAGGCTGGAGTAACGAATGATTCAGAATTTGACAGTTTTCGTTTTCGGGAAGTTTTATTCAAAAAAGGGGTTGCATCAGGTCGTTCAAAATTCCTCATTTTTGTATTTCGCGTATTTGGTACTCGCAATTTGAATCTCTTGACGATCGTATTTACATTATTTTCATGAATATGTAAAATATAATCATCGATTCTCACCCGATCTTGATTGCCAATAACGGTGCAATTTTTAATATCACATTTTATGTCCTTGTGATATTCTTCAATAGTCCCATTATTTGATCGATTGAATCTTTGCTTCAATTCAACGTTCTGCGTTTCTGGATAATAAAAGGGTCCAGAAAGGTAAATATGTAATATATTTTTTCAAAAATGTGTTGATAAATGTATAAATTGAGTTTGTTTCTGATGCTGCTATCCCAAAATCACCCACTTCTTCATTCACCACAGATTTGAAATCAATCAATCCTCGTTGATAAAAAGGACGTGACTGATAAATTGTCTTGAAATCATCACAATTTTCTGTACCAAAAACGTTACTTACAGTGCAAGATTCTGTATCACTAGGTATTGATACATCTTCTTTTAATAAATTTAAATATTTTGACAAACATCCATATGAATCTAATTTGGTATTTGTCTTTTTAGTCAATAAATATGTGAAAAATAATTTTAAAATATCGTAAATCGTGGCTGCGTATCTTATATTGAACAAAGACGCAAACACAATTTTACAAAAAATTGTTATTCGGATGATATTTTTCAGGTATGAATTTGTCTACATCCCTATAAAACATTTTCGTCAAATGAGAGCTACACAACTTGATAACAACAAAATCTAATTTTTGATTCAAGTTTTTGTCTAGAACCCACGCTTCACAAGCTTTGAGATACTGCATTATGGACATTCCATTAAAAGATGTCATAAGAGCATTTATCTCAGCTAGTGAAAAATCTGTTGCGACAGTTCGAAAAATAGAAGGGAGACTTTTTTTCGTGTTATTGACTATAAATTATTTTATGAAACCCAAATTATTCTCAATATTCCAGGTGTAGTGATTTTCAGTAAAAAAATTGGCGATAGGAAATGGTTTTAATTTATCACGAGGACAAATTTCAACACGTGCAATTAAACTATACAGAAGCATACTCTTACCGGATATAGAATACCACTGAATACCAGTGGCATCTAAATGGAAGTCAATTGGACCAGATTCTATTAAAATGTTATTGAAAATATCAAGCTGTGCTTTCGTCATAAGAAGAATATTAATAGGTTTGTATTGCAAAAACATAATTGAAGTCTCAGGCTTGCTCGACAACTCTTCAAGAGCAGAGAAGACATTCTTATCTTCTCGGAGCTTATATCTTGCCTCAGAAGCCATCTTTGTGGCTGTATCATCCGAAATGCAACCTCGAAGATTTCTATCCAAATCGAACAAAGTTTGATTATCATGAAGAGTGTCAATTTGGTTTGAAATGAAATCACGAGTGGTGGTTTTCAAAATTTCTTGTTGTAATTTAATTCTATGTTTTCCCCGAATTTGTGGAGCCAATGGAGTTGGATAATGAATATCATCCATGTCATGCAGAATTTTGAAAGTTATGTCATCATTTTTCAATGGATCAAATGTAGTGATGAACATAAAACGTTTACATGGAAGAAACATGCAACGTGCAAAAACTTTAATCGTTCGTTTGGTTTTTTTCAATGGAACGTAATCTTTTACACCTTTGAAATAAACCTGACATGTTTCATTAGGATGTCGGATTAAATCATGGAATGTTGTATATGATTCTTGCTCTTGAAAAGTGTCGAATTTAATTCGCTCTTTATATCCAGTCTTGAACCTAATTAATTTGTTTTCCCCATCCAACAAACATTGGAGTTGCTCTCGTTTCCAAACGAGAGCTTTTCCCGAATCCCAGAAATCTTTCATTTTAAATTCGTTAAATCTATTGTCCCTTTGTGGTAAATTAGTAGAGTTCATATCGTCTACCTTACCAATAGTTGTTTGTGCAATTGATTTATTTATCTCATTACTTGCATCAATGTCCTGCGCATTCAATATACTGTTCTGAACCTCATCTAAACTTAACACTTCATCTTGTATATCAATGCTGCTACTTTCCTCAAAACTGAAAACTTCCTGTTGTGACCATGTACTAGTTGTTTCACAACTTTCAAAGTTACAATTAATGACGCAGTTTGCTCCTGTACTAACAAATTTATTATTTTTGGTTAAAGCAAAAGTTTTATTCGGATTCGTAAAATGTGCGTCATTATAAATTGAATCATCACTATCAATTAATAATGATGAACCTCTAACAGTTGAGAGGGATAATGAAGCCTTGTCAACTAAGTGTATTTCATCACATGAAGGCAATTCAGAAAGATGATGTTTCTCATAATTTTCCACACCCACATTAATAACAGAAGACTTTTTAAATTTTCTGATCAGGGTCAGAATCTTCAAGTGATTGGATTCTGTAAATTTCACCCCCAATACGGTGTACGCTTCGGGATCACGCGTATTCAAATGATTCATCCATAGAGCACCGTATTTCGATTCGAAATGATCTCTGTCTCGATTTTCTTGAAGAACAGTCTGCTTCCTCGACTTAACCATTTTAGCTGAAAAGAAAAAATCGCTAAGTAAAACGACACACTTCCTAGTGAATTTAATGTTCGGTATGTGTTCTAAAAATTCAGTTTTTACAACATGTTTTTGTGTAGGGCATTTTCTGCCAGAATATCATGAAAATATGCGAAGTTTTTATCAGTTTTATTGATTGTGATAGAGTATTACACATAAACTTGGACTATGAAACTGAGCTTTTCCACAAAAGGAATGATTTTTTTTATCACGTGTAATTTATTAAAACGACGCAAGCAAGATCTTTATTAAAAAATTATAGTTCGGAAACCTTTGACTGTACACAAAAATAGTCTAGAAACGAGTTGTACTAATATGAGTTTGTTAAAAAAATACACACTTTTTCGGAAAACAAGAAATGAAAATTTGCACCAAATTTTTAATAATTCCATAACCATTATTTTCCACCTACATTATATCACATAATCGTAATACGTGTGTTCTTAGAATAGTTGATAGAGGCTGGCTGGTTAAGGAAGTTGAAAGTGCTCGCAAACCAAATCACGAGCTCTATGGTAAATACTATTTTTTTGAATCTCTATGATGTTCAATATATAATTGATGATGAAAAATCACTTCTCATTTTTCACGCCATTCTCAATAACTTCGAGATAAAAATAAGAAAGAAAATACTGAAAATTCATTTTAATATTTACTGTTTTTACTATTTACTATTTACTATGATGTATCGAAAAAAAATTCATAAAAAATTTGAACACCAAGAAAAAATTTGGAAATTTCGCAAAAAAATCAATTTTAAAATCCAAACTCCTCTAATTTGATTTTAAATGTGTTCTCACGCCTTTTCTAGACATGTATGATTTTTTCTCAGTGTTTTCAAAATTTGGCGCAGCACAAAAAATTTTTTTTTCTGTTTTCAAATTCTGATTTTTTAGAATTTTGAGATCCAGTACTATTCTAATTTATATTAAAATATGTTCGTATGTGTTTTTTGATAATTATTCTGTAAGTAACACCTACGTTGAGAAGCCAAAATATCCACTGAGAACGTAAGTGCCATCCAGAAGACAGGTGCATTTAAATGAAAACAAAAACATAATTTTTATTTGAATGAATGTGTTTCTAGTTTGGGTTTTTTTTTTCAGAATTTCAGAACATTGCACGGTACAATTTCTTGTGATTCTAAATTTGTGATTTTTAAAAATAAAAGAGGAAATTTTTGCATTTTCTGAAGCCTTAAAAAATGTTATGTGGAAAGGATTTTTCGATTTTGCATCTCGTTGAAAAGTTACTGCAAAGACTATGAGGTTACGCCAGGTGAAGTAGCATTTTTGTACGCATCATTTAAACGCGTTTTTTTTGAAATCATGTTTTTTCCAGCTGGTGGTACATTTATTTCACAATTTGGCTGAATTTTTTTCTAGCATGTAAAAATGAATTATCTAAATTTTTACGTAGTCGTTTTTTGTTATCTCAATTACTCAATTTTTTGAATTTAAACTTTTGAATTTTTAGTTGAAAAAAACAGCAATTTTTTATTCAATGACAATTGACAATTTTTAAATACCGCCACGTGCCCAGCTGTCAACAGTATAATAGTTATTATATCGGCAACAACAAAAAAATACATCGTCAAATATACCCTAATCAATTATCAAAATGTTCCAACACCCAACATATAAGAATTCAAAAAAAATTAAAAATTTATTATTTGGAACCCTATACAATATTTTTCATAGAGCTGGTGATTTGGATTGGTCACTTTTTACCTCCTTATCAAGCCAGACCCTTCGAAAAATTCTACAAAAGTCTTGAGCATTGAACAAAACAAAATATTTAAAAGTTCAAATTTAATCATACCAAATATGAAGGTCTCATCAGATATGGATCCTCGCAAAAATTGAGACGCGCATCGAAATCACATCCAACGTATTGCTAATAGATTTGGATGTTGTTATGATGGTAATGATTTTCAACTGCACCGAAATTTATTACGAAACCAAAAACATTGGAAATTTTCCAATACTAAATGTCATTGGAGTGAAGTGGATAAATGTACAGGGCTGAAGTGAATAAAAATACAGGGTGGACTCGATACAGTCTCGGATTTCTTTTCACTGTATATCACAAAAAAAATTCGTTTTTTATGCTTATATGTTTCGTTTCTTGAATATAAAAGAAGATTTTTATTTTTGATTTATCCCTTTGAAGTCAGAAAACACCTTTCTCACATGGAAATAATGAATTTATCCGGAATCTCTCAGGGGATGATAAACAATCATATTGGATGAAAAAATCCATCTACGCATATTTTCGAATTTCAACAATGAGAGAGTTATAGAACTTTTTTTTCTGTTTCGGACTTTGTTGCTTCAAATTCTACATTAAAAAGTACGCTACGTACGGAAGACGATTCTGTTGCTTCCATTTGAAAAATGAGAATTACCACTTAAACCACTTAAATTTCACTTTAACGTTGAAAGGTTACATTTTTGCTTGAACTAAGTCATATTTTCATTTTTGGAGTCGAGTAGAATTTTGTACTTCTGATACGGTTTGCAATTAAATGCTCCTCTAATTTAATCCAAACTTTGAAAAATCGTCTAGAATAAACGGTTGAACGTATCGATATGAAACGTTCACAAATGTTTAGGTAATACACTAGGCTACAAAAATTGCCTGCAAACATTAGAACTTACTGCTATATTTGCAGAATAACAGTGGATTTTGTAAAGCACTATAAAAATCCTGGTTTGGCACTTCTATGAAATCGATTCAAAAAATTCAAATAAATTTTTTTTCGTCAAAGTAACAAATTAATCTCATGCTGAATTTATTGGAGTTTTCAAAACTGCCGTTAGATTTACGATGCGATGTTTTTTATTGAATTATTCATCACCAAAGACAAAGACTTAAACTGAAATACCTCTGTGTGGGAAGGTCCTACAGGAACGTTCTTGGAATCGAATGAAAGCTGGTTGATAAGGTTAATTGGATTTACTATTGAGTTGGTTAGCAAAAAAACGTGTTAGTCCAGAATATTCTCAAAAAAAAAAACAAACAAAAATCGATTTTTCATTTATTCTTGATATTGACCTACACATCACAAGATAAAAATATATACGTAAAATGTTCTAATAACTGGAAGTTGTAACTTTAAAATGATGCGCACCCCATCGATATGCGTTGATTTTTCACGATGTTACAGTAGGTATGTCAAAAATCACTTAAAATTTCCGACTTTGCCCTCTGTTCCCCTAATTTTTCGGTCGAGTAAATAATCGAGTCCAACCTTTTCCTATCAATGAAAATGTGGCTAAAAAATGTTCTTTATCGAATGAGTATTATCTCAAACATGTGTATTGGGTCCTTTCTAATAACTTTTTTTCAATGTTCTTTAAATTAATTAATTTCCCCCATACAACTTGTACACATTTTGGCATATAACGTTTCTCAGACCCTTTTCCGATCAATGAAAATATGGTTGAAGATAGATAAAAATATTCTCTATCGAATGAGTACTATCTCAAAAATGTGTAATTGGGCCTTCAAATAACTTTTTTACATTTTCTTTAAAATAATTCCCTTCACTTATACAACTTGTACGCATTTTCTCAAATTATTTTTTCTCCCATATAACTCGTACACGTTTTGGCCTATAACTTTTCTCAGACCCTTTTCCGATCAATGAAAATGTGGCTAAAGATAGATAAAAATGTTCTTTATCGAATGAGTATTATCTCAAACATGTGTATTGGGTCCTTTCTAATAACTTTTTTTCAATGTTCTTTAAATTAATTAATTTCCCCCATACAACTTGTACACATTTTGGCATATAACGTTTCTCAGACCCTTTTCCGATCAATGAAAATATGGTTGAAGATAGATAAAAATATTCTCTATCGAATGAGTACTATCTCAAAAATGTGTAATTGGGCCTTCAAATAACTTTTTTACATTTTCTTTAAAATAATTCCCTTCACTTATACAACTTGTACGCATTTTCTCAAATTATTTTTTCTCCCATATAACTCGTACACGTTTTGGCCTATAACTTTTCTCAGACCCTTTTCCGATCAATGAAAATGTGGCTAAAGATAGATAAAAATGTTCTCTATCGAATGAATATTATCTCGAAAATGTGTATTGGGTCCTTTCTAATAACTTTTTTCAATGTTGTTTGAATTAATTAATTTCCCCCATACAACTTGGCCTATAACTTTCCTCAGACCCTTTTCAGATCAATGAAAGTAGGGGCCGGAAGATAGGTAAAATATTCCTCTATCGAATGAACATTGTTTCAAGAATGTGTTTTTGGGTGTTTCGAACAACTTTTTTTGATTTTCCGAAATTGGTACTCCTCAAATTATTCACTCATGTGCACGTTTTGATGTATAACTTCCTTCTGATACTTTGATGATGGGTTAAATCATGCTAGAAGGTAGATAACATATTTCTCTTTCGATTGAGTATATATCCAACGTTATTTATTCGATGAATGTTCAATTTATAATTATTAAAATAATTAATAACGAAAAACAAAATTATCGCATGTTGCATCCAACATATGACTTGTATGCGATTTTAGCCGCTGGATTTTGGCCGCTAACTTCACACAAGTTGTTGAGTGGTGGTGGTGTGGTGTTCAATACGTTTCTTTAATTTACACACTGCGGTTGCTTGGGAAGATAATGCGAGAGAAATTGAACATCATGTGAAACAAACATGTCACACTTTTAAACAAAGGGTACGAAAAAATAATGTTTGTATGCAAACATAAAACTGCGAGAGTAGGGAGAACATTGTTCGTCTCGTACTCAGTTTTCAATAACTGGCGGATAACTGACGAGGAAGATACAAGAATGGAGTCGCACTATCCATCATCCTAAACCTATCGCATTGTGAGTATTTAAATATCATTCAGTTATCATTACATTTTACCGGATCTAGATTTTTTTATACCGTCAATGTAATTTTAAGAAGTATCTTCTGTTCGTTGGAAGTGTAACACTGAAGTCTCAATATCAAAACTTAAATATTTCCTGCTTTGAACAAAAAACCTCTGCCCACCGAAACAATGCATTACTTTTCAACATATCACACCATGGTTTGCATAGTTTTGCTCTTTTTTTGTAAATATATATATTTTTTTGCTACCTTTCCTTGCTTCAATGGAATAGTTATGCTGTGTATCAAGTGTCTAGCCAAGAGCCAAGAGGACACAGGATACGGGACGTTCAGTGCATGGTCCATTGTCCCACAGGCCACCAAACCGCCGCTTTTTGGGTGCCGCCGTTCGTTTTCAGACACATTTTCATATATTGTCTGTTGCTCATGGTCAAACCTGGCTTGGTTGGCCTGTTTCCAGCATCGATGGCGAGTCATAAGGCAGTTCAGTATACAGTATCCCTGTGGAGGAAAGGGGTAAAAATATTTTCAGATTTTATCTGATCCGAGTTAGAGAAACTTTTGAAGCTGTGTAGAACAGTCCTTTAGGTGTAAAGTATGTGAGAATGTCTACAAAATGTTTCTGAATATTGAAATATTGAATTTTTAATTTTGTTGAGTCAATGGAAAAACAGAACAAAAACTCATCAAACCTAAAATTGTGACCTCAGTGACGATATCGGAGTTTTACATTTTTTTAATGATCCGATCTCAGAAACATCCAGTGCCTGCTTTTGATATTCCTATAAGGAACAATCGAAATTGAAAATTCAAGATAAATGGTTTAGTTATAAAATAATATCAACATCCGGACGCGAAATCAGAGTGCGGAGCAAACTCATTCGAGCACAACATAATCTCCATGTGACAGACATATGGTTCACATGTCAATTCGCAACAGCAATTTCAATCAAAATTATTCTCATTATAGCCCATAAAATTACCTAAGCTCAGCACAATATTGTAACATTATTGAAACATTCATCGTCATGCTCAAAATCTGCAATTTCCCTTTCTCGCTTTTTCTCCCTTAGATCCGAGAAAGAAGACCCGTAACATCAACACAACAGCCGGGAATGTAATAAAATAATCATCCACTCCGGGCAGGGGATTCGACAGACTATGTGAATGTGCTACGCGCTGGCCCCATAGGATTTGGCCATCGAAACTGGCTTCGCTTTCCTCGGAGCGCTGTTCGACGAGGTTTTTTATAGTGCAGAATACAGAAGGTGCCTGCAGGGCAGTAAAAGTACGAACGTAAAGTTTATCGGCCCACGCAGTGGCGGCGAGTGTTGGTGAGTGATTCTCGAGGGATTCAGAACCAGAGGGCTTATGTTTTTGGGTGCCGCAGACAGAGTCGTTGAGTCAATACGTCGGTAGCGTGTGAGAAAGCAAACAAGACAATAGAGAGGATACGCGCGCGGCACACCTGGAGCTTTCTCTGCACTATCATCGGTGGCGCACTATTGCGAGGAGCTGGACAATGTAAGTATGCGAAACAAAAATTAGCATTGGGAAATATTGATACGTCAGTTGACACAACATAAATCAATATTTAGATGAAGCCTATGTTATGGATACGATAATCTCTGTCGTGGGAAAATGACTTGCTCCTGAAGGGGAAGCAGAGAATCGTTATCACATGGTAGGAGGGATCTGTACGTACAAGTTTCATTGGAGCAGAAAATCATATCTTTATGGTGCTTTTCAACCCAACCCTCTCTTCGGAAGACAGCATGTTATGTTCGAAGCGGGAGGCAGACAACCAGCTGTTGTTGTTGTTGAGTAGGAGAGATGTTCGAGATATGCTAGCTTGGAATCGAGGCCATAAATCGATTTCGACGAACGAACATAAAAATGATGCCATCAAAAATGGTTTTTCTCGTTGATTTTACTGTTACTGAGAGAGAACATGCTTGATCGAAGTGATTTTGATAAAATTTTGTTGAAACATAATTTCAAATTGTTACAACTACAAGGGTTCAGAACAAGGTAAAATTTAAACGTGATGCACTGACCTGTTTTTCTATATTTCCTATAGAAAGTAGACACTTAATTAAGAAAGTTCAAAATTTCAGGACAGTAGCAGGTACCTGAGATATCGAGAAATGAAAATGAAAAACTGGAAAAAATGCCCTTTCTTTGAAAAACAGCGAATTCAAATTTTTTGTCATAATAACAGAATAATTTATAAGTATGTTTTATTTTTATAAACGTTATTGTTTAGTGTTAACCCGCCACCGAATCTCCTTGTCGGAGTTGTCGTAGTCTGAGTGGACCGGGATGATGCGCGTGTGGAGTAATAGGATACAGTTTATAGCTCATAGACGGGGACAGATCAAAAATTGAAGAATAGTCGTAAAAAGTAGGAGTATGAAATAAAAAAATTTTGAATTAAAGAAGAAAAGTGTCTATACAGATCATTGAATAGGAGACTATAGTAGAATCCCCGGAGCTCCCGTTTTGGGTATATACTAACAAATTCTTAAGAGTATTGCTGCGGCTATCTGCGACGTGTTTTACAGCGTTTTGAAAATTTGTGATACTTATAGGCAACACACAAAATCAAAAATATTTTCAACAATTGTCATGTATAATATTTGTTTTACCTTTTTTTTAAAACCATACAAATGAAGCATAATTTTATGCATAACTCAAGAACCAACCAAGCAAACGGAACCATATTTGGCGTGTGGAGGATTTAGGGGCCAGTTATTGTTTCTATGGTAGTTTGACAATCCTCCCCTCTCTCTGAAGGGGAGGAAGGCTGAATAACTCAAGAACTAATCAAGCAAGTGGGGCCAAATTTGGAATGTGAGGGTTTTTGGATACGATAATGTTTCTATGATGGTATGACACTCCCCCCTCCTCTGCAATGGGGTGGGGGTCCCATGAAAATATTACTCATATTTCAACCAAACATGACAATTGAAAATTTTCGGAAAATTCTGAAGGGAAATGGGAAAATTCGGAAAATTAAATTCCCATATGTTCTATTATTATATAGTGACAAGCGTTGCTAGTCCATTTAATGTTTGCGCCAACGAGATTGATTTTTGTTCGGATATTAATGGAAATGGATTTTAATGCGATAAAACGCACTCCTATATCTTCTTCTATCTATATAAATGAAAATAGATAGCCGAATGTGTTGATAAGAGTAAAACTCGAGGAAGGAATTATCCGATTAAGAGGCTAACTTAATTCTATCATATTTTCTGTATCAAACATTTATTCGGTGCGAGAACTTGTCAAACAAATGGAATCAAACTTAGCACATAGAGGTTTTAAGGATCGATAAACGTTCACATCTACCCCCTCTCTAAGGGCATGGGGGCTGCCACACAATTGAAACAGAAACTTCTGCACTCGAGAACTGATCAAGCAAAAGGAGCCAAATTTGGGATGTGAGGGTTTTTGGGTACGAGTAATGTTTCTATGATGGTATGACATCCCCTCCTCCTCTGGAAAGCAGAAGGGGTCCCATAAAAATAATTCACATATTCCAACCAAACATGACGATTGAAGATTTTCGGAAAACTTTGAAGAAAAATGGGAGAATTCGAGAATTAAATTTGCATGTGTTCCACAATAACGTTGTTGTTAGTCCATTTGATGTTTGCGGTAACGAAATTGATCTTCGTTCGAAAGTGGAAATGGATTTTAATGTGATAAAACGCACTCCTATATCGTCTTTTATCTATATAAGAAAAATGGATCGCCGAATTTTTTGATAAGAGAAAAACTGGAGAAAGGAATTGTGCGATTTAGGGCTCTCTTCGTTCTATTATATTTTCTGTATCAAATAATTATTCCATGTAACGGAGTAACATGTTATTTGCAAGTGGATGAAATATCTTGCACGAGAATTGCGTCTGAAAACAATCTGATATTATAATGTCGAGTTCTGGTAGAAGTATTGAAATTTTATAGTAAAAAATAATTTAAAGGGTATATTATAAGATCAATCAATGAACAATTCTGTATTGTATCAACCTTGTGGATAACATTTTAAATGCTTTAAATATAAATGATCCTCTTAAAAGCATAGTATTATGTTTGCTTCCGGTTGTGAGAACATTTTTGAAAGAAAAATGTGGCTTTTTAGCAGCGTTCATTTCCCTCGATGCCTAATTCAGCGCAAGAGGTCAAGGATTTGACCACTGTCATACAGTGGAATTGCAGAAGCATCATCCCTAAACTAGACCAATTTAAATTTTTAGTTCATAGTTCTAACTGTGATGTATTTTTTCTCTGTGAAACATGGCTTTGTTCAGCCGACGAGCTGAATTTTCACGATTTCAACATTATTCGCCTAGATCGTAACGACTCGTTTGGTGGCGTACTATTGGGGATCAAAAAACGTCACTCCTTCTATAGAGTCACTATCCCATCGATTACAGGCATTGAAGTTGTCGCTTGCCAGATACAAATCAATGGCAAAGAACTCTGCATTGCTTCGATATATATTCCTCCCAGGACTACGGTAGGCCGCCATCAGTTCTTTGATATTATCGAGGCATTGCCGGAGCCGCGGTTAATCTTAGGTGACTTCAACTCCCATGGAACAGCATGGGGTTCACTCTACGATGACAACCGTGCCACGTTGATTTATGATCTGTGCGACAACTTCAAATTGACAGTTTTGAATACTGGGGAAGCAACTAGAATAGCCAACCCTCCTGCACGGGCAAGCATGCTAGACATATCTCTCTGCTCTTCTTCATTATCCTTGGATTGCACATGGAAGGTAATCCAAGATCCCCACGGTAGTGATCACCTACCAATAATTTTATCGATCGCCAATGAATCAAAATCTAGTGAGTCAGTCGATATTGCGTATGACCTCACGAAGAATATTGACTGGAGAAAATTTGCAGAATTAATATCTGAAGCAATCATTTCGATGCATGAACTTCCTCCCCTTGAAGAGTATAATTTTATATCAAGTTTGATTTACGATAGCGCACTTCAAGCTCAAAAGAAACGTGTACCGGCTACCACTTTCCGACGTCGTCCTCCATCACTTTGGTGGGACAGGGAGTGTTCAAAGGTCTACCTTGAAAAATCATCCGCTTTCATAAAATTCAGGAAAACTGGATTAGTGGAATGGTTTCGAAAGTACCAAGCTCTAGAAGCCAAACTAAAAGGTCTGATTAAAGCAAAAAAGCGTGGATATTGGCGGAAATTCGTCAATGGTTTGTCAAGGGAGACCGCTATGAGTACTCTTTGGAATACGGCTAGGAGAATGCGTGGCTGGAACCATACCAATGAAAGTGAGGAATACTCTGACCGTTGGATTTTCAAATTTGCAAGGAAGGTTTGTCCCGATTCTATTCCTGCACAAAGCGTCGTACGCGATATTCCGCTCCAATGCGATTATGAGAATTTTTCGATGGTAGAATTCTCAATTGCCCTCCTCTCATGTAACAATTCAGCTCCGGGGTCGGACAAGATTAAATTCAACTTGTTGAAGAATCTTCCCGACTTGGCAAAACAGCGTTTGCTGAACTTGTTCAACAAGTTTCTGGAGCTGAATATTGTCCCGCATGACTGGAGACAAGTGAGAGTGATAGCCATACGAAAACCCAACAAGCCGGATTGCGATCATAACTCGTATAGGCCGATTGCAATGTTATCCTGTATTCGCAAATTGTTAGAGAAAATGATTCTACTTCGTTTGGACAAGTGGGTCGAAACGAACAATTTGCTGTCAAATACGCAGTTTGGCTTCCGCCGAGGTAAAGGGACGAATGATTGTCTCGCGCTGCTATCTTCTGAAATCCAAATCGCATTGCTCGCAAAGAACAAATGGCTTCCGTTTTTCTCGATATCAAAGGGGCATTTGATTCAGTTTCCATGGAAATTCTCTCAGAGAAGCTTCATAATCGTGGACTTTCACCAATTCTGAATAATTTCCTGTACAATTTACTGTCAGAAAAGCACATGAATTTCTCTCATGGCAACTCAAAATCTTCTCGTTACAGTTTTATGGGCCTACCGCAAGGCTACTGCCTAAGCCCCCTTTTGTACAGTTTTTACGTCAATGATATGGATGATTGTCTAACTAGAGACTGCACGCTGAGACAACTTGCAGACGATGGAGTTATTTCCATCACGGGTACTAATCCCGTCGCTCTGCAAAAGTCGTTGCAAGATACCCTGAACAATCTGTTCACGTGGGCCCTCAAGCTGGGTATCGAATTCTCTACGGAGAAAACTGAAATGGTCGTTTTTTCTAGGAAGCACGAACCCGCCCAATTCCAGCTTCACCTATCCGGCAAAACGATCCAACACTCTATGTTTTTCAAATACCTGGGTGTATATTTTGATTCTAAGTGTACCTGGGGGAGACACATTGCGTATTTGAAACAGAAATGCCAGCAAAGAATAAATTTTCTCCAAACAATAACCGGAACATGGTGGGGTGCCCATCCAGGAGACCTCATTCAGTTGTACAAAACAACGATATTGTCAGTGTTAGAATATGGCAGTTTTTGCTTCCGATCAGCTGCCAGGATTCATATTCTCAAGCTGGAGAGCATACAATATCGTTGCTTGCGTATAGCCATGGGGTGTTTGCATTCGACACATACGATGAGTCTCGAAGTTTTGGCAGGAGTACCCCCGCTTACTCTTCGGTTCACAGAATTATCCTACAGATTTCTCATCCGTTGCAAGATCATGAATCCATTGGTGATTGATAACTTCGAAAATCTACTACAACTGACTCCTCAGTCAAGTTTTTTGTCTTTATACCATGAGTACCTTACCCACGACGTGCACCCTTCACCAGGCATCTCCAACCAAGTTTGCTTCCCATACTTTTGCAATTCCTCTGTCATTTTTGATCTGTCCATGCGACAAAAAATCCATGGAATACCAGATCACCTACGCTCCAATGTTATTCCGTCGATATTTTCGGAAAAATATGGGAAAGTTAGATCTGATAAAATGTTCTTTACTGACGGTTCATACATAAACGGGTCCACTGGCTTCGGCATCTTCAATGAAAATTCCAGTGCCTCTTTCAAACTCAAAGATCCTTGTTCCGTGTATGTCGCAGAAATGGGTGCGATATACTATGCTCTAGGGATCATTGAAACACTGCCCATCGACCATTATTTTATTTTTTCAGACAGTCTCAGCTCAATAGAGGCAATCCGCTCAATGAAAGTTGATAAACGCTCATCTTATTTCCTAACAAGAATAAGACATCTATTGAGTGTTTTGGTCGAAAAATTATTCAAGATTACCTTAGCATGGGTTCCCTCTCATTGCTCGATTCCGGGGAATGAGAAAGCGGACTCGCTAGCTAAGGTGGGCGCTTCAGAAGGCACACTTTTTGAAAGGCAAATTGCCTATAATGAATTTTTTCACATTCCTCGTCAGGACACACTCGTTAGTTGGCAGCGCATGTGGAGTGAAGATGAGTTCGGTCGTTGGTTACACACGATTATCCCTAAGGTCTCGACGAGTGCATGGTTCAAGGGATTGAATGTAGGTCGTGATTTCATTCGCGTGATATCTCGGCTTATGTCCAATCACTACAACCTAAACGCGCATCTCTATCGCATTGGGCTCGCAGCAAACAATCTTTGTGATTGTGGCGATGGCTACCACGACATCGAGCATATTGTCTGGTCGTGTATCCGGTTCCATACTGCTCGCTCTCAGCTCTCTAGAGCACTGAGAGCACAAGGCAGACAATCGGAGATCCCCGTCCGGGATATCTTAGGTAGCCGGGATCCTGATCTTCTGCTTCATCTATACCTGTTCCTCAGAAACGCCGATGTCAACGTTTAATGATGTTTCCTTCGTTGTGTCCCCGTTTCATATCCCTCCTATCCAATCGATAAACTTTTACTTAGCCGCGGCAATACATACACACACTCTTTACAGATACACGGGCCAAAGGTTGTGCAGTCCACTGATGATTCAACAAAAGCCAAAGATTGTACCGCTCATGACAACTCTACACGAGCTGATGATTGCGCCGGCTAGTGACCATTCTATCCTGGATTCCTCGAGAAGACGCACCACGCTAGATATGGGGTACAGACTAGGGGGGCGTTGCTGATTAATGGTCAGCTGCATCCCAATAGGAAGTATCCCGTGTCGGGCACACGTACAGAGCATCGAAGACTGCAACATACCAATTATGAGAACACTTGTAATACTAACCTCGAGCCAACCGCGAGTAATCGGTTACATATTATTAACATAGTTGTAAGACAAAAATTGTCAAAATATTGGACTCCCGGCCCCGTCAGGCTAACGCCACATGTGCCTTAATAAAAAATATATTTGGGGAAAAAAAAAAATGAACAATTCTGCGATTGGACCCATGAACGTGTGCTTAGTAAGAAAATGTGGATGTGATAACGAAAAAAAGATTTTGGCCGGGTCAGCTAGTAATTTTATAAAAATACTAGCTGAATTCTCCAAACATTGATTGAGGATCAATTCCCCCTTCCTTCATGGGCTGCACCTCCTTCCCTCTTTCAATACTTTAGCATTAACTTTACCAGTCACTGCAATTTTGAGGAGATTCGAAGAACTTTAGAAAAACTTTTTTTTGTTTTAGAATCGCTGGATGTTTATATATATATATATATATATAGATATGTATATATATATATATATATATATATATATATATATATATATATATATATATATATATATATATATATATATATATATATATATATATATATATATATATATATATATATATATATATATATATATATATATTGAAATACATTCCACAATTTCTCTGGAACGCCTTGACCGATATTCACCAACCTTGACATACATGTTCCTTACACATTAGAGCTGATCAAAAGCGTATTAGAAATGGGAAGGCAACCATTAAAGGGAGAGAGGCTAAATTCGGAACATATCCATGTACAGGGTTTTCCAACTTTAAATTCCGAAAGTAAATTGAAATAAAACACACTTAGAATTCGAATTTCGATGGAACTTTTATTTCAAATTAAAGTTTGGTTTATGCCATTATGTGTGAAATACAACATCATTTAAATGTCCACCTAGGGCTTCCTCGCTCACCTTGATCCGGAACAGGTAATTTTTGATGACTTTTCGGCACATATGGGGCGGTATCTCGGTCATAACTTCACGAATGTTGTCTTTCAAATGTTCAAGAGTTTGCGGAGAGTTGGCATAGACACGGTCTTTCGCATAACCCCACAAAAAAAGTCTAGCTTGTTCAAATCGCATGATCTGAACGGCCAATTGGCATCACCAAAACGCGAAATTATGCGTCCCTCAAATTTTGTTCGCAATATGGCCATGTTCGATCGTGTTGGGTGGCACGTGGCGCCGTCCTGCTGAAACCACATGTCATCCGTATCCATATCTTCAATTTGTGGCAAAAAAAATCGGTTAACATGCGGCCATAGCGCTCACCATTCACAGTTACCGTCTCGCCGTCCTCATTTTCAAAGAAATACGGCCCGATGACTCCACCAAACCATAATGCGCACCAAACAGTGACTTTTGGCGGATACAATGGCCTCTCAACAATCACATGTTTAATTTTTCTGAGCCCCATATACGGAAATTTTGGGTGTTCACATAGCCACCGAGCTCGAAATGTGCCTCATCACTGAAGAAAATTTGATGCGAAAATTCAGCATTTTGCTGCTGTTGTTCGTTCACCCAATCGACGTATGCCCGACGCATTCCATGGTCACCACGCTCTAATTTTTGTACCAGTTGGACTTTATATGAATGTAGGTGCAAGTCTAAATGAAAAATTCGCCACAATGATGTGTTTGACAAGCCCAATTGCTGAGCACGCCGTGGAATCGAAACATTCGGGTCATCCTCCACACTGGCAGCAACAGCAGCAATATTTTCGGCCGAACGCACATTACGATGATGCACAGGTTTCACAATATCCGCTACGGATCCAGTTTGTTCGAATTTACGCACTACATTAGCGATTGTGTGCTCTGTAGGCCGTCCATGACGACCAAAATCCGTCCGTAATGCTCGAAAAACATTTGCCGGTTCTTCATCATTTTTATAGTATAATTTAACAAAATTAACACGTTGTGCGATCCATATTGTAAAATGGCAGACATTCAACTAACGATATGACGCTTTGGTTGACAGCTATGTCAAACGGTTGTCAGCACAGGGCTGTATACTTTCGGAAGCCCGAAATGGAAAACCCTGTATAATTTCCTCTTTTTACATTAAAAATATACGTTTCTATCAAAATTTGACCGTAATATAGTTACGAATGATCTTAAGCAACTTGTTTCGACAATAAAAAGTAGAAAAAATACCATAAGTGTTGAAAGAATTATGAAAATATTTTTGTCTGCTTGCTTGTATGCCCCCTAGTGTGACCGTGGCCCAAGATATATTTTAATGATCACTTAGACGACTGTTCGTTTATTATTCTACTTTATTCAACCACAAATAGGTAATGTTCATGTATGAAATTACAGGTAAACCTGTTTTTGTGTGAGGGATAGGCACCGCATTAAAAAAAAATTTGGTTTATAGAGATCGCTTAAAGCAAGAGAAACCCTCAAGAAAATATCTCAAATCCTGATGATTGCGATTTAGATCACCGTTCGATTTCCTTTTGTTTTCCTGCTGTGTGTTGAAACATGTTTCCTCTGTGGTTTTTGCTGCTTGTCGAAACTGAGTGCAATTGGATGTTATTATTCATATGCATTTCAGATAAACGGTTGGTTTCAATATGTATTTTCCTTCAAATCTCGATATAGGTTTGTATTGTTGCTTTCGACAGCTTCATGAATAACGAAACAAATAATGAGAAAAATTCTCATAAAATGCTCCCAATAAAATTTTAATGATTTCCGTAAAACTAATATGCATATCTACGCAACCTGAAATCGTATAAAATTACACTGATTATACCCTTTCGAAAAGGTAGGTAAAGTGAATGTTTAAAAATTTATTGAATATTATGTATTATTGTTATAAATATTTCATGCTCGTATAAGTATACGGCCGGTTTTTGTGCGATTAAATTATTAAATCAGCACTGCAATCGCATACTAATAGCTCAAAAAAAAATCGCTCGTTCAAAATAAAGGTTTCACTTTATTATTAAATAAGTGTAAAATGATTAACATCACAGAGTGTGGAACTTAGAATCACGGTTAAAAAATTATATCGCGCACAATAATAAAGTTTATTTTCAAATTTCTAGTCCACTTTATTTTTATTTTATTGTTTTACCGTGTAAGGAACTTTTATTTGTGGTATTATAGTGATTTTGAACCTATTGTCTGGCTCATGTAACACGGCTCAAAAATGAACTTATTTGATATTCCAGTAGTTTTTCAGTATCTCTTCCAAAAATTACATCTTCAATCTTCATACGTGAGCATTAATTTAATTCTTTTGTCGAATCGGTCGTCGAAAATTACTCAGACCTATGAATCGAAAGCATATGCTTCTATCTAAAATGAAGATAATTGACCCGTCATTCTGGAAAGGCTCATCATTAACATAGCACACATCATAAAAATAGCACTTTATGTTTATATACTGAAAAATGCTGACAGCACAGTTCATTTTACGATTTCTTCTTAATTCCAAAAATTTACCATCAAAACGACAGCGCGCCAAATACCGATAATAAACCGTACCATCTCGTTCGGTCTTTGATTTACGAGCCATCGAGAGGCTTTGTCGCTTCCAGACTGTTTCTGCATCACCACAAACGGAAGACGGTTTATACAACCGAAAATAATAGCAAACATATCGCGAAGAAATCTATTGCATTCGATCATCGATGGAGGGTCTGTGCGGTTGGCCCCCATAAATCATCCGTTCGTGTCGTTCCGAACCAGCTAATGTGCCACCCGACCGAGCAGCTAAAAGCAGAAACCCGATACAATCGATGGAGTACTTTTGAACAAAAAAAAAAAAAAGCAAACCAATTGTGTTCTCTTTGTTTACGCCACCGGTCGATCTTCATTAGGAATTCCAATATAAAAAGGATTTAGCAAATAGCGCCACCATTGATTTTCGCCACAAAACGATTGCCGTTGGCGGTGAAATATGTGGCGGAGGAGATTTCCGTTTAAATTTACTCCTTTGGTGGCTCTTAAAATAGATTCATTGTAACAAAACGAGTCAGTAAAAATGGTCTCAATCTGGCCCGAAATCCACATTTCGGGTAAATAAAATCTCACAGCCAACAGCAGAGAGGCGAAGCATTTATGCAATCGACAAGCCCAAACATCTCCATCCGAGCGTCTGTTTCGATTTAGCCGTGATTTATTATTTATGTCGCCTTTTTCACGCGTTCCTTCCACCAGCTTCCCCCAACATCGTGTAGTACAGGAAAGGGGAATCAATATCCCCGCCTGCCATGGAACCCAAACGTATTCTGGAGGGAAAATTGCTCTGGAGGAAAAGCGAGGTCGGAACGGGTTCGGCGATTCGGGACGTGACTTAAGCTGGCCGAGCAGCAGCATGCATAATGTAAATAAATGAAATAGCGATGGTCGTTTCTCTGATTTTCCACGAAATTGCTCCGGGGAGTTATTCACCGGAAGGGTAAGTCGTTAAATTGATTTTAACCATAAATATGCAGGCGACCGGTAATGATAAAAGGGTATGATGGAGTACTCTCCCGAACGAGACCTGTCGTTGGAACCCCATTAATTACATATAGTGTTTTTTCATTTATTGTATCTGGCTTAAGAAATTTTAACAAAGCTGACTTGAAAATGCTTAAATTTTAGATTTATGTTTTTTTTTAAATTATATTGTTGGAAATGCAGAAATTTTCATAACATAAATCTCTGACATCTTGAAAACAGCAACAGAATCCGTTACCCACTAGGTAGAATATAACAATATATTTCGGATTCATGTCGCGTTCCGAATGGAACTAGCATTTCCTTGGCGGTAAACATCTTGACCAGAGGGAGCAATGATGACGGGCAAGTACTATGAAAATGAAGCAGCATTCCAATTCCACTCACTCAACACTACAGTCAAGCAGTCCTACTCCAATGGGGAACGTTGATGCACGTTTGATGAGCGTTGAAAGCTCTTCTGGATTATAAATACCTTTCACCTTACATCCTTGCTTCCCATCATTGGCAGAAGGATAACCGATAGGATCCGTGCTGTCGATTGCGCCACGCCATACGCTGCACTACTCGATACGGAGAACTGATTCCTGCTTTCACCGCCTTTTTCCACCGGTAGGATGGATGGACCCCGGGGGAGTTAGTACATGTGCTGCCCTTCGGAGGTTACCACGAAGCGTGCAGCGAAAGTCAATGTTGGTGTGCTTTGATTCGTGATAGTGGTGGTGATGCTGGCACATAAAATAGTAACACTATCATTTTCCTGCAAGCTCAACATTTTTTTCTTCCACATTCGCATTCGCTTCCAGTCGAAACGCTCCTAGGGATGGTGAATGGTGTCGAAGCGAAATAGACTGATAACGCCCGCGCCGCACTTTGCTTCGGTTTGGGGAATTCGAGAAAAAAGGATCTAACTCAAGATTGATATCGGTTGTATGGGGGATTAGGGTGTTTTGACAAATTTGGAAGTTGGGAAGAAGGCCCCCAGTAACGATATCTACCGAAAATCCTATGAGTGCAGTTCTCTGTTCAAAATTGCCAACAAATAGTGAGTGAACTGTAGTAATTCATGGCAGTAAAATTATGGCGGAAACTGGTTTAACGTCCCTATGAGCTCGATATGGTGGAAGTAAGGTTTGTTTATCCAGATTTTGAGAAAAATAATACTGCCTTTTTTCCCATTCTGTTGTTGGGAAATTAGGACACATTTTGTAATGGAATATATGAGACCGTTGTTCTAAATTAAGATAGTTTTCAGTTTCATGGAACATTTGGCTTAGAATGATAAAATTTATTAAATCCGATAAATAAATCGTTTGCTTTGTTCCCCAGTTTTTTTTTTATCCCATTTATTTATTTAAGGCTCATTAGCATTTTAGCTGTAACAGAGCCGAATTTTAATCGTGTACATGTCACAATGGTTATCATTTATCTATAATTAGCACATTACACAGTTGTCATTCGCCAGTATTCCTTCTATACTATTACATATAGTACATTCACACAGTAGCCATTTAGGCGTAAGAATATTCTTTCTGTTCTTCCATTATCCAGTTGGACCACCGGATAGCGCAGACAGTTGAATGATCATTGTTGAGTTATTTATAGAACAGCAGCCCGATGTGTCTTGCAAAGCAGAGCAGTTGTATGGATGAATCGATCTTATTTCGACCGTGGATCGATCTCCATCGCTGATGATTGTTGCGTGGACGTAGCTATTCTATAACAACACAAAGATGGTCAATGAGGGTCCTGAGTTTTGAACTCACGATCGATCGCTTACTAAGCGAACGCGCAACCAATGTGGCTACGGAGACCCCCTTGTTCCCCAGTTGTTGGCACGGTTTTTTATAGCAAAGCATTTATGTATAGCATAGCTTAACACTATTCAATGTACGGATATGTCATTAATGATATATTTCCCGTTTCTTTTATTTTACATTTCTAGAAAGAACTTATCACAATACATTGTGTTCAAAAATTGAATATCCGTGAATGAGTAGGGGAAGTGGGGGCATAGTGGTCACCATATATGCCTCATTTCCAGCGTCCACATACCGCTACAATTCCCGTTTTTCTTAGAATATTATAGTTCAACTCATTATTGTTCAAGATAGCATACGGCTTTTACTATAAAAATTCAAAATAGTACATTTTTCATCATTAGAAAAAAAGGTGAAAAATCGATCTTTTTTTTTGGCTTGGAGGTGAAGTGGTCACCTAGTAGGGGCAAAGTGGTCACTCGCACATATCGAGCTAAATGTGATAGATTTATGCGTTTTTTTCGTCAAAATTTGTTCAAATCATATTCGATATAGTAGATACATGTATGAAATCAGCTTGGTCTATTCACCTAGAGTCTCAATTTAAATTTTCTGATGCATACAAAAACGTTGTAAGAAATACATAACGTTCCGCAAAATGACGCTTGGTTTAGTTGGAGTGGCATATTTTTCCAGGGTCAAAACCACAAAAGGGACCTCTTCAAGAGCAGAATGTGATGAGGTATATTAGCTTTAGTAAACAGAACATTGTAAGTCGTTATGCACAAAAGTCGTTATTTCACAAAAAAAATGTTTTTTTTTTGCTCTTGGTCGTTTTTCAGGTTGAAAAATAGATTGCTGTCAAAAATTTTTTTTTTCACATAACTGCTAATCTCCACGTGTAATGCAATTTGAAGCCATTTGGTACCAACAATTTTTTTTTAAACTTCAATTTCCGCGGATTTTTTGGTTTAAACAAATATTTTAACGTCTTCGACACCAGTAAATGAAGTCCGAATATTTTTCATAGGGTATATTATCGTGCAAATCAACATTTTGTAGCAAGTTCCGGATGAAAAACCGAGATAACTATTTTTATTGGCACACTAAACCATACTTTCCGTTTTGTATTCCAATAAAAAAAGTCTCAGAGTGACATCCCAGTTTTTGACAAAAAAAATTTTTTTCGAGATCTCGACGTTTCATGCAATTTAAAGACATTTGGCATCAATTTTTTTTTCGTTGTTCAAAAAACTCAAACTTTGTCCGCTTTGCGCCATTCTCCCTTAAGTCCGATTGCGCTGAAATTTAGCATAGGGTGTTTTTTCGAGGTGGTGAACATTTTATATAGGGTAAATTTTTGAAATTTTAGGGTCGAATTTTTCCCATACATTATTACAATACATTATACAATTGGAACCTTAGTATGCATCGATAAAAACTACATAAGTGTTCACTAGTTCAACTCTCAAGAGAAGAGAGTCAAATCAAGTCAAGCATATCGACATTCATCCTCTGAAGTTAGATAGTAAAAAATATACAAATGAAGTTAAAAATTGTAACGAGACAAACAAACCAATAGACTATATGCCAAGTTTAAAAAAAGTTATCAAGTTGACGTTTATTTATTTTTTATGTCTATGACCAATGCACAATGGTCCAGGAAGCGCATTTAAGTGGATATTTGCATCTAGAGCTCGACAGTTATTCGCTAGACTGTCTTCTACAAAGTTGTTACCTACATATGATAGAGCGCACATGTCCAGAATTTTCGATGAAATAAAAAAAATCTAACTTTCTTATCTTTATAGATAGAGGTAAACAAAGTTCGACAATATTGAAGCCCTAGTTATTTAAAGCAACTTTGTAGAACAATTTTTTTTCTATAAAAATAACTGATATACCGCTTTGTTTAAAGTTTCGTTAGGATCACCATGAAAAAAAAACCTTTTTTTCTAATTTAAAATTCTATATACAGACTGTCTTCAAAGAACTTTTAGAACATACTAAGATAAACATTTTGCGATGCAAAACTTTGCAATGTCTCAACTCTACTCTAAGCTGTTGATATTTCTTCAACAAAAATAACCCCTTTCGCTTTCTATCTAAGTTGCTTTAGGGTGACCATGAAAAAATGTTTTTTTTGCACTAACTGTAATGTTTCACATTCTACATAAAAATTATCTTCCGACGACTTATCAAGCATATCAATACAAACCTTTTGCGATGCGGAACTTGTTAATATCTTTTTTTTTTATCCCAATTATTTATTTATCAGACTCATTCGCATTTTATCTGTAACAGAGCCGGGTTTTTATCGTGTACATGTACATATGTTTATGTTTCTATAAATTGTAAATTACACAGTAGAAGTAGTAGCCATTTAGGCGTAAGGGTATTCTATCTGTTCTTCCATTGTTCAGCAGACCGGACAGCGGAGACAGTTGATATTGATCATTGTTGGGTTATTTATAGAACAGCAGCCCGATGTTTCTTGCAGAGCAGAGCAGTTGTACGGATGAATCGATCTTTGTTCCACCGTGGATCGATCTTCATAGCTGATGATGGTTGCGTGGACGTAGTTATTCTATAACAACACAAAGATGGTCGATTGAGGGCCCTGAGTTTGAACTCACGATCGATCGCTTAGTAAGCGAACGCGTAAGCCAAGTGACCCCTCATTGTTAATATCTTAATCCTACTCATAGTAATAACATAACATAGTAGGTTTTTCATCTAAAAACTCATGATTTCAATTTTAGTTTACTCAAATACTAAATCATAGTTTTGAAAATCTCACATTATGTAGAGTCAAATATGCTCTTTCAAATGCCGCCAAAAAACATTTTTTTATGATTAACCCAGAAAGAACGACAAACGAATGAAGAGGGAGTATTTTTGAAGAAAAAATATACACTCGACAAAAAATTGGAGGAACAGAGTGCAAAGTCGGAAAATTTAAGCGATTTTTGACATGCTTTAACTTCGTGAAAAATCAACGCATATCGATGGGATGTACATCATTTTAAAGCTACAACTTTCAGGTATTATAATATTACATATTTTTATCTGGGTGTGTGTAGGTGTAGTGGACAACAATGCCGGGAAGAAATAGAAAAAAATCGATCAGGCAGTTACTACCATGTTACTGGTTTTGGATCAATGCGACCTACACCAAGAATAAAACGTAGTGACAATCAGTGGGAGATTACAAAACCACAAGTAGTATAATAAAAATTCTAGACGGCGTGGACCATGCAGATCAAATGAGATCTACCCAGTAAACCTGTTTTTATTAATATCACAATTTACAACAACAATTTACCCAAAATGTTGCATGGAACGGATGTATCAAATACGCCACTATGACATTTCCTGTTAATTAAACTGATATTGCAGATTTGCCGATTGCTCGCGTAGCTCAGGGCAATTCTTGACTATCTACCTTGAGAGAACCCATTTTCGAGCCTCGCTGCCGCTGTCGTCTGGTTACAGGATGAATGATGAACCGTGTCCGAATTATGCGCATTAGGGTGCCAATGAAAATGGTCATCTCGGATTTCAAAAAGTTACCCCATACAAAATATTCACCACCTCGCAAAATATTAGCTCAATCGGACTTAAGGCAGTATTCTAGAAATTTGAAAAAAAAAAAATCAAAAAATTTTGCCTTCATATTTCTATAGTTTAGGCATTCAAGAATACACTATAGAAAAGAGTTATCGAAAATCCTATTATTTACAGAGTTAGAGCCATTTTAGTGAAGCGGTATCTAACCTGATACGGCCATAACAATACGCGTTTTTCTCGAAACTAGTATTTTAAAACTGGCGTACACGATATCTCAAGTTCTACTGAACCGATTCACGTCCAATTTATATGAATACAATCCGCAAACATCTTTCTATCGCATGAATCTCTAAAAAATAATAATTTTTAAATTTTACTATTTTCCAAAAATCGGGAAACGTAAGAAAAAACGTTTTAAACCGCATTTTGTTTTTCAAACGGTCGCCATTTTGTCAAAAGACATGTTTTCGACTTGTTCATGCGATAGCGGCATCTTTACTGATTCAGAATCTGATTGATTTTTTGTTTCAGATAACCAGAAGGGCTGGAATCGGGTACGCCATGGTACAAATTTTTTTTGAACCCTCTCACTTCATCAGCTCTTAACTATTCTAGTTATAAATATTTTTTCTTCGTTAAAATTTTGTTTTATTGTTAAAAGATAGATGAACAAATAATGATGTAATGGAAAGTAAAAATATTTTTTGATTTATTTTATACGGAGCTAGAAAAAACGTTCGAAATTCGTGTCTCTACACTAGAATACCCCCTTAAGGAAGAGTGGCGCAAAGCGGTCAAAGTTTGAGTTTTTTTAAATCGATAAATCACCCAAGGGGGAGTGAAGGAAATCGGGGGTTTAAAAAATAAATTGGTGCTAAATGTGTTATAATTGTCTTATATTTTGAAATTGGACATTTTTCTCGATTGATTTTCGTTTTTCAATTCGTACCTCCAATATGTTCCCGAATGACGTAATCCTGCGTCAAAAGAAAGTGACAAAACTTTGAAATAAAAATCAAGCATACTTAACATACATACTAAAATGACGGGATAAAATTTAGAACCAGTTTCTCGTTTCGGCTGTTTCGAGTGTTGCTTCGACCGATTTTTGAAGAAAATTGATTGTTTCTCGGTGGTATTTTGTGTTTCTTGGATTCTGGCAAGTATTTAAACCTTGTGAACAAAAAGTATGCAAGGTTTTAAACCTCGAATTCTAGTTGCAGTTAACGAAATATGGGTCGCGCGCATAATTGCACGGAAACACAGCGGATGGTCATCCGCGAAATGTCCAAGCCAGGCAACAGCCAACGCGAAATTGCAGAGTGAGAGTTGGAACGATCCAAAACCTTCCGCAAAGGATTGCTCTGCCATAAAGCGAGCTTCCAAGAAATATTCCTTAAAGGCCTCGAAAAAGATCCGGGACGATGTTAGCTTGTTTGGATCGGTCCGGAGAAGGAAAAGCAGTGGCGAAATATACCATAGTCGGATGAGACGAAGGTAAACCGGATCTGAATCCTATAGAGAACCTATGGGAGATCGTGAAATGATCAGTGCACACGGTCAAGTCGAAGAATAAGCAGCAACTGTGAAATTTCACAGCTTGTTGATACGCCATTCGGGTCGCCCCGTGTCAGAAGCTGGTGGAATCCATGCCGAACCGGGTGCATGAGATGATGCGCCATTTTAGTTGTTGAGTATGCTTAAAACGGATTTTTTAATGAGTGATTATTGTTTTAACTACAAACGTTATAAATTTCGTCGAACAATGCAAACAAATTAATATAAATGGATTGAAGCACTGGATTGGATTATTTTTTCTCAAAGTTTTTCTGTATTTCGTTTGTTTTGCATCGTATCTTCGGTTTGTAATCCCTGGACCATAAAACTGTCCTTCAACGCTTAAAGGGTGATCTTCCTGACGTTTTTTTTTTGTTGGCAAATTGAACTTCAAGCTTCTCTAACTGCTTCTGATATCCACATCTCTGCTCGTTCGATTCGTTCCTAATCCGATTTTTCGCAGAAATTGTTGCACACCGGTCCAACTTCAAGCTTAAGTTCTTTCATTGTCTCCTAAACGTCTTGTAGACCATCATTGAAGTTTCAGGTTTCTATATTCGCTGCAATTTCCAAAACTTTTGACTTTTGGTTGCGTGCATCAATTTTGCAAATCTACTGCTTTGGTCGCGATAGAAGGCGAATCATTTTGTGAGTCTTTGATCAATCTAGATGTATCCATCCATTATATTGCCATTATTATTACACATTGCGTAAAACCTAGTGTTGAGCTTTTATTTACATCATCGCAGCTATAGCATATTCCAGCAGAATCTACTAAATCTGCTCGCATCTCTTATTGACCGCTTCAGAAACGTTAATACAAAGTCTCTTTATTCCAAACTACAACAAAATCATTCATTCTCTCTTCACATTCTTTGTTCGACAACTTGAATTACAACTATTTGGTAGCACTGACAAGGGTCGATGAATGAATGCTTGTAATTAGGGACACTAACGATTCGAAAGCAATTGGAAGCCAATTTGAACAAATTGTCAAATCAACTCAAAACATTAACATGTATTGACACACTTAGAATTCGAATTTCGATGAAACTTTTATTTCAAATTAAAGTTTGGTTTATGCCATTATGTGTGATATAAAACATCATTCAAATGTCCACCTAGGGCTTCCTCGCACACCTTGATCCGGAACAGGTAATTTTCGATGACTTTTCGGCACATATGGGGCGTTATCTCGGTCATAACTTCACGAATGTTGTCTTTCAATTTTTCTCCGCAAAAGAGTTTGCGGAGAGTTGGCATAGACACAGTCTTTCGCATAACCCCACAAAAAAAAGTCTAGCTTGTTCAAATCGCATGATCTGAACGGCCAATTGGCATCACCAAAACGCGAAATTATGCGTCCCTCAAATATCGTTCGCAATATGGCCATGTTCGGTCGTGTTGGGTGGCACGTGGCGCCGTCCTGCTGAAACCACATGTCATCCGTATCCATATCTTCAATTTGTGGCAAAAAAAATCGATTAACATGCGGCCATAGCGCTCACCATTCACAGTTACCGTCTCGCCGTCCTCATTTTCAAAGAAATACGGCCCGATGACTCCACCAGACCATAATGCGCACCAAACAGTGACTTTTGGCGGATACAATGGCCTCTCAACAATCACATGTTTAATTTTTCTGAGCCCCATATACGGAAATTTTGGGTGTTCACATAGCCACGGAGCTCGAAATGTGCCTCATCGCTGAAGAAAATTTGATGCGAAAATTCAGCATTTTGCTGCTGTTGTTCGTTCACCCAATCGACGTATGCCCGACGCATTCCATGGTCACCACGCTCTAATTTTTGTACCAGTTGGACTTTATATAGATGTAGGTGCAAGTCCAAATGAAAAATTCGCCACAATGATGTGTTTGACAAGCCCAATTGCTGAGCACGCCGTGGAATCGAAACATTCGGGTCATCCTCCACACTGGCAGCAACAGCAGCAATATTTTCGGCCGAACGCACATTACGATGATGCACAGGTTTCACAATATCCGCTACGGATCCAGTTTGTTCGAATTTACGCACTACATTAGCGATTGTGTGCTCTGTAGGCCGTCCATGACGACCAAAATCCGTCCGTAATGCTCGAAAAACATTTGCCGGTTTTTCATCATTTTTATAGTATAATTTAACAAAATTGACACGTTGTGCGATGCTAAAACGATCCATATTGTAAAATGACAGACATTCAACTAACGATATGACGCTTTGGTTGACAGCTATGTCAAACGGTTGTCAGCGCAGGGCTGTATACTTTCGGAAGCCCGAAATGGAAAACCCTGTACATAGATAAAACAATAATGATATAATGGATAGTAAAAACATTCTTTGTCTATTATTTTCCGGAGCTCGAAAAAACGTCCGAAATTCGTGCCTCTACACTAGAACACCCCCTTAACACTCGCAAGAGGAATTAATTCTATTGTTTTTTATTCATCATCGTTAGTTTTTAAATCAACTGAAATGTAAACATACAGTTTTGCCACACAAGAATGATAATTTGAAATATTCACAATTCAAAATAAACGATAAACGATTGATCGCTTTTACGAGCATCGATATAGCCGGCGTCAGGCGATATATAGGATGAAATTAGATAAGAATCAGAAATACTTGTAGCAGTCTCAATGAAACGGCCAGGTCAAACAGTTTATATACGCAATGTACTTAAATACAATTTTGAGTGATAAAAACTCATATCGCTTTTCGGCGACGAATTAAGAAACCTCTGGCGAGTGCTCAAACAGACGAAATTGGTAATTTGCTTAAAATTTGTAGCTCCAGAATGAGAGGAGAGTATGCGCGAAGGATGGTATAAGGTTTCATGAAATTGCTTTGAAATTCACAAAGCTTTGCTGACACGAGGGTCACTATTTATATTTCGGGAATTGGCAACACTGATGTCATGTGAGTCCACCTTACGGTTCCATCGTAAAGTTTGACATTTTTGACGATATACGTACTCAGAACATTTTGTCATACGGACGCTATTTGTTTATTTTATATTTAGTTGAAAGTTTGGTCTCGGCAAAAAAATGGAACTGAATCGTGAACATGTTCGTGCGATGATTTTTTACGACTTTCGACGTGGATTATCACAACAAAAGTGCGTCAATCAACTTAATTTGACTTTTGGCGATGAAGCTCCATCAAAAACCACTGTGTATCGCTGGTATAGTGAATTCAATCGTGGTCGTAAAGGGTGTGTCACATCAAATTGCATCACGGAAAAAACGCTGTAGAAATTCGCCCAGTAGACCAATCCTTTTGAAAATTTTAGACAGTAAAATAAAAACTATTAAACAATTTTTGGCATTTTCTTTTTATTCATACTTCGAGCCCAAGCCCGTATGCTCGCACCTTCCTCTTTACCCCGTCCATAAGGTTCTGTACAACGTCAGGTTGTAGTTTTTTTTGAACAGAAATCCATTTTCTCTTGAAGTCCGCCTCCGATTTGACAACTTTATAATCGCCCAATATTTCTCTATTGGGCGAAGCTCCGGCGCGTTGGGCGGGTTCATTTCCTTTGGCACGAAGGTGACCCCGTTGGCTTCGTACCACTCCAACACGTCCTTTGAATAGTGGCACGAAGCGAGATCCGGCCAGAAGATGGTCGGGCCCTCGTGCTGCTTCAATAGTGGTAGTAAGCGCTTCTGTAGGCACTCCTTAAGGTAAACCTGCCCGTTTACCGTGCCGGTCATCACGAAGGGGGCGCTCCGCTTTCCGCAAGAGCAGATCGCTTGCCACACCATGTACTTTTTGGCAAACTTGGATAGTTTCTGCTTGCGAATCTCCTCCGGAACGCTGAATTTGTCCTCTGCGGAGAAGAACAACAGGCCCGGCAGCTGACGAAAGTCCGCTTTGACGTAGGTTTCGTCGTCCATTACCAGGCAATGCGGCTTCGTCAACATTTCGGTGTACAGCTTCCGGACTCGCGTCTTCCCCACCATGTTTTGCCTTTCGTCGTTAGGAGCCTTCTGAACCTTGTATGTACGCAGGCCCTCCCGCTGCTTGGTCCGCTGGACGAATGAACTTGACAAATTCAGCTTATTGGCGACATCCCGGACCGAACTTCTCGGATCACGTCTAAACTGCTTAACTACGCGCTTGTGATCTTTTTCACTGACGGAGCATCCATTTTTGCCGTTCTTCACCTTCCGGTCGACGGTTAGGTTCTCGAAGTATCGTACTCTGCTGACCGTGGATTGGGCGATTCCCAGCATCTCACCGATGTCCCGATGTGACAACTCCGGATTCTCGAAATGAGTGCACAGGATTAATTCACGACGCTCTTTTTCGTTCGACGACATTTTTCCAAATTTACGAAAAATTGTCAGTGAAGCATGGCCAACGTGATCTATACACTCTTATCTGATTATAAGCGAAAGCTGAAGATATAATTCCTAAAAATTAAATTTCTACAGCGTTTTTTCCGTGATGCAATTTGATGTGACACACCCTTTAGTTCGCTGTCCGACGAGTTTCGTGAAAGTCGTCCAAAATCGACTGTAGTGCCAGAAAACATCGATGATGTGCACGAAATGATTAAGCAAGATCGTCATGTAACCTATTGTGAGATTGAGGCATCCCTAAGCATTAGTCCCACCAGCATATATGCGATTTTACATGAACACTTAGTTGTGCGAAAATTATGTTCACGTTGGATCCCACATAATTTGACAATCGCTCAAAAAAAAAGGCTCGTGTCGATTGGAATAAATGCTTTGAAAATTGGTTTAAGCGCATGCGCAAGTGTATCGATCATCGTGGCGAGTACTTTGAAAAACAATAAAAATATATTCGCAGCTAAACTATTTGTTTTTGTTCCTATTCCCGAAATATAAATAGTGACCCTCGTAGCATCTGGTTGATTCCAAATGTGCCCCTAGCGATATGATATCACGGCCTAGGCAAGTATCGAGCTATTAGAACTTCCACCGGTCACCGTTTCGAAGCTCTGTTGATTATGTTCGAACAACTCACTGCTTCAACTAAATTTCACACGTCCCCACCGACACCCCAAGTGCTTTTAATCTCTTTAATACGTCCAAATTCAACGTATCATGGCGACAGTCGTACCTCCTGCAGCGAGCGACAGTCTGGCAGTCTCAAACGCAAACACACACTCACCTCCGTGTTGGTGGAGTATAATTTCTCCAAAAGTTCCTGGTACAGAAGCTAACCAGCAGGGGGGCGGTTGCAGATTAGATTTGAGATTTACATAAAACCTCGCTTTTACGAGTCATGCTTGTAGGGCAGCGTCTCATCTCAGCGTTCAATCCGGTTGGTTATTTTGGCATATATTTGTAGAACATGATACCGGTTAAGCATGGGAAGCTGAATAATTGTTTTGAAATTGGACAATTTCTCTCAGTAATAGGATGGTGGTGACGATAAAATGAAACGACTAGGAAAGCTTTTATGTCGGAAGTGATTCCAAAAAAAGAACACGCTGAACCATGAGAATGGATTTATTAGATTGAACATCGATTATCCCTCATTTAGATAGGGAATAATGTATCCTGGTGAACACCATCAATTATTACCATCCCATCCCATCAGTCTGAACAAGTATGGATTCGGATTTGATTTGTCGTCGTATTCGGGAAATTCAATAACAAGTAAAACGCATGAATTTATCATCGTAAGCAGCCCACCCGCCGCGTTGGACTCCTCCCACCAGGGAGGGGTGCCATCAGAGTTACAAGCATTTATCATCATTCCAGCTGGTTTTCCTGTCTCGTGCTCTGATAGACAGGGAATCCGCCTTCAATGTTGCCACGTTAATGCCCCCCGTTATCTGCCAGCGATGAGTAGTACCCGTAGTAGTAGTAGTAAACTAGATTTGGGGAGTTGCTTGGTAGGAGTAGTCTTCAACTTGTCCTCCTTTCTTCTTGAAAATTTGTTGGGCAAATTAGTTTTATGTACTGTCAGCGGAGGCGTTCAGCTAGAATTTGATCCTAATGGATTTAGCATGGCAGCAAGAGAACAAAAGTTGCGATTCACTGGAAGAGTGAAGCTGAATGGTTAAATCATTGTGGAATAACTGTGAGCTATTGTGATAATTTGTTAGATTCAAAATGATCTCATTTTATAATGCGGCTCTTTTATCGTTCATTAAGCTTTTCAAATACTTTTAATATGATTATTATAAACGGTCACTTGAAAAAAACTTGATAAACCGAATCATATTGATTGTTTCTTTTTCTATTTTGAAATCTGAATAATATGTAGTATCCTCACCGTAATCTTCGCCATTTTAAATCACTTCTAGCAATTCCAGCTTTCGTACCCCATTGGAGATTGTCCTGAGCCAAACCTTTTTCCTACCAGCTGGTGAGCCAATCCAATAATCCTTTCATATATTTATGTCACCCGATCACGTTTCTCATATTTCGTCGAGCTCAGATATTACGACATTTATCAATGGGGACCGTATGTGAGTAAATTATTGAACTCTCATTTGTACCCAATAAGTCATGATATTTGTTGACTCAGTTCATTGATGTGCTTTGCTAGGATTATGCAATATGCTGTTTGCTATCTGACAGTTCACCACATTGAGTTCGATTATGGGGAGCAGTACAAATGCAACTTCTTTTTATGGGGAAATACATGAGTAGAACTATATGAAAATTTTAACTTATGAAATTTTCATCTTCAATTATCTGCATGCTGACGCTCAGAAAGTACCCGGGTCGTGACCTAAAAACGTGCTGTCGTTCTTGGCAATGCCATTTAGAAAAAATGTGTTTTTTATCTTTCAGAATAAAAGCATTTTCTCTGGAAGCTAATATAACATTCGCTTAGGAGAACCCCGGGTTGAGTAAACCAATCCGCATCTGTTGGACACCGAAACGCCAGCGACATTGGCTCAAGCTGGGAAAAATGTTTCCGCCAACGCTCGACAAACAATGTTATCATATTATGTTCTCACCTCCACTTCCTCCCCGGAAAGCGAGAACGACTTCTGAAGAGTGTTTGCCGGATGACATCTACCAGTAAATTAAGTCAAAACTAAAATTCTGACAAGCCTTCTCCCGGAAGCCACATACTGAGCTGTTCCGTCGTGATTCTTCTGGTATAACGTGTCTCAACCATTTCAACCTTGGTGCAGCCTACCAACGCAACACGCAAGTGGAGAAGCGGTAATCTCTTTGCTCGTGAGTCTTTCACAAGTATTATATCGCTTTGAATAATTTATAACACGTTGCGGAACGCAACAAGAACTGGCAGGCGTCGGGAAAGCTCGCTAAACGTATCATGTTTGCCGGCATTAAATATTAATTTAAGATGTTGCTGATTGTACATAGTGTTACTGCTGTTGCTGCTTCCATGCTGTTCCAGCGAGTAGAGCCCTTGCTTGAATTAGATTATGTTTATGTTTGTGTGTCCGTGGTGTGCAGGGTCTGTTGTCACCGAGCGTTAACAACTGCCCCGCCTGAAGAGACGCGTAGATTAGACCGGAAGGCGCAAACCAAGAAGCAGCTCGAGAGCTTGCACTAGAATCCAAGCGGATAGATATGCACGACATGGAGTTACGTGCACGTTGTGGTTAATGGATCATATTTCTGTAGACTTTTCGGTTATTTATATACACCCGCTGAGCAAAAATAAACGAGAATCGCCTTCCACATATGGAAGCGTTGTTATTGATTGATTTATATAATTCAAATATTTCCTTACAATCTGTTACAGTTTGGCAACATTTAGTTTGGTCTAAGCCAAAATCCAAGCATTAACAGTTATTTCTTTCAGCATTAATCTTCACTACGGTGATAAATATATATATATATATATATATATATATATATATATATATATATATATATATATATATATATATATATATATATATATATATATATATATATATATATATACATATATATCTATATATATATATATATATATATATATATATATATATATATATATATATATATATATATATATATATATATATATATATATATATATATATATATATATATTACATTGTAAAATTGGGATCGCATTACGTTAGGGGACGTTAAGCCGCAACTCCATCGAGGCGGAGGTAAACATCATTTGACATCATACTTGTTGCGCAATTTTTCGTTTTCTTTTCCACCTCAGCCCCCGTGCAGTAGTATACTATAGCAAACTTCTCCAACATATCTCTTCTGATATCATTGGTTTTATAATAAACTAGCTCACCCGGCAAACTTCGTACTGCCCAAAATTTGGTTTTTGTTATCCATTCAAACATTCACGTTTTCTTACTATGAGCAAGTTCATGGTTCCAATCGCAGAACTGTTCATTGATTGATATTCTATTCGATTCCGTTGAATTTATCTTTTACTATAAAATTCCTAGTATTTCTAACAAAACTCATCATTATAATATCAGATTATTTTCAGACACAATTCTCGTTCAAGATATTTCAACCACTTACAAATAACATGTTTCTCCGTTAAATGGGGAATAAATCCGGAATAAATGATTTATACACAAAATATGATAGAATAAAGACAGCCCTAAATCGGAAAATTCCTTCTTCGAGTTCAACACTTCCGGCGATCCTTTTTTTTTGGTATATATAGAAGAAGATATAGGAGTGCGTTTCATCACATTAAAATCCATTTCCAGTTTCGAACAAACACCCATTTCGCTAGTGCAAACATCAACTGGACTAACAGCACTTGTCACTATGTAATTGTAGAGCATATGGGAATTTAATTTTCCGAATTTCCCCTTTTTCCTTAAGAGTTTTCCGAAAATTTTCAATTATCATGTTTGGTTGGAATATTTTTGGTTTAAATATGTGTAATATTTTTATAGGACCCCCTCTCCATTCCAGAGGAGGAAGGGTGTCATACCATTATATAAACATTTCTCATACCCAAAAACCATCACATCCCAAATTGTTCTAGATAAGTTCTCGATTTATGCAGAAGTTTGTGTTTCGTTTGTATGGTAGCCCCCCTTAGAGAAGGGGGAGGGGTGTATTCACCATAGAAACGTTTCGTGCTCCGTAAAACCTTCACATGTCAAATTTGGCTCCATTTGCTTGATTAGTTTACGAGTTATGCAGAAATTTGTGTTTCATTTGTGTGACAGCCTACCCTTAGAGAGCGGGAGGAGTGTCTAACCACCATAGAAATATTTATTGCATCCTGAAACCTCAATATGCCTAATCTGGTTTCATTTGCTTGATTAATTCCCGAGTAATGCAGAAATTTGTGTTTCATTTGTATGGCAGCCCCCCCCCCCCCCCTTAGAGAGGGGGTTCGAGAGTCTTTTTGGCAAACTTGGATAGTTTCTGCTTGCGAATCTCCTCCGGAACGCTGAATTTGTCCTCTGCGGAGAAGAACAACAGGCCCGGCAGCTGACGAAAGTCCGCTTTGACGTAGGTTTCGTCGTCCATTACCAGGCAATGCGGCTTCGTCAGCATTTCGGTGTACAGCTTTCGGGCTCGCGTCTTCCCCACCATGTTTTGCCTTTCGTCGCGGTTAGGAGCCTTCTGAACCTTGTATGTACGCAGGCCCTCCCGCTGCTTGGTCCGCTGGACGAATGAACTTGACAAATTCAGCTTATTGGCGACATCCCGGACCGAACTTCTCGGATCACGTCTAAACTGCTTAACTACGCGCTTGTGATCTTTTTCACTGACGGAGCATCTATTTTTGCCGTTCTTCACCTTCCGGTCGATGGTTAGGTTCTCGTAGTATCGTTTAAGTACTCTGCTGACCGGGGATTGGACGATTCCCAGCATCTTACCGATGTCTCGATGTGACAACTCCGGATTCTCGAAATGAGTGCACAGGATTAATTCACGACGCTCTTTTTCGTTCGACGACATTTTTCCAAATTTACGAAAAATTGACAGTGAAGCATGGCCAACGTGATCTATACACTCTTATCTGATTATAAGCGAAAGCTGAAGATATAATTCCTAAAAATTAAATTTCTACAGCGTTTTTTCCGTGATGCAATTTGATGTGACACACCCTTTAATTATCAAGTAATGCAGAAATTTGTGTTTAATTTGTATGGCAGATCCCCTAGGGAGGAGGGAGGGGTTTCAAACTATCACGAAAACCTTCCCCGGCCCCAAAAACTCCTACATACCAATTTTCATCTTGATCGGTTCAGTGGTTTCCGAGTCCATAAAAATCATACAGACAGACAGACAGACAGAAATCCATTTTTGTGTATATAGATAATTTTGTAATAATTAAGTTTTTCAGTGATATCATGGAAACTCTGGCAAGTGTCTAGAACGTTTCTTGACAACGAGTTATTTATGTTATCGTAATTAATGAAGACCTGTTTGATTAATATCTCACGTTTGATAATATTCAATTTTACTCTTACTCTTACTATTAAATTAAAATTGCATTGAAAAATGTTGTGGTGAAGTGATCGTTACAGTAGAATTGCATTTGAAACTCTTGTAGCATAGAAAGGGTCCATTTTGTTCAAAATAAGGTATCCTAGTGACTGGGTTTTAAATTTATTATCTTGCACAACGTCAAATGTTTCATCTAACAAATTTATGCTCAAAAAAATATATACGTTGGTTTGTTACAAGTTCAAATAGGACTATTCCGAGCATCTTTCACTATACGGTTCTTTACGAGAACGTTGCCGAAACGGACAAAAATGGATTGTATTTCACCTTTTTTAGATGAGGACAGTCTGAATATTCCACGAACATCTTCAGTTTTGCATTGCACATTTAGTTTATTTAGGATTGCGTTGAGAACATCTAGGAGATTTTCGTCCGAAGTCCTGATAACGTCCCTTCCATCGAAGTCTGTGGTAGCATACCGTTATGAATCATATTTCGGACACTTTGTTCTAATATCTTGAGATGCTTAATGTACTGATGATATAACTATCAAATTAATATCACAATTGCTTCTTTACAGTAATCCCTTGGTTTCACTATCATTTCACATGAGAATTACATTTGAATTATAACATAATCGGCAGAAATCTTACAACACTACTCACTATCATTTGTTTTTGACGTTTGCTTAGCGTGAGCACGTAGAAATAACCCGTTCATAAATATTTAAATTTCTCCCGTGTTTCATCAGTTCTCATCATCGTTAACAGTTTACTGTGATTGCTTGGTAAGCGTTTCGCAGTTGACTATAAAATATAATCAAGTGTAATGAAATTTTCGTCCAAAAATTACAAATAATGTGTCCGAAATTTAAATTCAATCTGTCCGAAATTTGATTCAGTGTCCGAAGTTTGATTCTTATTCGCTCCATATGAAAAGCATTTTATTCGATGATTTTTTTATGTTTTCAATCAAATAGGTATCAAAGTAGATAGCTTATAAGCATATTGAACTAATTTATTAAAAATATCAACCAAATAATAATTGTGCATAAAGTTTAGATCTGTTTTCTGCATCATATGCCTTAAGCGTCCGAAATATGATTCAGAACGGTAATACATAGGCTGAAAGGTCCCGGGATTTTTTAACGGATGGCGTCACTAAAAAATGAACAAGATTCATTTGTCACTAGTTTATGCATGAAGTTTTATGACAATTCGTTTATTTGTTCACAAACATCGGTTGCTTAAGTGCCACTAGTATTCGTATAGAAAATCTAAAAAGATGATTTTTTGATGGGAAAAACTCCTGAACAATCAATGCAGTGGTTGACGAAATGTTATTCCACTTCTGCTCCTTCAGTTGATTGGCGTTTTAGTGAATGTAAAATGGGCCGTACAAGCAACGTAGATGCACCTTGCTATGGAAGGCCAAAAGAGACTACGAATCCAGAAATCGTAAAACAATTGCGTCGACTCGTTTTGGGCGATCGTAAAGTGAAGATACGCGAGTTAGATGAGACCAGAGGCATTTCAAACGAACGAGTGGGATGCATTCTGCACAACATTTTGGACATGAAAACAACTATCCGCGCGATGGGTGCCGCGTTTGCTGACCGTCGGCCAAAAACAGTGGCGCGTTGATGATTCAACAGCTGGTCTGGCATTGTTGAAACGTAATCGAGCGAATTTCTTTCGACGCTTTGTGACAATGGTTGAAAAGCGGAACAATTACCACACTCCTGAGCAGGGTTACCGTATCTACAGAATAATCTGTATTTATACAGATTTTTCAGACTTTTTGAATCCAAGAATCTGTAGATACAGATTACGGTTTTTTTTTGGTTTTCATACAGATGTACAGATTTTTCAAAATAACGATAAGGTACTATAGTACTGCATTCTCATGCTCAATCTAAGGCTAAAAGATGCAAAAGTCTGCGTCATCAGCTAGCTTTACAATAAATAAATTTCACTGTTTCACCAAGGTTTATGTGGTTGATGATATCCACGTAAACATTCAACAATTATTCATTCGTCAAATTCATAATAACTATGCCAATCAATGATACTAAAGCTAAGATTATGCTTCAAGATTGAACTTACCCTTTACCCTTTGCGGTCGTATTAAATTACGATATGTGTGTCGAACTGGTCCCATTTTTCAATCACATGATGTATAACTTTGTATAACAATACACAGTGCCGCAAAACATCGAGTTTTTCATTGATCCTTTCCTCAAGCATAAATGACAATTTTTGTTTATACTCAGTACCATTATCTATTATTCATAGAAGCAACGTCTTGGTTCGAAATTAAGTTCACAAGACATTAAAATTTGTTTAGAAAAAGTGTGAATTGGTATATTGTTGCATAAATTATAACATTAGTATACTTCTTGCTGTGGTGGCTGAAAGCAGACAAACGACTGCAAAGAAAGTACAGATTTCGATACAGATTTTCTGAGAAAAAACACAGATAAAAAGATTTTTTTGACACCAAAAATACAGATTTTATTATGGCAACCCTGCTCCTGAGTCCAATGGGCAGTCTGCAGAGTGGCACTGAGGCATAATTCGAAGTCTTAGACGTTGCGTACTACAGAAAGGGAATCGAATTGTTGGAAACTCGCTATACCAATTGTTTTGCCCTCGAAGGAAACTATGTTGGGGAATAAATACAGCTTTGCCCAAAAAAACGCTTGTTTTCTTTTTGTAAATCTTGTTTCACAAACTATCAATATTGGTAAACACTGCGTCTAGTGGAAGCCAGAAGATAAAGAACTAAGCAGTAGAGATTCATGAAGAAATAGGGATAAATTTGAATTTAGTTTTGAATTAAAGAAAAATGCTACTGAAAAAGTGATTTATTAACTGAAGTGTTAAGAATGATCCAAGAATAGATCGGAAGATGATCAAGAAAGAAAAGGTAAATAAAAAAGTATATAAGTGAGGGATTTCATATTTGACGATATTGAAACATGTACATGTGTATTGAAAAATAAATCATATCGAAAATGAAAATTATGGCGATTTTTTTAATTCTTTTTGGAGTTACAAAGTGCGAAAACCTTCAAAATATTTCCCTTTAAAAAAAGTTCCAGCTGTGACAGATTTTAAGTTGTTTAAATCAATTAAAAATCAACAAAAGGTCAAAACTTTTGTTAACTTGGTTCTGAAATGTTTAAAATCATTCTTTAACAACATGATCTTATAATACAGAAAACAAAATATAAAACAAAAACAATAATAATATTTACAAAATCAATGGGATATTTACAGGAAGAAACGAAGCATTTATAGAAATTCAATCATGTTCACAAATTTTGTTTAAGTAAATGCCATACATCAATTCACGGTTGCGCGTCCGCTTTGACCATCCTAAAGGTAATATTATATTATCAGGCACGTAGCGTAACTGGCACGGCACGTTTCATGCAAGACAAATATTATTGCGTATGTTTCAAATGTGTATGCGTATATATAGCGGAACGGCTCTGGACATACGCAGCACGTTCCAGACAAATGCATGAAGGAATATTCTTTTCTACATGGGCGAGTAGCACCATACATACAAACCCAACGTCGAAGTTCGTGGTGTGGGTGCGTTCGTCGCTCTTCGGTACGACATCGGTTCAATCACCAGTAGCATTTCTCCGCTCAGAGAAAGTACAGAGAAGTTGCTATGCCTGATGATATGAATACATCATGTATTTGTCTGCCGGTGTCGGTACGTGCCGTTTACGCTACGTGCCTGATAATATAAAACGGCCTTGATTCTACTTCTTTTCGATCATACAGGCTCTGCTTCTTGCGTCAAGAGACGTCGCACACTGGTCCCTCAGAAATTCTAGGTGGCATTAAACAGAAAAACGAACAACTGACCTAATGAATGGTCTAGTTTTGTTCTAAAGGGTGTGTCACATCAAATTGCATCACGGAAAAAACGCTGTAGAAATTTAATTTTTAGGAATTATATCTTCAGCTTTCGCTTATAATCAGATAAGAGTGTATAGATCACGTTGGCCATGCTTCACTGTCAATTTTTCGTAAATTTGGAAAAATGTCGTCGAACGAAAAAGAGCGTCGTGAATTAATCCTGTGCACTCATTTCGAGTATCCGGAGTTGTCACATCGGGACATCGGTAAGATGCTGGGAATCGTCCAATCCACGGTCAGCAGAGTACTAAAACGATACTACGATAATCTAACCATCGACCGGAAGGTGAAGAACGGCAAAAATGGATGCTCCGTAAGTGAAAAAGATCACAAGCGCGTAGTTAAGCAGTTTAGACGTGATCCGAGAAGTTCGGTCCGGGATGTCGCCAATAAGCTGAATTTGTCAAGTTCATTCGTCCAGCGGACCAAGCAGCGGGAGGGCCTGCGTACATACAAGGTTCAGAAGGCTCCTAACCGCGACGAAAGGCAAAACATGGTGGGGGAGACGCGAGCCCGGAAGCTGTACACCGAAATGCTGACGAAGCCGCATTGCCTGGCAATGGACGACGAAACCTACGTCAAAGCGGACTTTCGTCAGCTGCCGGGCCTGCTGTTCTTCTCCGCAGAGGACAAATTCAGCGTTCCGGAGGAGATTCGCAAGCAGAAACTATCCAAGTTTGCCAAAAAGTACATGGTATGGCAAGCGATCTGCTCTTGCGGAAAGCGGAGCGCCCCCTTCGTGATGACCGGTACGGTAAACGATCAGGTTTACCTTAAGGAGTGCCTACAGAAGCGCTTACTACCACTATTGAAGCAGCACGAGGGCCCGACCATCTTCTGGCCGGATCTCGCTTCGTGCCACTATTCAAAGGACGTGTTGGAGTGGTACGAAGCCAACGGGGTCACCTTCGTGCCAAAGGAAATGAACCCGCCCAACGCGCCGGAGCTTCGCCCAATAGAGAAATATTGGGCGATTATGAAGCAGGCCCTCCGGAAGAACCCAAAAGTTGTCAAATCGGAGGCGGACTTCAAGAGAAAATGGATTTCTGTTTAAAAAAAACTACAACCTGACGTTGTACAGAACCTTATGGACGGGGTAAAGAGGAAGGTGCGAGCATACGGGCTTAGGCTCGAAGTATGAATAAAAAGAAAATGCCAAAAGTTGTTTAATAGTTTTTATTTTACTGTCTAAAATTTTCAAAAGGATCGGTCTACTGGACGAATTTCTACAGCGTTTTTTCCGTGATGCAATTTGATGTGACACACCCTTTATAACATTCAAGGCATCTAGTATCACATATGGCATCAGTGTCCGTGACGATTTTCTTTGCGATAACGTAGTGTTTGATGCAGTTAACCAGTGTAGCGATAAACACACATGTTTTACAAATTTTGCACAAGTGCTACAAAATGCGTTAAAAAATAATGTGATGGTGTTCTGGATAGAGAATTTTATGCTGATTTCGAATTTGTATTCCGTTTTTAGTTTAAAAAAAATTGAAGTTGTGAAATGAGTGTTTGAAGGTAAGTACATTTTCTACATTGAATTTATATAAAAGTAGACCTACAAAAATTATCCAAACACCTCCAAAGTTTTTTATAACAAAATGTCTTTCTTAGGGTCCCCTCTACACTTTTTCTCTGTGACTTCTGGCCACCTTCGACCACTTTGCGAAAAAATTCCAAAAATATTTTGAAACCCCACACGTGTTTTTCGATTTTTAAAAAGTTGATCCCCAACCCCGCACCCTCTTTTGGGTTTTGGGTACAAAGAATATTGAAAACGTTTTCAGGAAGTTTGAAAACATATATTTTTAAGACACCCCACACGTGTTTTTTCCGAAAATTTAAAATTTTACCCCCTCCCCCAGCCCTTGTTCGGAGTTCATAACCAAAATGACTCAAAAATAGATTCAGCACCTTCGAATACCCCCGTACTCCAAATTACAAAGCATTTCCATTCATTTTTGTATTTAATGCCACCTAGAATTCCTAAGGGACCACTGTGCGTCGGACTGTCTCCGCTAGGTGGCAATGGATGTATGAAAAAAATGGAAAATTCATCATCGAATTTCAAAAACCGACCATGTACATTTTGTTTATTGGCCCAATAAAAATCTGTGCATAGTTTCAGCTCAATCGGACATGGTTTAGGGGTGCCTCAAAGCACTCAATGTTTTGTTTTTTTTTATCCTCGAAAAATTTCCAAGGGGGGGGGGGGGGTAGAGGAAATTTGGAAAATCCAATTTTTTCCGATGCCAAAATGACTTAAAAATGCATGAAACGAGATCTGGTGTTATCTTGAAAAAAAATTTTCGGCCGAAAGTCAACCTTTTGGGACTTAGCCTGAGAGGCAATGAAGCTATGGGAAAAAAATAATTATCGAATTTAAAGAACCATGTACATTTCGTTTATCGGCCCACAAATTACCTGAGCAAAGTTTCAGCTCAATCGGACATGATTTAGGGGTGCCTCAAGGCACTCAAAAGTTTTGATTTTTTTTGGATATTCAGGCTAAGTTTCAAAAAGTCGATTTTCAACCAAAATTTTTTTTTCGAGATAACACCAGATCTCGACATTTCATGCATTTTTAAGTTATATGGCATCGAAAAAAAAAACGATTTTCTAATATCCCTTTAAACCCGTGAAATTTATTTTATTCAATCCGATATGTTGGACAAATCATCAGTTTGGACGACACATATATATTTTGTTCAATCTGAGCGATTAATTAGCATAGAAATTGCTTTGAAATTTGGGGGCAAGGTGGTCATAGGTGCATAACGACTTACAATGTTATGTTTACTGAAGCTAATATGCCTCATCACATTCTGCTCTTGAAAAGGTTCCTTTTGTGGCTTTGACCCTGGAAAAATATGCCACACAAACTAAATCAAGCCTCATTATACGGAACGTTATGTGTTTCTTACAACGTTTTTGTATGCATGAGAAAATTTGAATTGAGCCTCCAGGTAAATAGACCAAGATTATATCATATATATACCTACTATGTCGAATATGATTTAAACAAATTCGGACGAAAAAAATGCTTAAATCTATCCCATTTAGCTTGATATGTGCGAGTGACCACTTTGCCCCCAGTAGGTGACATCTTTACCTCCAAGCAAAAAAAAGGTCGATTTTTCACCTTTTTTTTCTAATGATGAAAAATTTACTATTCTGAATTTTTGAAGTGAAAGCTGTACAACAATGAGTTGAGCTATAATATTCTAAGAAAAACGGGAATTGTAGCGGTATGTGGACACTGGAAATGGACATATTCCTTAAGGTGACCACTATGCCCCCACTTCCCCTACTAGTCAAAATGTACAAAAAAGTAATCGAGAATTGATTCAAAAGCATAAAGTGACTGCGATCACTATGATTCGGCAATAACTGACTAGAAGAAAAAATTAGATCTGTTTCATTATTATGTACTTACTTTTTATAAAGTTAAAGGACATAAAGTTAAATTGAAACTTAAAATTCTATATCTTTGAAAAACACCATGTAGTTATCTGCAAAAAGGAAATCTATTATACTCAAAAAAAAAAAAAAAAAAAGACAAATAGTACTTCTAGGAAACAATTTCGCTTGAACATTGATTTCAGTGATCATTGTTGGTACACCCATACCTCGCTTTACGGTCTAGATACGTTCTTGGGCCGCTTAGAAAGAAGCCGTATAACGAATCAATTATTCCATTACAAATGCATACAAACTCTATCGGATCGGTTCCAAGCTTGTTCAGCGAAAAGCCGTATAAAGAGCGGCCGTATAGCGAGGTATGAGTGTACACAAATTTAGAATCAGTAGAGGGCAGTTCTAAAATCTAAACGTTATGAGAAACTTAATGTTTGGAATCATTTCCGCTAACCCAACCAATAAAAAAATCCAAATCAGTATATTTCTAAGACAAGAAACAAAGATGAATATCGTAATGCTTTAGAATCCGGACTGCTTTTCAATCCGGACACTTTCTCATAATATTCAACATCATACCGCAACCATAGCATCTTTTGCATGATGAGACTGATAGTCAATATTAAAGGATGTGTCACATCAAATTGCATCACGGAAAAAACGCTGTAGAAATTCGCCCAGTAGACCGATCCTTTTGAAAATTTTAGACAGTAAAATAAAAACTATTAAACAACTTTTGGAACTTTCTTTTTATTCATACTTCGAGCCCAAGCCCGTATGCTCGCACCTTCCTCTTTACCCCGTCCATAAGGTTCTGTACAACATCAGGTTGAAGTTTTTTTTTTGAACAGAAATCCATTTTCTCTTGAAGTCCGCCTCCGATTTGACAACTTTTGGGTTCTTCCGGAGGGCCTGCTTCATAATCGCCCAATATTTCTCTATTGGGCGAAGCTCCGGCGCGTTGGGCGGGTTCATTTCCTTTGGCACGAAGGTGACCCCGTTGGCTTCGTACCACTCCAACACGTCCTTTGAATAGTGGCACGAAGCGAGATCCGGCCAGAAGATGGTCGGGCCCTCGTGCTGCTTCAATAGTGGTAGTAAGCGCTTCTGTAGGCACTCCTTAAGGTAAACCTGCCCGTTTACCGTGCCGGTCATCACGAAGGGGGCGCTCCGCTTCCCGCAAGAGCAGATCGCTTGCCACACCATGTACTTTTTGGCAAACTTGGATAGTTTCTGCTTGCGAATCTCCTCCGGAACGCTGAATTTGTCCTCTGCGGAGAAGAACAGCAGGCCCGGCAGCTGACGAAAGTCCGCTTTGACGTAGGTTTCGTCGTCCATTACCAGGCAATGCGGCTTCGTCAGCATTTCGGTGTACAGCTTCCGGGCTCGCGTCTTCCCCACCATGTTTTGCCTTTCGTCGCGGTTAGGAGCCTTCTGAACCTTGTATGTACGCAGGCTCTCCCGCTGCTTGGTCCGCTGGACGAATGAACTTGACAAATTCAGCTTATTGGCGACATCCCGGACCGAACTTCTCGGATCACGTCTAAACTGCTTAACTACGCCCTTGTGATCTTTTTCACTGACGGAGCATCCATTTTTGCCGTTCTTCACCTTCCGGTCGATGGTTAGGTTCTCGAAGTATCGTTTTAGTACTCTGCTGACCGTGGATTGGACGATTCCCAGCATCTTACCGATGTCCCGATGTGACAACTCCGGATTCTCGAAATGAGAGCACAGGATTAATTCACGACGCTCTTTTTCGTTCGACGACATTTTTCCAAATTTACGAAAAATTTACAGTGAAGCATGGCCAACGTGATCTATACACTCTTATCTGATTATAAGCGGAAGCTGAATATATAATTCCTAAAAATTAAATTTCTACAGCGTTTTTTCCGTGATGCAATTTGATGTGACACACCCTTTATATCAATTTAGTATAGTGTCAGACATAGTAACTAGCTGTTGACAAAAAAAAATGTCAATAATCAAAACAAATATGTGTGTTTCGCAAACCCATGTCCGGAATAAAAAAAACACATTCAGAAGATGATTTTGAACCCGGACTAATCAAACTATGACGATGAAAATCCCTATTGAAGGAGTTACATACGAGTATGTTACAAGCTCTAGAAATAATGGAGCAAGAATTTCCGGTGTTTGATGTTTGGTATAAATATATAACAGAATAACAACGAAATAATAAGCTTTACAAAAATCAATAACCAATTTCTCTAAAAAAAATGCTGCTGACAAATTGTGTCCGAAATTAAGAGCAAAGGTATCCGGAATTGAAATCATGATTAAGAAAAAGTGTCTGAATTAAAATCGCGACACAATGGAGAAATTTACAAATTATGAACAAATATAACAAGATTTTGTGGAATTCTGAGATTCATAACTTACATTAATGCCTTCTAATTCTATAGGAACGGTAATTTTACATGCTGTGATATGTAATGATTTTTTAGAAGTTGAAATCATTATTTGTAAGCGTTTAAGTGTCCGGACCTCGATGCATTACGATAAACGTGATTGATCAACTGATTGCTGATGAGCGTTCAGCTTCCTAATGAGCAATCTGTTGATGAATCGCGAAGGGCACTGAAGAGGCATGAGATTTTTTTCATCCCGTCTGCGGTTTACCTTCGTTTAGCTCCATAGAATCAGCAGGCTCATTAATGAAAGGAAATTAAAGAATATAGTGACCGCGTTCGATATCCTTCAAATTGCGATCAAAAGGGATGGCCCAGAAAAAAAAACCATTTTCTCAAATGATGAAAAAATATTTTTTCTTTTATGTTCTACGTATATTGGAGTGGTTGAGAAAGTGGAAACATCGAAAATAACGTAACGTAAGAAATAAAAGTTGTGGTTTAGACAATATTTCAACTGACATTCTCAAAAGTAACTCCATTGTTTTCTCACGTATTCTGTCGGAAGCCTTCAATAAAATTTTGGAAAGAGGTTACTACCCGGATTTTCTAAAAACTGCTGGGGTTGTTCCTGTTTACAAATCGGGAGACGCATGTGATCCTAGCAATTATCGTTCGATTTCAACGTTGTCAATTTTCAATAAAATACTGGAAAAATAACTAACTAAAAGAATCACATCAAAGTATTGTATGACTTGCAGTATGGTTTTCGAAAAGGGAGTAGTACATCTACCGCAACTGCTGAATTGTTGGATGACGTTATAAATGGAATTGATTCTAAGCAAGTAGTTGGTGCGCTTTTCTTAGATTTGCGTAAAGCATTCGACACTTTGAACCACTCCATTCTGCTGAAAAAACTCGATAGCTATGGAATCAGGGGTGTTGCAAACGACGTGATTCGCAGCTTTTTGTCAGGAAGAAAACAGTTTGTAGCAGTAGGTTTTTCTAGCAGTTCAACGAAGTCTATTGGAGTGGGCGTACACCAAGGGAGTAACATAGGTCCGTTATTATTTCTTCTGTATGTTAACGACTTATACAGGCTCCAGTTGAAGGGAACTCCGCGTCTTTTTGCAGATGATACCGCACTTTTCTATCCCCAAACTAATGTTGAGCAAATAGTCTGTAGCATGAATCATGATTTGAAGTTTCTTTCTGAATACTTCGCAGCCAACCCTCTTTCACTAAACGCCTCCAAGACTAAATGTATGTTTTTTTTATTCTTCTAGAAAATCTCCCACAGCACAGCAGTGTTATGCTAAATTCATGTGGAATGGAATAAGTCAAATCATTCAAGTATTTGGGCTCTGATTTTGGACTCAACACTCTCTTGGTTTGGTCACGTCGAATATGTTGAGAAGAAAGTTTCATCTCTTTGTGGAATAATTCGCAGGGTTAGCCAATTCGTATCACGCAGCATTCTCTTTAAATTTTATTTTGCTCACGTCCATTCCTTAACTATCTTGTTATAGCCTGGGGTCGAGCATGCAAATCTCACTATATTTAAAAAACCAGTATTGTTCCCTACTCTGCAACTATCTACAGACAGTTCCCATAACATTCTTCCAGTAGTTAGCCTTTGCGACATGCAATCAATTATGTTTGTTCACGACACCCTTCATAACAACAACTTCCATCATTCTATCCAGATACCTTCCACTAGCCATAGTTATCCGACCAGAAATTCTAACAATTTAAGATTATTAAGAGCACACACACAGTTTGGTCAGAAGAGGATTTCAATTGTTGGTCCGAATAATTATAACGCATTGCCTACTGAACTGAAACGAATTAGCAATCGCAGCATATTCAAAATCAAACTTGAAAAGTTTCTTAAGGAAAATCTACATGACATCCTTGGTTGAGTAACATTAGTATGATCTACCAGAAACCTTAACAAGCTAACAACATAAATGTAAATGTAAATTTGTAATGGTTTTATATGTCTTATACCAGTGAGTCCCTTAAAAGGAATCTTTTTCCACTGGGATTTCACACCCATTTCAAATAAATGACTTTAGTTGTCACACATATTTTTTATTAATTTTTAGTTTTCTTCTCAGCTCATTTTTATTAGTTTATTAGCTTTTTTCTGTTACATATTATTTTTTTTTGCTGCACAGTTCGAGCTGAGATAGTTGCGTCCACTACAAAGGGGTTCATTCGAGCTCTTTGGTGTGGGGGATAGCGGAGGGTAAAAAAAAATAAAAATGACTTTTCATGACATATCTACCAGGCATGCTTGCAAAGAAACCATCGGTAATGAATCAATAGTCCGACATTCTTAATAAGTATTCGAAGTTTTATAGTTTTCCGTATATAGAATTTGAATTTGAATTTGAAAAATTAAAAATCTGAACCATAAAATTTTAATCGAAATTTTAACGAAAACAGAAATTGAAGATAAATCAAATTCTGCCGTCATTATCAAAAATTTTTCATTTTCAAGAGACAGAAAAGCTGGTTCTTCATCAAATATCCATTTTCGCAATTATGATACAGTCACATACAAGTGATAACTCGACCTTTGATTGCCTGTTTGTTATAAATTTTTGTATAAACGGTATCCAAATTTAATACTGCATCCTTTCGAGCAACCTATTCAAATTGTCCATTTTTTGCAGTTTTTTTAAGGGTATTCTACAGTTTTCGACTTCGGTCCCTACTACATTCGTAGCCGTGATGAGGTCCGCAAAATAACGACCGGAAAATCTGTTGTTAAGCGTCTTTTTCATCACTTCTCATCTGCGACGATATTAAATTTGGGGCATATTTTTCGTGTGATAAGTTTTTGATTAACGAGCAAACGATTTTTTTTTTTATCTCGGCAAGTGGCCGAGACCGGAACGCCTCCGTCGATTACTAACCTGACCAAACTTATTTGATTATCATTTAGCGCATTTTATGTTTTTGTTCACCGCGTTTGAGAAAACGTCGCCTTCGAGAGAGTGCGAGGGTGTGCAGTGGTGAATAATTTCGTTACATGGCATGATGCGTGGTTTGGTTTCGTTCGAGCTATCTTCTTTTCCTCTTTTTTTTTTTGAAAAGCGAAGGGAAAGTGGAAATTGACGTTGCCGGTCGTGTCGCCTTCGACGGGAACACTTCTCTCCGTGATTTCCTCCGTTTTTCTTCAGTGCGGGTATAATAAAATTAGGAGCGCTAATGGAACGGTTCCTTGCTTGGGGCCTCGCAGGGCATTCAGGGCCCGATGAAAAGAGGTGCAGAAAATTGAGCGTTCACCCGAAAATTAAAAAGCCGGCGTCGGAAAGGAGGATTTCCTTTTTTGTTCCAGCCGTGATGGAGTGTCTGCGGGAGCTCTTGCTTTTTTTTTGCTAACATCGACATTTAATTGATTTTTTTTTGCACTGTCCGTCAATGGTGCGAGGATCGGTCTGAGTTCTGGCGCCAATCAATGTTTAGGCTGAGCGTCTGAAGAGGGTTGACTCACGAAAGTCTTACACCGTTTTACATACGAAGAATAATCGAGGAACCTCTCCCTGTTCAACTGAAAAATAAATTTTGATATTGCTGAAGTTAAAGATGAAGAAAAACGTCATCGAAAAAAAATCATAAAAAAATTTTCAATTTAAAATTTTTAAATTTGACACATTTGACTTTGTCCCTTTTTCAAATTTTCTAAGCATTGACATAACGAAATGTACACAATATTATGCACGAAGCATTTGTTAATCTCCTTATAAACGTATCACTCACATCCGGTCGCAGTTGGACAGTAATTCTCTCGTGATGGTGCAAACTGTCTAGATGAACAATTGTGGCTTTCGGAGCCACAAAACCGGACAAAAACAACAACACAATGAGATTGATTTAAATTTCTTCAGGAAGACCACAAACGGTCCCCAGGTAGCACAATTTACACCGGAGCCATGATGGAACCGAGCTGGGGCTGTTGTGAACGGATGCGATGGCAAGAAACGAACCCATTCCAGTGACTAGGCACTGTCCTTAGTTAGTTAAGCTTAAACACATGGGTCCATTCACACGCGAAACCGAACTTTGTCCTGGATGTCAACCAAACTCGAATAGATTTAAATACGTAAAACGGAAGAGCGCTTCCGAGGATTTTACAGATTATGCTGCATATAAAGGACTTTGTAGTGGGATGCTTGAGGAGTGAAATGGGTAAACACGGTAACTAGAAAACAACAAATGGACACTTTGTGTATCTCCATTCATGTCAGTTGGTAGACTCATGTTCCCTTTACATGGTCAAAACAAAGTCCAAGCAAATGCATCTGCTTTAACGTGTTTGTAGGTATTTTCATTAGCTCAGACTGGAGGATTACAACTTTCTGGAGGCCAACAAAAATAATTCGTATTAATTTCATGACGTTGTTGATTTATACACACCATTCCACCCTCGTGCACAGTTGGCAGTATCTTTTTGGGTCAGCTATTTTTGCTCACTTATAAATGAACTCTCTTCTGTTGTCAGTGGGCAGCGAAATTCTGTTTACGTTGTAAACAGCGGGGCGAAGACCGGCCCATCAACGCAAACTACCCACTTATTAATGGAGTTGTTTTTGAACCTGAATCCCATTTCCATCCATTTCGTCTGTCTCACTCATATCTCCCCGTCATCTCGTTCCAGATAATGTTGTTATGGTAATGGATCTGAAGGCTGGCAAACATCTCGTGGCACCAGCAATAAATAATATCAGCTGCTCGAACAATCGTTTCGCCGGCCATTTCTTCGCCCAGATTGGTCCGTTGGATGTGCTGCAGGCGCTCTTCATAGTACTACTAACGTTTCTGGTGATCAGCGCGAACCTGATGGTGATCGTGGTCATCAACAGCCGGCGTTATGCGGCCTACATACACCCCCAGCCGCGCTACCTGCTAACCTCGTTGGCTCTGAACGATCTCGCCATCGGGCTGCTGATCATACCCTTCGGGGCGTTACCTGCCTTACTACACTGCTGGCCTTACGGTGAAATTTTCTGCCAAATTCAGGTGAGTTCAGCCATATACAGCTCCACGTCCTTGACATTATTAATTTTTGTTATCCCTCCCTGGCAGGCTTTACTTCGTGGAGCTTTATCACAACAAAGTGCTGTTATCTTAGTTTGTATGGCAGTCGATCGGTATCTGTGTGTGCTGCATCCCCGGATTTACTACAAGCGGTCCAGTAAAAAGGTAAGTGAAGAATCACAGTTTCCGTCATCGACCCGATTAGTGTCAATGCGACACACTTTGGGATGCCGAACCAAATCGCGGCGCTTTTTAGAGCGTGACAATTGAAGTGTTCTTCCTTTTGACGGCGGAAAAGATTCAAATAGCACAACCACGGCACGACCAAGGGAATGAAACATCAGCAGAACCGAACAAACAGCAGCAAACTTTTGCGAGCGTAATTCCCGCCATCACGGCCAATTGATTCCGGAGAGGAAAATGTAGTGGAAAGAAATTCGGGGAAATACTGTCGGCACTCGAGTACCATAAAGAAATTCGGCATATTATGGGGTGTTCCGCATTGCTAATTGGGATCCATGATTTGTTAGTTTTCACAGGGCCAAAGTTCGGTCTGCCGAAGTGAGTTTTCTTCACTCGATTCTTGTGTATAATGTGTACGGATTTGGCATACTGATTCGCAATAATTTTCAATGATTTTGAAAGTTCGCATTATTAAGTCTTTTGTACCTTCCTTGTTGCTAGCAAGCATTAAAATTGGTTTCTTGAGGATGTTTTTATTCTTTTTATGGAATTCAGTGCTATACTAACAGGTGATTTTTTTGCTATCTGGTTTTTCAGTTCAATGTTCTTCACAGATCACGCGTGATTTGTGCCATGTATCAAAATTAAAGTTGTGTTAAGTTGTGTAAATTCATTTTGTACCAACAAACACAACGAACAACGCTTACAAATCATTGTTTTTTTATTATCAAAATTAACGCTTTGTTTAAAATGTGTATTTTTTTTGTATTATCGAAAAATTGTCTTTGGTGATGAAGCAATTTTTTTATTGACCTGATACGTAATAAGTAAATATGCCATGTTTGGTGAAATAAACCATCACAAACAATACAAGAACTGCCAATGGATCCCGAAAAATGAACTAAAGGGTGTGTCACATCAAATTGCATCACGGAAAAAACGCTGTAGAAATTCGCCCAGTAGACCGATCCTTTTGAAAATTTTAGACAGTAAAATAAAAACTATTAAACAACTTTTGGCATTTTCTTTTTATTCATACTTCGAGCCTAAGCCCGTATGCTCGCACCTTCCTCTTTACCCCGTCCATAAGGTTCTGTACAACGTCAGGTTGTAGTTTTTTTTGAACAGAAATCCATTTTCTCTTGAAGTCCGCCTCCGATTTGACAACTTTTGGGTTCTTCCGGAGGGCCTGCTTCATAATCGCCCAATATTTCTCTATTGGGCGAAGCTCCGGCGCGTTGGGCGGGTTCATTTCCTTTGGCACGAAGGTGACCCCGTTGGCTTCGTACCACTTCAACACGTCCTTTGAATAGTGGCACGAAACGAGATCCGGTCAGAAGATGGTCGGGCCCTCGTGCTGCTTCAATAGTGGTAGTAAGCGCTTCTGTAGGCACTCCTTCAGGTAAACCTGCCCGTTTACCGTGCCGGTCATCACGAAGGGGGCGCTCCGCTTCCCGCAAGAGCAGATCGCTTGCCACACCATGTACTTTTTGGCAAACTTGGATAGTTTCTGCTTGCGAATCTCCTCCGGAACGCTGAATTTGTCCTCTGCGGAGAAGAACAGCAGGCCCGGCAGCTGACGAAAGTTCGCTTTGACGTAGGTTTCGTCGTCCATTACCAGGCAATGCGGCTTCGTCAGCATTTCGACGTACAGCTTCCGGGTTCGCGTCTTCCCCACCATGTTTTGCCGTTCGTCGCGGTTAGGAGCCTTCTGAACCTTGTATGTACGCAGGCCCTCCCGCTGCTTGGTCCGCTGGACGAATGAACTTGACAAATTCAGCTTATTGGCGACATCCCGGACCGAACTTCTCGGATCACGTCCAAACTGCTTAACTACGCCCTTGTGATCTTTTTCACTGACGGAGCATCCATTTTTGCCGTTCTTCACCTTCCGGTCGATGGTTAGGTTCTCGAAGTATCGTTTTAGTACTCTGCTGACCGTGGATTGGACGATTCCCAGCATCTTACCCATGTCCCGATGTGACAACTCCGGATTCTCGAAATGAGTGCACAGGATTAATTCACGACGCTCTTTTTCGTTCGACGACATTTTTCCAAATTTACGAAAAAATTGACAGTGAAGCATGGCCAACGTGATCTATACACTCTTATCTGATTATAAGCGAAAGCTGAAGATATAATTCCTAAAAATTAAATTTCTACAGCGTTTTTTCCGTGATGCAATTTGATGTGACACACCCTTTATTTGGCGCAATTCGTGGCCCGTAGCAATCATTGGCCCGTACTTCTTTGAAGATGAAGATTAGAATAACGTTACTGTTAATGGTTATCGCTATCGTGAAATGATTGATTTTTGCTCAAAATATATGTGCTAAACCTAGTTCACATGTGTTTTCAACAATACGGTGCCAAATACCACAATAAAAAAACCCAGGGATAAGTTGAAACAGCGGGGAGAAACGACTTTTTTTTACACTTTGCTTCAGACGTTGGACTTCTACATGAATAAATGATGATAAATTAACAATTACATTTATATTTCTTTTCTCAGTATGTTGTACATAGACATGAGACAAATCAAATTTGTAAGCCATATTCGTTAATTTTTCAACATATTTGTCTCTTTCAAATAATACGCAAATTTTTGATTATTGTCTACTCTCTGATCCCTACATAACACGTAACAAAAGGTGATTCGCATGAAACTGTTTAGACTTATTTGGATTTATTTCTAAACCGGTCTTCCACGCTTCCACGCGAAGCGTCCAGAATAGTATTCTTGATTTTTTTTTTATTCGTATATTTATTCCCAGCACGCAGTGTCCATTTAGAGTGTATTGGACTACTCACTCATATCTCATGTGTATCAAAACCCTTTTTTTCATTACTTCATGTGTAATTCCTTCAGTTTAGTGTCATATAAATCAGTTGTAAATAGTTCGACGAGCATAACCGCACATTAAACTCATGATAGCTCAGCGTTTCAATTAACCCCACTTTACGATGCAAGTTGAAATCCGCAAATCCACATTTAATAAGTAAAAATTGATATTCTTCGGAACACCCAATGTAAACCTTTATTTTATACCGAAAGTCATCTGCCATACCTTGTATATGATGCATACAGATTTCAATCTAATGATTTTGTGACTTTTTAAGATAACTTTCAAGTTGAATTTAAAACCGTAGTTTCAACTTACTTCGATCTTGAGTAAGACCGTTTGGATGTGGATTTATTTTCGCGGTGCAATGCTTTCAAAGGTTGGATTTGGAATGGGTATAGCATTACATGGGATTTTCCTAATTTGCTTAATCCATTAACGACCAAACATTAAAAACATTTTTTTTACGAGAGCCATTGGTGTAATTTTGATTATTGATGCTAAAGAAACCTCAATGTTCAAGAATTATTTTTTCTCATCTTTCATTTTCATTTCTTTTCCTTCACTTTTTTGCAAGTACAAACACACTGTGAACAAAAAAGTCACTTCAATTAACAAATATATGGCATTCATAAATGCATTAATTTTGCATCCCGATATGAACAAGAACAGAAGGATGGGAGTCTCTGAGGAAACCCGAATTTATCCACCTATGGTGAGATATGAGATATGACCTTACATACTTTATGAAAACTCTTTTTTTTAAACGAGAAATATTGCTGTAATTTTCATTGTTGGCGGTAGAGAAACGTCAATGCTCGAGAATCATTTCTTTCCGATTATCCATTTCCCGAAAAATTGATCATATTTCAAAGACCTGCATTGCGAAAAAACAATGGCAATGAGGGGTGGGAGATTCTTATTTAGTGGAATATAATCGTCATCTGGGTTTTATTCGTCAATCAGATGGCCCACCGGATCCGGCGGAAGAATATTCACACCAATAGTCTCATTAAAATCGTCTTCACACGTTCCGATGACTACCTTCATCTGGAATTATAAGGAATGCTATCACCTGAGATTTTGGAACGTAAATTTTTATCAATATTTGCTAAATTAATAGATGCTTATAAACGATTTTTCAAACAGCTGGTACGAAAAGGGTTAATGTCAGCTTCCCAATTCATTTGAAATTCAAAAGTTCAAGAGGATTCGGTGCATGCTGTACAAACAGTTTACATCAGTGGTTTCCAATCAATTTTATCGAGAGGAAGGTTATTCATAATGAAAGCTTGATATCAAAGAATGTTCCTTCAGTTGATGATATCAATTATTCAAGGAAACAGTCAAAAATGGTTCACTGAGATTATGAAGCCGACTCATTTCCAATATTTGTTGCACCTTTCAAAGAATGCTGGTTGGATCATGCTCCTAGTTTTATTTTCCAGAAAATAGATCACAGATCTGCTATTGTGTCCAGGTCAATCAAGAATTCTGATTTTCCTTTCCATTAGCCATTGTGTGAAGGCCGTGCCAGATGATGGTGGGAGGGCGGGCGTTCCACTTAGGCACTTGTGGAAGGACACTAGCAAACCTTTATGTCCTTTGAAAGGACGGATTGGTTCCACAAGCACGATAACAGAACCACCTCGATCCCAAGTGGACTGTATCACTTCTTTGGCACTTCCCTCTGGATGATTGCTGGTCTTCCGGTGGAATCAGGATGATGATTTGCTAATTAACCCTTTAACGGGTACCGGCATTTATACTGCCACCAACGATTTTTTTTTTCTCTTATTTAACAATAAATTATCACTTCTAACCTTATGTGCTAGCTTGTTCTGATGTCTAGCAACATGCCTGGTTTTTTTGAGCGCGAAAAAATTAACAACTGCTCTTTTTGAGACATTTTTGTGTTAACAACTCCCAATTTAGAGCAGCAAGAGCACATTACCGGTGAAGTTATTGAAAAATAGTCATTTTGTTGATGTTTTCAATACATATGAACTGTTTAGGACCTGTTGAGTCCGATCATGAATTTTGTTAGTTGTTTTTGTTGAAACTAACATCAAAATTTCAATTACAAACACAACATTTTTACCATCAAGTGTTTTACGCTAGCCGGGCAGGTGCCACCAATGTTTTCAATGTTTTTGATTGTTTTGCGATTTGAAAAAAATGTTCTGTGTATTTTAGCATCTAAACATGTCGTTGTATTGGAGTTTGCTTTGATTACATGCCTAGCTCTCACGGCCCGTTAAAGGATTGAAGAACTAGTTGATGGTTTTGGCTTTATACAGTTTTCACTCACACGGTTAAAATACAAGGATTGTCTTTACTCAATGGTGGTTGAAAATGGAGTGAGAATGGTAAGGTAAGGTATTGTATTATAGAGACTTTAAACTTTTTCAGTTCATTCGTCTCTAGCCTTGAGAAAGGCCCTTGGAAAACTTTACTCTACACCAGCACTGAGAAAGGCACTCGATCCCTCGCCGTCCAGCAACGAAGTTGCTCAGTCGGTGTCCACGCAACGAATGATGAGAAAGGAATTAAACTTAAGGCTAATATGTACACACTTTCTCTATATACACGGAGTTTCTTCTCTTTCTCTCCCGTTACATTGGCTGGTGGTGATGTCGAGCGGGTGGGACATACCTTTCTGTTTTGCTCGCGTCACATTACGAAAACTTTCCGCTTAGCTCCGAGCAAGGCGCGTAGAAGTATATCCTAAGGTGGGCCAACTTGCTAAAACCACTCTTCAGCCATCTTGTAAGTCTACTGTGTTTTGTTTGTAAACAAAACACAATACGTTTGTGCCGAAGCTCGCTCGTGATCAGTCTGTCTCTTTCACGCTTCAAGGAAAGAATTCCCCTTCTGCTTTCTTCCGTACTGTTTTCATATACCCCTCCCCTAACCAACTTAGTGACGAAACGGCCTCACCTAGTACCATAGACCCGTCTTGGCTCCGAGATGAAGAATAGAAGGTGGGACGATTCACGGGTTTTGGTTGTGTTGAACTTTGATTGTGTTAGTAGCCAGGAAGATAAGAAGTTCACATAACAGGCATACCAGTCAGTTACTCAAATGGTATAAAATTGAATGTGTCAACGAATAACGTTGAAAGAGGATATACAGAAGCTAATTACAGATTTCCAAATCATATTTTTTGCATTATGAAAAAAAAATAACAGAACATATTACGAACTATAATGTTTATTTTCTTCTTTGATTTCAGAAATAGTATTCTAATGTCTACTATGTTTGGATTCTAGAGCAACTCCATGGAAGTTTGACTTTTGTCAGCAATTGTAATTACTTTTTTCCGAATTAGGGTGCCGAAAACTTCAGTCGTCTAAAAGTAAGACGCAAGCGGAAAACTTTTCGTCTCCATCTAAGTCATACGGAGTCAATAAAATTTATTTTTCAAGTTCATTTTACATGAAAAATAAAAAGTTTATTGGTCTGAGCCTAGGGGCACGGACGGGATCTTGACATAGGACTGTGATTGTGTGTAGTAATTGCATTTAAATTGAGTTTTTTTACTGTGCAAAATCTATTTTTTTCTCTTTTAATACATCAAATGGATGCCCTGGAAAAACCGTTTCCTGTATGTACTTGTATCCTTTAAACGGGTTAGATGACATAACGTGGTAGAATTCGGTACCACATTCTGTTCAAAAATGTACACAAAAATACCATTAAAGTCATTGCTACCCTTTTCTTCTGTTTATTCAATCATGCAGATGAAGACAAAGAGTCATCATGTATCATTTTTAAACACAAGTCTAAATAGTTAAGACCTACATAAATATAAGCCTGAGTCAAATCACACATCTATGACTACAAAAATATATTATAGATAAAAATAGCATTATGTCCTTCGTTGAAACGTTGTCCGGAACATTGTTTGTAATAGCTTTATAGCCCGGTAAGATCGCAACTACTCAAGCTATCATAATCTGATTTACGTGAGTATACCCTTTCGATCATCTAAATCAACAGCCAGTTAAATTCATTAATTGTATTTTTACATAACCAAACAACATTCTCACTATTATGACATCCTGGACCACAATTGCATAAACTGATAGTAGCAAGACCTATACGATAAAAATTTGAATTGAGCGCGAATGGATTGGGCAACGTACAATACAATAGCTGATAAATGCCTATTATCGGTAAATGGAGAATAACTCATTATACGCATCAACTCATATTGTGAGCTAACGCCCGAATCTAGACAAACGTTGCGTCGGGGAGGAAGCGAGTGGATAGTGCAATCGAAAGAAAATATATATATCGTCAATTTGTTAACTTTTTTTACTATATTCACTGTTCATGTTTTAAGCAAAAAAAAAAATACTGGATTAATTTCCTGTCTTCTGATATATAACATAACATTTATTGCAATAACCATTTTGAGTAATGTGCGTTTGAAAACTCTTAATAAATCGTTACATTTTTCGTAGAGTGACCCCCCTATATAGAAATCAAAGACATAGTCCTATGTCAAAACTTGCAACCATTTTCCCATGCACTGTCAAATGTTGACTATGAATTTGTTCGTTTACGTTTTTGGTCGACGTAAAGAGAAGTAAAATTGAACTGAAATCAAGTTAGAACACTTCAAAAATACTGAAATTTCAGTTTCTGTTAAAATGTCGGGCCTTTATGATTTTGAACGCTAGCATTGATTTAGGAAAAAAAAGTAGTTCGTTCATTTAATTTTCTTATTTTTACTTTTAATAATAACACTTTTCCTATGTAGTGGACTATTATAAGAAAAGTAACACACATAAACAAAATCTGTGACGTCACAAATTTAAAAAATCTTCCCATCTTTCATTTTCCATCTCGGCTTAGCTCGCTTAGCAGACATGTCAGGACATGTTGGGGCGCGAACACATTGCATATCAGTTTTGATGTATACATCTTGCTGTAATGTGTATCTACGATGCATCTTCAGTTAACGTACACTTGCTAAAGGTTTTCGCTCCAAATAATTCTCCTTCGTAATTTTTCATTCAACGAATTAGAACTCTGCGATGCCGGAAGTTGCTAACGAGCTCCCTGATTTGACCTTGTCGGCACAGGAAACGATGAAAATTAGTTGATTCGAGAAAACATTTCACTTTTTTAATGAAATATTACCATTGTCACTCACTATTTTTGCTGCGACAGACTTCGAGGTTATGCCTACCAATCGAGTTGGAAATTTATCAACATTTGTTAAACATTCTATACACTCAAATTCCCCAGTCCGTGAATGGTTTAAATTCACGGACTATGGAGGTATTCTCATTTTACAATACATTTGTTGTGCACATTCGTGTACTTAAGGCGGCATTCCATTTATTCGACATGCTACATGCTACAAGTCAATGGTAAACAACAATGGATATGATGCTTGCACAATTTTTCATTTCGTTTCCACCTCAGCCACTACACAGTAGTACGCGAACGCTCTAAAAGTCTTTCGAAGACAGTTTGCATGTAGAATTTGAAATATAAAAGTTAGAGCGAAAAAATATTTTTTTTCATGGTGACCCTAACGTAACATAGAAAAAAGACGCTATATCGATTATTTTAAGAGATACAGATAAACTTTGTTCTACAAAGATGTCTCAAATAACTGGGACTACAACATTGTCCAACAATGTTCACCTCTATCTCTAAAGATAAGAAAGTTATATTTTTTATTTCATCGACAATTTTGGTCACCCTATTTTTGATAACATAAAAATGAGTGCTCTATCATATGTAACAACTTTGTCTAAAACAGTTTTTGTCTAGAGAATAACCGTCAAGCTCTAAATGCTAATTTCCACTTAAATGCATCTCCTGGACCATTGTGCATTGACTTGTAGCATGTTGTATGTTGAATAGATGGAATTCCGCCTTTACATACCCGTGAGGTCAACAACGAGCCACCAATGTAGTGGTGAGGCACAATTTTTCTATAACGCTGTGAATCAGACACGCAAAAGCGGTCGCTCGAAATACAAATGCAATGAAGAAGAACCGTAACAAGAGCACAAACACCATTGGAAATGAAATATTGCAATTCATATGTCCAAACGATTTGATTTGTTTATGCTATTTCCAGCAAAATTGCTACCAGATAGTGTCACACTTACACTTACACTCATTGTTTTACAATTTAGAATAATTGAGAATTTTTTGAGTTTCGCGAAACAACCGATATGTTGATTAATATTAAGTTCACTCGTATGTATGCTGCATCTCTAGCGAGCGATTCACGGGCGATCAATTTACACAACAGGCTTTGCTATGGTAGGGGTTTATGAAAATAACATCACACCGATTCGATATCATTCGCGCCCGAAGGGTCCTAAAATGTATAATTTTTTTCATAGTAATAACTTTCTAGGTTGTTCCAAAATCGATTGATGCAAATATCCTGTAAATCCATCAAGAATGGACTGGCCAATAAACACATGAAATTGGACAATATGTTCCCGAAAGACGTAAACCTATGTCGAAAAATACGCTGCTTAGAACAATTCTGTTGCTTCCACATTCAAATTAGTGGAATTAATTAACATTAAACAAGTTATTTTATAACTCTTCATTAGCAATTATTGGTTACGTAAATCACTACGATGGGCTCCATGTAAATTGATCGAAACATATTTAATGGATTGGATTATGAACGCAAAAATAGATCATTTGCAACAATGTTAATCGTGTTTGCCATCAGCTACTCCCAAAGCCGATCTACTCCAGAATAATACCATCATCTGTGCCTGGTGGGATTGGAAAAAAAATCTCTTTTATAAGCCTCTACCTAGCAACCAGTCGATAAGGTCTAACATATACTGCTCGGAACAGGAAAAAATCAAGGCGACGATTCACGACAAACGTCAGATTATCGCTTGTTCAAGTCCCTGAAAAAAATTCTTTAAGGCAGAAACTTCTAATCTTTGGGCATTTTTTTTGTCATGTGAAACCAAACCAGTTCTGGGAGAAATTTCAGGATAACCCAACAGAATATACCCATCAAAACAACACATTTTTTACTGTGGGCTTCAAACAATCGTTTTTCAGACCACCAGCCATCATTCTTGCTTATTTTCGTATAATACAATCGAACCCAATAATATTATTTTCGCCTTCATGAATGGCGCTTTTCCAACCATGAATAGTTCATAATCAACCGTTTTTCAATGTTTCTCGCGCATACTAATATCTTAAAAGTCGATTTCACACTGTTAGATGTGACATATGAACAAAAAATGCTCACTTTCTTTTATTTAGACATTTTTCTTTTTCGGTTTTACTGCAAAGTTCTTGCAAAAAAAAAAAAAAACAATCAATGAGATGTAAAAGTTCTGATCGCAAATTTACAACAGAATTTGCGAACTGACAACAATTTTCGGACGTTTATCGAAATTCATAACATTTTAGCGTTCTGAAGCAAAGACGCAGCTGCAACACTGGAAGTGAAAGAAAATTCGGGTCTTTGAAATCTAACACAAAAAGAGTGTATTAGTTAGTTTACAATACGAAGATAGCAGGGATGAATAAACTCTTTACTGTTCGCTCTCATAAAAACAGAACTTATTCAATCGTTGTTTGACCATTGTGTGATTTTTCCTATCTGATTTCATTTAACGAAATCAAGACATACTACAACAAGGAAGCAAATTACATATTTTCAACGAAAATATCAGTACATATTTTAAATTCATTTATCCCATCCCGATGCAGAGCTTTAAAACTTATAAGAGTTCAATAGGTTGAAATTTATTTAAATTCCCTGCGACCGTACGACAACTGATTGACAAATTTTATCCAAGACGATATCTAAATCAACTAAAACACCACAGAACCCCGTACAATCTTGTTCCGTGGAGACATCATCGTGAAATTCTCTGACACACACACATATCGCATCACCAATGAGACAAGCAACAGCCGTTATCCTATTAAACTTTAGTCTGCATTCCCAATTCAATATGAATAACTCTATCTCCGGCATCGAACGGAACCTGTCGTCGAGATTGCCAATATCGGCTTTGTTGCTCGTTGTTTTCCACAAGAATGCCAGCGGGAAGCAGCCATCACATTGGCTCAATCATTTCCGTCTGCATATTTTCTCATGCTTTCCATTCTGCTCCCAGGTTGGTGCCCACCCACAAAGAGAAACACATGCTTAAAAGAAGGGGCACAAGACGGTAACCGCTCCTCGCTTCTGTTGAATGAAATTGATCTTCTGCCTCGATGCGCCCATCTAGTTCGATGTGGAGCCGTCTTCTGTTCGGAGGGGTTGGGTGGCTTAAACGGTATGATAAAGTGGCGTTTGAAGGTATTTATTTTCTGGTGGAAATAAGCTTTGAACTGACTACATCGTGGTTATGCAGTTAATTTGCTGAAGACAATGTGAAATACATCTGCCTCATAATACAGGCCCTCATTTGTGTTGGAGAAATTTTGGAGAGTAGATTTTAATTGTTTTAGATATTCAATCTGGAATTTTTAGCTTTATAGCATTTAGCACCAAAAAGCACCATAATGTAGACTATCTAACTGAGCTAAAATACAAACGAGGATAGATACCAGTAGGTCAGTAACAGGTTTATACAATTAGAAAATTTTCGCCGTCAAATGCAACCAGCTGTATCTGAATAAGTTTATTTTTCGAAGAGTTATGACTGTTTAAATATTGACAAAATTTTGCTAGTCTCATTCTTTATGTCTATCTCCTGTACATTTCATTGACTGCGCAACTGAAACGTTTGCACCAAACATTGTAGCCATTTGTTTGAACATGATAAAAACAATTCGCGCAGCCAGACCATAAGCAAACAAACATATTCCCTACTCAAAACGATAACCGACTCCAGCATGAATCGAAGCCATAACTCATTCGTTGGTATGAACAACAGCAATAACAACAACAACAGTGGGAGCAAAAATCTGTGTCCATGCGAAGCGGGGCGTCACTTTGATAAATTCGAATCAGGACAATCTGTTGGATGATTGATTGTTTGTCTATTTGGCATACGCATCGACCGCGTCGAGATTTGGGCGGAATAATGTTTACCCAACGGAAGGAAGGTAGTTTGCAGCCCTTCCATCTTTTTTTTTCGTCAAGATGGATTGGTGGATCTCAAGGTTGACAGGGATATCCCACTTGTTTGGACGAAGGCACGCTTGTTTTTGTGGATTCTGAAAGCACTTGTGTCCATTAGTGGCGAGGGGATGGGGGAAGTGTCGATGTTTACATTCGCCTGAGGGAGATGCAAATCCACTTTGCCGCAAAACAGGTACTGCCAGCCAAAGTTCATCGTAAGAGAATGGCCCACAAGTACGACAGCATTCCCATCGTACGGAGAGCTATGTCGAGACGAGAGGATACACAGACTCGGCTTGTACGACAAATGGGAAAGCACGTGAGCTTCACAATGTTGTGTTTTGCTCTCTGCAGCTGTGTATTTCGGTCATCGTGTCGAGCACATTCGCTAACATTGTTCCTGGTATCCTTCTCCCATCGCCGGTACGGGAAATGGACAATCAGCTCACTAGGCGAGACAACGGCAGACAAAACAGAAACGCCACGTTCTCACACAACGCCCACACGGTCGAGCCTGATGTTATCGTTTTGTACGAGATCAAAACGGACGCGAGACAATGTGTAACGAGGCGAATCTAGATGAGTATTGCTTGCGATGATATCATACGCGTAGTGGTCCTTTGTTTGACGGCACTTAGGGTGGATATTGGATTGCCATCGCACTCCGTCAATCGACTGCGCATCAATAAAGTGGTGCACTTGACTTTCGAATGCATATCACTTTCAGTTTATCATTTCGGGGGAAAACATAGGATCGATTTAAAAAAAAATTCAAGCGGAATCGGAGAATCACTGAGAACATTTTCATCCGGATGGCATCCCTCGCTTATGCGCTATTGTGTATCAATCAAATCTGTCAAGAGCCTTCAATTTAAATGTATCCATCATTGAATTTTCATGAAGGAAAATTGGCGGAAGAGCAGATAGGTGAAATGATGTCAAGGTTCAAATAGCCTTAACTCACCTACAATTAATTTGGATGCAACTACACTCTGTCCAACTTCTATAAGACCAGGTGATGATCATGCTGCTTTGTGCCGTTATAAAAAACAATATTTTAACTTATATTCCAGTGTGTAGGTATTGGTGACTACCATACATTGCCCGATTTTCATATGTGTGTGTGCAAGCGCTGAACGTAAACGAATGTTTTTGTATTTTCCAAGTGTCAAGTTTCTATAAGACCAGTTTCATTTTTCCGTTTTTTTAGTTGATTTGATCAATAAATCTGAAAAATGTAATCAAGTGGTGCTCTCTAACCGGGACAAGCGGGATATAGCTAGAACAGATTTGAATATCCCAAAATCGCTTATGCAAATAAAACAATATTTCAATTTAAATGTTACTCGGGTGACAATTCTCAAGTTTTGGTAACAAATCCTCACATAAAGAGAGCTTAAAAGGTAAAAGCTCCTCATCTTACACCATCTCACATCGGAAGACGTCTGAGTTTTGCCAAAACTCACATGAACCGACAGTGGCACATGATATGTTGTGACAAAGAAAGTTTACAAAAGAATACTTTTTGCTATATACCGTAACGAAAAGTTCTTCAATGTATAGGTTATCTTCACTGACGAAAAAAAGAAAATTAGAATGGTCTTAATGATTTCAACGGGTACTGGCGTGATTTACGAAGGAAGGAACAGTATTTTTCAACCAGGAATTTTGATGGAGGCTCGTGCATGGTTTGGGATTTTGTGCAACCGGAAACCTCAGGACAGCTTCCATATCATTCAAGGATTACATACATTTTCTGGAATCCACTCTCCTACCGTTTTTTTGCGTGGATATCGTCACAAAAAATTCACATTCCAGCAAAACAATGCTACTATTCATACCAGCAAAGAAAACTAAGCAATGGATTACAGACCAAAAATTTAATGTTTTGGGCTGATCGGCTCACTCTCCAGATTTGAATCCTGTAGAAAATCTTAGGGAGATCCTTGTACGCAGAATCTACACTGAGGGAAACCGGTACACAACGATTGAAGAGCTCAAGGTCGCAATTTCGGAAACATGGAAAAATATCGAGAAATTCGTTCAGCAGCATTTGGTAAATAGTATTCCAACACGAATTTTACAGGTTATTAGATGAAATGGCAAGGTTGTCAATTATTGACATGTAAATCAGCCGATCGTTTTGAATTTTTCTTCGATAATCCTTATGAATTTTGAAATGCTCTTATAGAAACTGGACAGCTGAAATTATCATATTTAAGCACAATAAATTGTGCTCCCTTGGCCGAGTGGTTAGCGTCATAACTAACATGCCGGGTGTTCGGGTTCGATTCCCGTTCTGGTCGGGGGAATTTTTCGTCAAAGAAATTTCCTCCGACTTGCACTGTGATCACGCGTATTCTAGAGCTTGCCACTCAGAATGCATTCAAGGCGTGTTATTTGGCATAGAAATCCCAACTGAGTACTAATAAAAATGACGCAAGTAATACTACGTTGAGACGGCGAAGTTCCTCTAGGAACGTTAGTGCCATTGAAGAAGAAGAAGAAGCACAATAAATAAACAAACAACTCTTTTGAACGAAATTGACGTTAAATATATTTTATTCTAAACATTCAACAATGTATGAATGTATTTGAATGTATTTTGTTGAAATTATAACTGTTTGTGTTGCAACGAAATGGAATCAGGGTGGTCTTATAGAAGTTGGACAGAGTGTAGTTGCAGTGAGGCAAAATCGAATCCATATCGATATGTACATCCAGCTTAAAACTTTAACAATGTCAATGGATGTTTAAAAAAGGAAACATTGACAACGTTTGTTCACATTAAATTGGCTTTATCACATGGATCTGGAAAAAAATCCTTGACAGTGACTTGTGAAGCTTCGAAGTTATATGCGCATATCAGAATGATTTCAATCATATCTCAAAACTGAATCTGATACAAAGTGGACGCAGATTATGGTTATCCCTGAATATTCTTTCGAAAACATTGCCATGAAAGATTAAGAGTATGGAAATCAAACTTTCATCGACACAATCAATACTGGCAATTATTCGGGATCTGATTTTATGGAAAAGGCTATATTTGGACAAATAAGCTTGATTCTTTGGATAGCATGAAACACGCAATTCACAAGTTCAGAAATAGGTTGATAAAAGTAAATAAATTACCATTTGATGCGTTGAGATTGAAAGAATCGATATTCGAAGAGTTGAAGCTATCTGGATTTTCACAAAAATTCACTTTTTCTCTACTCCCTATATAATTTTACGTAATATAGTGAGTAGTTCCTTGGAAATGGCATTTTAATTTTTTTGTAGAAAATAAAATCCGAATTTCAGATTTGCAAAAAATAATAAGAATAACCTCCACATTCGACTCGATATTTTCCATCTTGTTTCATTATGAAGATTAAGCTGGGAGGAGTAGATAAAGTGACATGGATTCGATTGTATTGCGGCCGTTTGTCCTTCCTTGCTCGGCTCAAAACGCACAATTGCTTTTGATTGCTTGTGGATGATCAAGAAAATATTTGACAATTTAGAACACATTATGTTGTCTATCTCCCCGCATGAGTTTATTCTGTTTCTTCTTCACCTCCCACCTCCCACGCTCTTTACCGTTATCAGGGTGGGCTAAGGTATAAACATCTTCGTGATGGGTTTGCACCACTTTATAAGGCCCCTCAAATACCATGAAAAATTTCTTCGTCATGCCCTCGATTTCAGATGAGCCAGCACCAAGTCTCCCACACTGAAGAACACTTTTTGAACTGGCGCGTTTCGATTTCGCTGCACGGATTTGTGTTTCATAATGGTCCACACTGCTTCTGAATTGACAGCTTGATTATCTTCCCCTTCAGGATAGTTGAATATTTTTTTAAGGAGATCCATAGGCTTCTTCCCGAATTGTAGCTCATATGGGGAGCAATGTGTGGATTCATGACAAGCAGCATTAATGAGTTCCGCGAACCTTCCAATTTGCTGTGGCCAAGTCCAATGATTGTTATGGCAATATGTTCGGCAAAGTCTGGACAGCTCTCTCATGACCCGTTCAACAGGATTGGCTTGCGGGTGTCTCACACAGGTGTGTACAAGTTTAATGTCGTTTGTTTTGCAATTCGTCGTCCATATCTTTGAGGTGAACTGAGTTCCCTGATCGCACAAGATTACATCGGGTTTTCCATGAGTTCCCATGTACGCCTCTATACGGCGCCACAGAACGGGCGCAGTTGGCCGCCGGATTCCGAACAAGGAGACATATTTGGTGAACACATCTAGAATTACTAGAATGTGTTTGACTCCCGACGTCCCTGCTGGCAAAGGCCCGTATAGATCCAATGAAATGATTTGGTTTTTTCTTTGTGGTAGTATACTGCGACAGGTGCCGGCCAATTTGAAATTAGCATTCTTCGACAGTTGACAAATGAGGCATTGTTTCACAAATGCTTTAACGTCCTTACGCATTCCCTTCCAATAGGACGATGATTTCGCTGCTTGGTGTGTCTTGAAGACTCCGAAGTGCCCCTTCCCATCGTGGAAATACCTTAGGGTATTGGCAACCATGGACTGCGGAATCCACATCCTCCAGGAAACATCCCCACTCATTCGCACAAAGATTATCCCGTTTTGCATTTGATAAGAACTTCTTCCTCGTTGAACAATGCCGTTTTGACACATCCGTCGATGGAGGTTTATCACCTTATCTTCTTCTTGTAACTTTTGAAGATTACTAAACATATCCTGAAACTCTCGCTCTGATCTGTCTATTTTGGTGGCAATGCGTCCAACATCAAAACTCAACTCTTTGTCTGATGCTCCTGATCCATCTCCTCCTTCAGGATATCGAGAAAGAGTATTCGCGATCGTATTGTCGGCTCCCCGGCAATATTCAACATCGTAATCGTATTGTTGAAGAAATAATACCCACCGAGTCAGTCGGCCGTTAAGTAGTTTGCACTGTTTCACAAATTGTAGCGCTTTATGGTCAGTAACTACTTTTACTGGTCGCCCTAGTAGGTATTGCCTCCATTTATCTAGTGCCCAGACTATGGCCAAAGCTTCCAGTTCCGTTACGGTATAATTAGCCTCTGCCGTTTTAAGGGTACGGCTGGCATAAGAGATGACACGAAAATTCCCTTGGGCGTCTTTTTGATACAATACACCTCCAATCCCCCTCAACGAACTATCCGTCTGAACATGAAACATTTGGTTTGTGTTAGGGTATCGTAACATCGTATGGTCAAGGAAAAGTTTTTTCAAATCCTTAAAAGCACTTTTTTGTTCGTCTAACCACGCCCAAGGTTGACCCGTTCGTAATAAATCGTAGAGAGGTCGAGCTATCATTGCAAAGTTGGGCGCGAATCTTGCTACATAGCTTACTAAGCCAAGGAAACTTCGAACAGCACTTACCGAAGTAGGGGTAGGATAGTTGTTGATGGCTGAGGTCTTTTCCGGATCAATTGATATTCCCTCTATTCCAATTACATGTCCTAGGAAAACCACTTGACCTCGGAAGAATTGCGATTTGGAGCTACTGACCTTGAGTCCAGCATCTCTCAGACGACAGAATAATCTCCGGATATGTCTCAAATGTCCCTCGAACGTGGTAGAATGAACCAATAAATCATCCAGATATTTTTCCGCAAACTCTAGGATCTCTGGTCCAAGAATGAGGTCCATGGCCCTCGAAAAACTGGCCACGGCAGTACTTAAACCAAATGGCAGGACATTGAAAACGTATGTTTTCGAATCATACATGAATCCGGTGTATTTCCGTTGTTCCGGTATGATAGGAATCTGCCAGTACGAGGCGGTCAAGTCAATGGATGAAAAATATCTGGCACCATAAAATTTCTGGAGAATTTCTTGCATGTTCGGCGGCTTTTCATAGTCCTTTACCAATACTTTGTTCGATCTACGAGCATCCAAACATATTCTGACGTCGCCATTTTTCTTCATCGCGGTTACTAGTGGGTTAACATAGGCAGTTGGACTTCTGGATACCACGCCCCACTGCTCCATTTGAGCTAGCTTCTCAGCTACTTTTGGTTTCCGAGAAAATGGAATTGGGAACTGTTTTTCCCGGAAGAATTGTTCATCGGTAACCAAAATCTCGTGAAAATATTCGTTCGTTAAGCCTGGCCTTTGTTCCGAGAAAATATCTGCAAATTCACACATGAGTTGCTTCCAACGAAAGGTTACTTCGGTGGACAGTTGAACTCCCACATCATCTTGATATTCCTGCGTCTCCTCCTCTTCATCATTGTTGAAATCGATCATTGCTTCACATATTGATATTTGTTCGATACAGGCCAGCGTCCTGGTGGCCGTGGTGACGTCCACCCAAAACGTAACATCTTTATGTTTAATTCTAAGTCTCTTTTCATCCAGGTGTATCCAAACTTTACATTCTTCCAAAAAATCATTACCGAGAATCATTCGATTGACCAACTCCTTAACAATAACGAATGGTACGTCTATCCATTGGTCCGTAAATTTGATTGTTAACAGCACTTGTGCTGTAACCCTTTTACTTTTCTTCCCGAATGCTCCACGTAACGTAATCGCCCTCATCGGAAACTCAGCCATCGTTAAGTTACGAGACTTTAATTGAGCGTAAAGATCGTCGGAAATGCACGAGATTTCGCAACCACTGTCGATCAATGCTTCCACGCTGAGATTGGCCACCTCTAATTTGACATACAGAGATTTTCGAAATTTTGTTTCCAGGCTCTGTGGAACTTCTTCTTCCAACAGTTCATCTCGGCCAACGAAAACTGTTTGGACTGATGGACTCATATTTTCAGTACGGTCACGATTATTTTCCCCATTATCTGGCACTACTGCTGCTGTACGAATGTTTCCACCGTTATAGTTTGCACCACCTGTTCCTGAATTCCCGGTTCGTTGGTTGCGTTGTTGAAAACCAGCCTCTCTGGATCGTCAGCTTTGTTGGTTGCCATTGTTCGATGTGCTTCTCAACGAATTGTTTCTAAACCGGTCCTCTGCTTGTAGTATCGTTATGCCGAAGCTATATCGGTACTCACTCCCAGTAGATATTGTATATTCCGGGAAAAGTGGCGACTCAGATATTGTATTAGTTCCCTTTCGTGGGGTGGTGGTGTAAGATACCGCGCTTTGGTCACCAACCCTAAGAAATATTCGGTCATTCGAGATCCATTCTTTTGTACATAAACGCCTCGCATAATTTCTTCTGATACTTGTCGCTGAGCTACTGGTCCCCAGTAATTTTCCCGAAAAAGATACACGAATGCTTCGTAACTGTGGAACATATAATCAAATCCCCTTGACCACGTCCGTGCTTCTCCTGTTAAACATGACAAAACGACTGGTAATTTGTCCATTGAAGTCAGATTCTGGTGATAACAGTAACGTTCGAAATCCGTTAAAAACTCTACGGGATGCAGGTCATTTTGAACGCCTGAAAAATTTGGTTTCGGAAATAAACTGCTTCTTGTTGATTGTCCTTCCGGCCCTAGATTATTTCCACATGCGGCATTTGGGATGTCGGAGCAATTGTTGGGAATTCCTTGCGGTGGTTGATTGCAATGGCGATGTAGTCCTTCACTGTTCGTATTCCATTCACTGTTCATCTGCCAACCCAAACTTCCCGCGTTCGCAGTATTCGATGTGATAGATGGCACAAACCAGCCACTATGTTGAATCGGAATATAACTCATGCTAGGGACGTTTGTCATTTCGGTGTTACTATTAAAACGACCGCCAGAACGATTACCCATCTGGGTAAAATTAGGATGTATCGTAGGGAGGGCCTCACCAAAAGAACCAACTGGAACTACAGGCCTTTCGTTTGGGATCCCGACCGGTTGCGGCAAAACGGCCGTTGGTACGAGATTATTTTTCTGCCAACTTTTTTCCAATACATTTATCCGATTGTGTAGGGTTTGTACCATATTCATCAGAGCTTCATTGCTTTGCAAGTTCTGCTGAAGTAAACTGTCTGTCGTAGTCGTATTCGATGACCCTGGCGCTCCTACAGTTGAGATCTCGCCGGAGGCTCTGACATTTCCTGCTTCTTCTTCATCGTTTATCATCAAAAAGGGCTGATGTTGTGTTTGTAAATTGGTGCCAGTGGACTGCAAATTTGGCGTAACGCTTTGACCATTTACCTGTCCATCGCTATCAGTTGCCCCAGAATCACCTCGTTCATTCAATGGGGTAGATACGAATTGTACTCGGTGTATGCGTGGTAGCACTGTTGGTGGGTTAGGAAAACTGAGCCAAGATAAATCAGTATTTGCGTCCTGCATCCTCGTATCTCTATGCATATCTCAACAACTCTTTCAGTTCGTATTCTGTTTGATTGTTTAACTTCTACTTTCTCACTATCGATATCACTCCTCTCATCACTCACAAAAGCTTCATCGTATTCCTCACAGCTTATCTTCACTCCTCTTCTTCTCCAAACCGTACTCACTGTAGTTTCTCGACTTCAATTCTTTTGTAATCTTCACTGTATAATCGGAATCGTTTCTCAGCAAAATCACCATATGGGAATGCTGGGCATCCCGGTTGAGCCCCCAGATGTAACGGTTATTTGTTGTTTTGACCTCGTAACTTCTCCACCAAATAACCTTCTGACCACCACTCGCGAATATACTTATTTTGGAATAGTAGTTTACCAGAAAATATATGAAATAATTATCGTCTTAACCGCGCCGACGTGATGCGTTCACTTACCCGGTTTAGTCCTCTTTTCCCTCTCCGCTGATTCCCATCTCACTCGATAGTAGATTAGGGTGGTCCGTTACACAACCACTGATTTCTCCACATCGGAATTAAAAACCCACGTCACGTTTCATCGAGACCAGGGTTGCCACATATACAAAATATTATGTATTTTACGCCAAATTTTAGATACAGAATCTGTAAATACAGAATTACAGATTTTCAGCAAAAATACAGAATTTACAGATTTATTATAAATTCATTTTTAAATGTTGAATTTATTACAGTGCATACATAAACACCCTGATTTATAACAATGTTGAACGCAACGCAACGAGATGGCTTTCGTTGGAGGCAGTTTTTAAGAGCTATTCTATTCTTTCCAAGTTAAGTATGACCATAATCAATACGCCAATCGTTTACTGATTATGCTGTTTATAAATATTGTTCAACCGCTCATCAATAACGACAATTACACTTTACAATCAGAAAGTTCTCAATTTTGCGAACTTTGTAATGAGGCCAAAATGATGATCATGTTGGGTAACTTATGTTTGGATAGCTACGTGCAACCATTCGTTGATGATGACATTGATGTGAATGATTTTTAAAGACTTTCAGTAGAAGACTGAGGATGTTTACGTTTGTATTGATGCGGAAGAAGCTGAAAGAGAATTGGATGCAGCTAGGAATCTGATCTTCAAATCGATTTGTCGTGACTTCTATATTGAACTCGTGAAACAGATTTCAAAGCGATTTGATTTTAGCAATCCGGTTATCAAAACCACGGTCTTGATAAACCCTCAAAATTTCGTCAAGCTACCAAACCTTAATGATTTGATACGCCAATTTTCTCAATTCGTTAAAGCAGGTAATAATAATCCTTTGAATTGTAAGGCTTGGACAACGGATTCAGGCTACTCAATCGAACGAATCTTCTTGCTCAAAAATTGAGTGACTCAGATATAACTTGGTCCCAGCTGATGGATGCCAAAAGACGTGATGAGAAAATTTTGTATTCATTGCATAGATCGTTTGTAAGACGCTTTTCGATAACATTCATCAGCGTGTGTTGAGCGAATATCTTCGCTTTACAATGCCAACTAAACAAATCCGGAAATCGGCTGGCACCCACAATTAAAGCCTCTATTTTGAAAACGAAGAACTATGTATCGGCTCAAAAAGGAGCTTCAAGGATGAAATTGACGAAAAATTTGAAGGCAAAGTTCAACAAAACCATGTATAAACATCATACAATTCAGATGATTATGAGAAAATCTTTTTATGATTCATTTTGTTGTATTGATACGCAAACTCATAAATAAGAAAAATAAATTCAGAATAAAGCTAAATTTTCTTTTTTTTCCTTATTTTTTCCATACAGATTTTTTTTGCTAAATATACAGATATACAGATTTTCTCAGAAAATTCTACAGATTTAAATGTGGCAACCCTGATCGAGACTAAGATATCCATACATTGTCCGTTCTGTGATTTAAATTTTTAGTAGTAACTGGCTGACCCGGCAAATTTTGCCAAAAAATTATTCTTTAAAAATTAAGTTTTCTCACTAAACGCATGTTCATGGGTCCAATCGCAGAGCTGTTCATTGATTGATATTCCAATCGACCCTTTGAAATTACCTTTTACTATAAACTTCCTAGTACTTCTACCTTCTACAGGGTGGGCCATTTAAAGTGGAAGCATCTGGCAACCCCATAACTTTTGACAGAGATGTCAGATTAACAAATGTCATACCGCGTTGGAAGCGTCATTTCAGTACAATTTTAACCATGAAACAATACACACCTAAACAACGCGCTGAAATTGTTCAGCTGTACATTCAAAATAACTTCTCAATTGTGTTAACTAAACGTGCGTGGAAAAATAAAAATAAAGTTAAAACATCGCCTGGAGACAACACTATACGTCGTTAAAGGGTGTGTCACATCAAATTGCATCACGGAAAAAACGCTGTAGAAATTCGCCCAGTAGACCGATCCTTTTGAAAATTTTAGACAGTAAAATAAAAACTATTAAACAACTTTTGGCATTTTCTTTTTATTCATACTTCGAGCCCAAGCCCGTATGCTCGCACCTTCCTCTTTACCCCGTCCATAAGGTTCTGTACAACGTCAGGTTGTAGTTTTTTTTGAACAGAAATCCATTTTCTCTTGAAGTCCGCCTCCGATTTGACAACTTTTGGGTTCTTCCGGAGGGCCTGCTTCATAATCGCCCAATATTTCTGTATTGGGCGAAGCTCCGGCGCGTTGGGCGGGTTCATTTCCTTTGGCACGAAGGTGACCCCGTTGGCTTCGTACCACTTCAACACGTCCTTTGAATAGTGGCACGAAACGAGATCCGGTCAGAAGATGGTCGGGCCCTCGTGCTGCTTCAATAGTGGTAGTAAGCGCTTCTGTAGGCACTCCTTCAGGTAAACCTGCCCGTTTACCGTGCCGGTCATCACGAAGGGGGCGCTCCGCTTTCCGCAAGAGCAGATCGCTTGCCACACCATGTACTTTTTGGCAAACTTGCATAGTTTCTGCTTGCGAATCTCCTCCGGAACGCTGAATTTGTCCTCTGCGGAGAAGAACAACAGGCCCGGCAGCTGACGAAAGTCCGCTTTGACGTAGGTTTCGTCGTCCATTAACAGGCAATGCGGCTTAGTCAGCATTTCGGTGTACAGCTTCAGGGCTCGCGTCTTCCCCCTCCATGTTTTGCCTTTCGTCGCGGTTAGGAGACTTCTGAACCTTGTATGTACGCAGGCCCTCCCGCTGCTTGGTCCGCTGGACGAATGAACTTGACAAATTCAGCTTATTGGCGACATCCCGGACCGAACTTCTCGGATCACGTCTAAACTGCTTAACTACGCGCTTGTGATCTTTTTCACTGACGGAGCATCCATTTTTGCCGTTCTTCACCTTCCGGTCGATGGTTAGGTTCTCGAAGTATCGTTTTAGTACTCTGCTGACCGTGGATTGGACGATTCCCAGCATCTTACCGATGTCCCGATGTGGCAACTCCGGATTCTCGAAATGAGTGCACAGGATTAATCCACGACGCTCTTTTTCGTTCGACGACATTTTTCCATATTTACGAAAAATTGACAGTGAAGCATGGCCAACGTGATCTATACACTCTTATCTGATTATAAGCGAAAGCTGAAGATATAATTCCTAAAAAATAAATTTCTACCACGTTTTTTCCGTGATGCAATTTGATGTGACACACCCTTTATATGCCAAATTTATATCGTCTGGTAGTGTTGGTAATGCCAGTGATCTGTCCAGACAATGACCAAGACGTTTCGACGAGAATATTGATGCCGTTCGAGCTAGTGTTGCAGAGACTCCATCGACATCAGGTCGCCATCGTTCGGACAATGATAACCGATTTTTTATTGCCATTTGTTCGTGAAAATGAATTGGACAATTACTGGTTCCAACAGGACGGCGCTACATGTCATACAGCGGCCAAATTATTGCGCGAAATGTTCCCCGGAAGATTAATATCGAAAAACGGCGATTATGACTGGCCACCGAGATCACCTGATTTGACGCCTCCTGACTTTTTTTTTATGGGGATATTTAAAATCCAAGGTATACACTGGTAAACCAAGGACCCTGGCTGCGCTGAAAGACAATATCCGACAAGAAATTGCTGCCATATCGGCCGAAACATTTGGCAAAGTGATGGAAAATGCCGAAAAAAGGGCACATTTTGCGGTCAAGGCCAGAGGCGGTCATTTACGAGATATCATAATCAAAAAGTAGTTAGAACAAATCTCCTTGGACCAAAATAAATTAATTTCAAAATTTTTTTTTTAAAATTCCACTTCTTTACTTTGCTATTGCAAAAACAAATCCTTCCACTTTAAATGGCCCACTCTGTACTTCTCGTAATTATAATATCAGATTGTTTTCAGACACAACTTTCGTTCATGATGTTTCAAACCACTTGCAAATAACATGTTTCTCCGTTTCATGGAATAAATGTTTGACAGAGAAAATATGAAATATGGTACAGTTTTGTTCTAATCAACACAGGTGATCCATTTTTATTTATATAGATAGAAGAAGATATAGGAGTGCGTTACTATCGAACTATCATAAGAACCTTCCCCGGCCCCAAAAACCCCTACATACCAATTTCCACGTCGATCGGTTCAGTACTTTCCGAGCTCATAAGAATCAGACAGACAGAAATCCATTTCTAGATATATACTAGCTGACCCGGCAAACGTTGTTCTGCCATTTAAATTATTTCTATAGAATATTTCAACGGAAGTTGGTATGATGTTTCATGATGAAATGTATTTCATTAATGTAACTTATATGTTTGATCTCTCAAAAGTAAAATGTAAAAAGAAAAGAAAATTCGAGATTTTCGTCGTAAAGTAGAAAAATGAAATAAAGGAAATCAATATTCATATCGTTCAAATGCTGTCTCTTTGTAGGAAAAAACATGCTTCTCTTTTTCAATATGCACGGTTAAATTTATAACTGCTGGGTCTCGTTTATGAATTAAGAAACCAACGATACGCCAGAAAAAAAATGGAGCTGTTGTCTCGTTCTTATTTGAAACCGTATTACTTCGTTGTTGTCACTCAATCGAGGAGTATTCACGGCGGTATTCTAATTTAGAATCACAGTCATATTTCCACTTGCTATATCCACGGACTTGCAAATGTATTAATTGCTCTTTGCTTAGCTGAGGCGAACATGGTACTACCCAACGATTTTCAACTTTAATGTCTGCGTTGTTGACCATACATCATTAATGTTTTAAGAATATAGAACAGTTATTCATATTCCGGAATCCGATTGGTCTGAAACTCGATCAAGTTTCACGATCACCCGATGTCGTTTAAATACATAGAAGATATAGTCCTAACCCTAATTTATCTTTTTTGTCTATATATTTTCTAGGAAATCCATCAAAACTTTATACATAACAAATTCATCGTCAGACACAATTTCTTTTCAAGATTTATCCCCAATTGCAGCGAATGTGTTGCTTTTTTCACGTAGAATAAATTTTTGATATGTAGAATTAACTTTCATTAAAAAAATTGGATAAGTTTTTTTGTTTAAAAACCTCCCGAAAATCCATTTTGCATTTTTGCTTCACAGAAATGGAACATGGAGCTCAATGTTATCTATATCGAATTGCATCGCAAGGTTGACACATTTGCACAACTCGATTGGACTTGAGTCACGTTGTCTGATGTTTGTGCAATATTCATCTTGTTCTTCCAGAACGGTCGGGCATTTTTCGCCAAAGATATTTCTTCTGATTTCCGTTGTGGTCACACACATTCTAGAACTTGCCAGAATACACCCAAGGCATGTTGTTTGGTATAGAAATCTCAACTAAGTACTACTTAAAATGATGCAAGTAATACTACGATGAGGAGGCGAACGTTGGGAACGTTAGTGCTTTTGAAGAAGAACATGGAGAGAGTCGTACGAACGATGTGCGCTAACGATGAATTCCAGATTATTGTTTTTTCTTCGAATCTTCGCGTCATTGTGCAGACTCCTTCTATGATTTCAGTAACGCTTGCGCACTGAATCAGAATTGATGGCAATAACGTTATTGTCGTTTTGTAAACTGAGCAAGTGTGATTTGAAGTACAAATCGAACTCGATTGTATACTGACTCGGTTATATGTGAATCGATTATATACAATTTTGGACTCATGTATATACAGTTTGAAAAATATTTGTTTCATAGTTCAAATATGACTTATTCCAAGAGAAAATGTAACCTTTCAACGTTAAGGTGAAATTGATTTCCCACCAAGAATTGTTTAAATTGATAATGCAGTAAAATAAAAAAGGAAAAAAGTTGAGCGTCAGAGAACAATTTTTGGGATAAAATTAATAATTACGCATTTAAAATTACCAACTTTCAATTTTTCACCTCCACAATATTATTTAAATACACCGAATTAAATGTTCCACTACTATACCCACTACTAAATTTTCTCATCTTTCAAATGAGAGCAATAGAATTGGCTCACGTAGCATACTTTTTAGTGTAGATCCAGTTTGAAGCAACAGAGTCCGAAACAAAAAAAAAGTTTTATAAATCTGTCATGGTTGAAATTCGAACATATGTGTAAAAGGATTTTTTACATCAAATATGATTATATATCACCTCCTGAGAGATTCTGGAAAAAAATTTCATATGAGAAAGGTGTTTTCTGAGGGGATGAATCAAAAATTAAATTCTTCTTTTATTTTTAATAAACGAAAAATATAAGCATAAAACAAATAAAAAAGTATTATTTTTGTACGACGGTTAAATTATTTGAATATTGTTTGCACAAAACTACCAAAAACGCGATTAAAATAGGGTATAAAAAGGTAATTTTAGTTCCCCCTTTTTTAGTGGTCTTTCAAAAAAAGGGGGAATGTTTTTGGATTCGAGAAAATAAATTGATTTTTTCATATTAATCCTTTTTGGTCGTATTGAATTTGGACATGAGTGTCAACCTGGTCGGGATCATAATAACTTGTAAGAGCAGTGATACATAACTTGTAAGATTATGACATATGAACAAGATTCATTTTTTTTGTGAACTTTAGATATGTATGCACTAAACAATGTGTTTTGATTAGATGTTTTATATAAATATATCTTATAACTCTCCTTCGTGTGATATCTTTCGAAACAGTTTTCAAAATGCAGTCTTGATATCGCAAAAATTGTTTGAAAATACAGAACAATTCTTGCTCCTAACATGTACACTAGGGTGCCAATGAAAATGGTCATCTCGAATTTCAAAAAGTTACCCCATAAAAATGTTCCATTTTAGGACATTTGGCATCAACATTTTCGAAAACCCCGATTTCCTTTACTCTCCCCTTGGGTGATTTTTTGATTTTCAAAAAAATCAAACTTTGACCGCTTTGCGCCACCTTGCCATAATTCCAATTGAGCTGAGGGTGTTTTTTCGAGTTGGTAAACATTTTATGTAGGGTACTTATTTTAAATTTTAGGGTCGATTTTTTTCCCATACATTCAATGGCACCCTAATGTACACAAACCGCAATACATGGAGTTTTCCATTCAAAAACAATTTTGTGAACAGATGCATTACATTCTTCGCCGATTGCCCGAAGTAACCAGACGAAGGAAAGTCGCGTCCAAGTTCCGTTATCGGTTACCGCGTGATTGTTGTTTTTTTGCCGCTGAAGAGTTCATTTCGCTATCTGAATAGTGAGTGAAGTGCCCTGCCTGCAAGTGGATAGAGGCTTTCATCCTCGGAAAGCCAAGCATTGGTTTTTGTTTTGTCGCTGCTTCGCCGACATTGGAGATTTCGCCGAGTCATCGTGCCAACAGTGACAGTGCGGGTAAGCTTTCACCGACGACTGTGTGTAGTGGTGTCGTAGGCACATTCCCACCACCAACGAGCTTTCAGCACGCTCCCGTTCATCTGCACTGGAGTGCGTTCATAGGTGAATAAGATTGAATATAGTGAGAGAAAATATTTATTAATTATAAGTTTTTTTTTTTTTTTGTTTTTGTGAATTATTATTATTGTGAAATATTATTTAAAAAAAATACTTAGAATATAAGTGCCAATTTTAAAATGGCAGAGGGTGGGGGACCTTCGGATATGGAGGTCTCTGACTCTAGTCCCCTCCTAAGTGATAAAAAAAGTCACTCAAACGCGTACCAAATACGGAAGATACTTCTTCTGGGGACGAGTCAGCTAACCCTACCAAGCCTCCCTCCAAAAAACTAGCAAATCTCCCATCTGCCCTTAACGATCCCACTCTACCTTCAACCTCGTCTTCTCCCTCTGTTCTTCCCGCTCCTTCTCAACCTTCGTCTTCCCACTCTCAATCCCCATCCTCGCCTTCCCCCCCTGTTATTCCCACTCCCCGTGTAAAGGTCTATCCAGAAGATGCGCCCGGAACTGGTCCCTGGGTTGTTTTCTTCAGGCCTAAGCCAAATGGAAAGGCGTTGAGAGTCATGCAGATCGCGAAAGATCTGGCAAGGTATACCTCCGTTTCGGAAATTTCGAAGGTTAGACCAAACAAATTGCGAGTTGTCGTGAATGATCGAAAAGACGCAAACAAGATTGTTGTCGATCAGCATTTTACAATTGAGTATCGGGTCTACATTCCCTCTCACATAGTCGAAATTGAGGGTGTGATAACCGAAACGGGCTTGACGTGCGAATACATTACGAGTGAAGGTACCGGCCGTTTTAAAAAACTGCCCTCGACGACTGTTAAGATCTTGGGTTGCCGCCAGCTCGGAACAGTCTCCCATGAAGGAGAAGAAAAGAAAATTACGCCGTCCAACTCGTTTCGAGTCACCTTCGCTGGCTCAGCTCTCCCTGACTACGTGATGGTAGATAAATTGAGGTTAGCCGTGCGACTTTTTATTCCAAAGCCAATGACTTGTCTAAAGTGCAAGTCAGTTGGTCACACGGCTGCTTATTGTGCCAATAAAGAACGATGTGCCACTTGCGGAGAACAACATGAGGGGAAATCCTGCAGTGCGACTGAGCATAAGTGTCCATATTGCGGGGGATCCCCACACGTGCTCTCAGCTTGTGAAACATACAAGGCTCGCTGGGAGAAACAGAAGCGCTCTTTGAGGGAACGCTCTAAACGCACTTTCGCAGAAATTTTGAAGGGCGCTTCTCCACTGGCTCAAGAACAACAACCAATCAATACACACAATGTCTTCGCTACGTTGCCAGTTGACGAAATGGAAGCGGATACAGCTAACGGGGGCACGCCGTTTATTTCTCAAGGGAATCCCCGGCGCAAAAATGTGACCACTCCCAAAGTTCAAGGACAAGTCCCTCCGGTTATACCCCCTGTTAGCTTGCCCAAAAAATCTAGTGCAGCGGATAAGCAAAATCAGGTCCCTCCTGGCCTCCGTGGTAATAGTTCACCTTGGAACGACCCAGCACTCGAGGGGACATCAAAAACCCCAACTGTTCCTGTTTTTCCGTCAAGTTCAACTTCCCAATCGGGATTTATAAAGTTGTCTGACCTTGTGGATCAAATCTTCACGTGTTTTAATGTTTCCGACTCCATCAGAAACATTGTCACCGCAATGCTTCCAGTACTAAAGACAATTTTGCAGCAATTGATGCAAACATGGCCCCTCCTTGCAATGATTATCTCTCTTGATGTTTAATTTAAATAGAGAGGTTGGAGATATCACTGTTTTACAGTGGAATTGTCGTAGTCTTATCCCTAAATTGGATACATTCAAATTTCTAATTCATAAACTCAATTGTGATGTTTTTGCTCTATCCGAAACCTGGCTCTCTTCTCAAAATGATCTCTCTTTCCACGATTTTAATATAATACGCTTGGACCGCGATGACAGATACGGAGGGGTACTATTGGGGATCAATAAGTGTCACTCATTTTTTAGAATTGACCTTCCACTTATTGGAGGGATCGAAGCTGTTGCTTGTCATGCAAACATCAGAGGCAAAGACCTCTGTATTGTCAGCTTGTATTGGCCTCCGAGAGCTGCGGTTAGCCGCAAGCAACTTGTTGACATGTGCTCACTCCTTCCTGAGCCACGATTGATCTTGGGAGACTTCAACTCTCACGGAACTGCCTGGGGGGAACCGTACGACGATAATCGTTCATCGTTGATATATGACCTTTGTAACAGCTTCAATATGACCGTTTTGAACACTGGGGAAACAACACGTGTACCTAAACCTCCTGCTAAACCAGGATCGTTCCAACGATCTTCGATGCAAAGTATGGGGATATCAATTGTGATAATATGTACTTTACTGATGGGTCCTCTATGAATGAGTCCACAGGATTTGGAGTGTTCAACGAATTTTCTAGCACCTCACACAGTCTTCAGAATCCTTGCTCAGTGTATATTGCTGAATTGGCAGCGATACACTGGGCGCTGGACAGCGTCGCCTCACGACCTGTTGAACACTATTACATTGTAACGGATAGTCTTAGCTCTGTCGAAGCTATCCGTTCAGTGAGGCCGGAAAAGCACTCGCCGTACTTCCTTGAGAGAATACGAGAAATTTTGAGTGCTTTATCCAGACGCTGTTATGTCATTACCTTTGTCTGGGTCCCTTCACATTGCTCAATTCCGGGTAATGAGAGGGCTGACTCATTAGCAAAGGTAGGTGCAATTGAAGGCGATATTTATCAGCGTCAAATCGCCTTCAATGAATTTTATTCTTTAGTCCGCAAAAATACCATAGTTAACTGGCAACGCAAATGGAACGAAGATGAATTGGGCCGGTGGCTCCACTCGATTATCCCTAAGGTTAGCCTCAAACCATGGTTCAAAAGTCTGGACTTGAGTCGGGACTTTATTCGCACCTTCTCCCGACTCATGTCCAATCACTGTTCGTTAGATGCGCTACTCTTTCGTATTAATCTTGCCGACAACAATCTTTGTGTTTGTGGCCAAGGTTACCACGACATCGAGCACGTTGTTTGGTCGTGCGAGCTGTATCTTGTTGCCAGATCGAATTTAGTAGTTACCCTTCGGGCCCGAGGAAGGCAGCCCATGATGCCGGTGAGAGACGTGTTGGCTCGGTTAGACCTTGATTACATGTCCCAAATATATGTATTCCTTAAAGCTATCGATCTTCGTGTGTGATTGTCCTTACACCCTTAGTTTTTCCTTTTCCTTTTCCTTTGTGAGAGATCGGATCCCTTCTTAAGAATAAGATGAAATGTAAATACATATTAGATATAAGATAGGTTTAAGAATTGAGTGTGATGAGTGTGATTGAGAGTGTGAGTGTGATCATTGTCAATATATCCTCATATCCCCTCCTTTTCCTGAAGAAAATATGTCACCCTTCTAAACTCGAGTCGACCGCGAGTAATCGGTTTCCTATATTATTAACATTAGAATTAAGGAAAAATGTTTATATACTAGTAACAATACAGTAAGGAGTTCGGCTCCTTTAAACCTATGTAACTGAGCCTGTAAAAATAAACGATTTAAATAAAAAAAAAACAGATGCATTGGAAAAAAAATAATATCAGCATAGTTCTTTGCTATGGTGACTGAAAGCAGTCAAACCACCGGAACGGTAAAAAATGGTTTGGTGCCTGAGAGCAAACATACGACCGCTAAAGAGTAAATTTTTTGTTTGCCTCGAAATAACAATGCATCTCCATTGATTGAATATAACTAGACCGGATCAATGGAGACGCGTGGTGATCGTTGTATCGTACTCATATTGGCAAAAAAAGCTAATTTTTCCGCCCAAATTTAGGATGGTAAACTTTTAGCCTCAAAATCGTGGCAGTTTTTTCAGTAGATCATTTCTCATTAAATCCCTGAGTATAGTAAAAGTCATTGATAATGTACAAATACTTTTGCTGAAAAGATGAAGAATAATGAAAATTCTTGATAATAATTGACAATTGAAGTTTCGCATTTTTTTATACTCTTTTCGATGCACTTGGAATATTATTTCGATATTTAACTCAACGAAGAACTTCTAAAAGGAATTGGAGCAGTACTCCAATTTTTTTTGGGCTGTTTAAAACGTACGATATTTATTTGGGAGTAACGTTTTAAGAGCGCCGGCAGAAAATTCTGTTAAATTCCGTTCAAAATGCTACAAGTTGATAAGTTTCTCACTGTAAACGTACTAGTTAGGATCTGCTGGGTACGATCATGCTGTTTTTTCAATAACATAAATGGTGTATATGATGAAAAATTCAAAATTTATTTATTATCTTTGAAACTATACAAAATACATATTCTCTATTCTCTACATTTCTCCGCTGCTCTAGAAATATTGTTTTGAACCCATCATCACAACTTTCGGAATCGCAGAAGAGAAACGGATTCTCTGAGTTCCGTTGATACCAAGCGTTCCGGTGGCCATGGAACTGAATCTAGGCCATTGTTGTCGGTTTGGGCTGGAACTGATGCGTAGCTTTTTAAAGTGAAACATCCGTAGATCCATAATCGGCTTGGTGTGTAGAACGAAGCCAATGAAAAATACATGTCGGAAAAAGTAAATTGAGCATCTCTAGTGGACAACACTAATTATTCTTTTTGTGTACTGAGGCACTCTCATGCATTGTTTCAACCTGATGTATCAGTTTTAGGGTGATGCTACAATAGGCAAAACCTTTTTAAGAATTTAATAAAAGTTTGATGAATTCGAATCAACTTTAAGTCTCGAGGTCCGAAACCGAGTATTTTTGTGGTCAACTGTGATCAGCGGTAGAAATCCCTTTGACAATCTAACAAAATTGGGGGCTCAACCGGGATTTCGCGATACACATGACCCATATGTGGACGAAGTGACTGTGAGTCAAAAATTAAGCAATAGCTCATGAAGTGAAAAGCTATTGGGTACCGAACCGTGCTTAGTTGAACGAAGGATCTATGAGGATCATAAGAAAAGAGTTCTAGTGACTATTTAGCAAGAAAACCAGCGATCAAAGCCGTTACTACATCTCAAACAATAGAAGAGTCGGCATAGTAATTTTATCAGTGATCGTTCGTGTAGCTGAAGACTTTGGACAGCGCGAAAACTAATACTGGCGAGAAATCCACACAACCAGATACGTCGACAAATCCGTTTCATACGTACTAGTACCAGTAGTAATGGATCATTTTCACAACAACCCACACCATTCCCTCCCCCCTCATTTGCCTCAACAGCCAATAAACCCCAACGATAACGCTTTTGTGCGACTGGTAGACCAGTTAAACTTCTCCAATATGACACTGGCGAACGTCACTACGCAATTAGAAGAAATGCGGGGTGAAATGAACATGCTGCGGGAAGAAAACTATAGATTGCATAATGCAATTGGTGAACTACGTGCTTCTCGGCAACAAGTGTCGAGCACGCCCCATCGTCGTGACCATCGGTACGGTGAAACCGAGAACGATTTTGACGGCTATAGTGAGCGTGGACCGAGTACTCTACATCGTAATGTCCCACTGCTCGGTAACGGACTTCGTGAACATCGCTATGATGAGCCAATTCAGACGGAAATAGCGAACATGGATCAGCAAATAGCCGTACTTATCAAGCAAGAGATACCGCAAGCGCGTGAGATGGAGTTAATACGTTGGGAACTGCTAATTTGACTGTTTCGGAAGTTGAATCGGCGTTTAACGAGTTTTCCGGTAGTGACTATTATCCGGTAATGAAGTGGATTCAGGATTTCGAGGAAATGGCCGAGTCCATCGGATTATCGGATTTGCGTAAATATGTAGTGGCCAAAAGAAAACTAAAGGGACTTGCCAAATCATCGTTAAACACAGTACGACATGTGACTAACTGGAATGCATTGAAGGATTTCCTAGTGGAAGAATTTCATTGTCGCGAATACAGTGCGGTGATTCACGAGCAACTGCGAAATAGGAAAAGAGGTGGAACGGAGACGGAGTTTGAATATTATTTGATGATGAGAGAGCTCGGTGCTAAGGCAGATCTGGAATCAGAAGCAATTATATCGTACACAGTGAACGGCATTACTGATGATAGTGCAGATAAGATAGTATTATACGGTGCCAAAACAGTTCACGAGTTTAAGGAACGACTACGCATCTATCAAAATATTAAAAATAACAAGAGTTCATCGATAGCTATGCCTGCATCAAATCGGAACCTTCCTAGAGTCGAAGATCACGGTGTTCCGTATCGCCCAAAAAATGGTGGTGTAGAAAGCAGACGACCGGTTTGTTATAAGTGCCAGGAACCGGGGCACATTATGCGAGAATGTCCGAGAGATAAGCGATCTGTTAAATTGTGCAGCGCAAAGTCGGTTGTTGATGGGAGCACATTTTTGACTGTAATGATCGGTTATGAACCTAAGCAAGTATTTTTCGATTGCGGTGCTGCAGTCTCATTGATTCGCATAGACGTGCTTAATAGGCTGTGTCTACCCTTGAACGAAGCAGAAAAGCTGGAGTTACACACACTTAGCGGTCCCGTCTGGACAATGGGGACGACGGTGCTGCAAATACAAATCGACGAAACAGTTATGTCATTGAAGTTTTGCGTTGTGTCATTAGAGCATTTAAATATGGGAATGTTGCTGGGACGGAATTTGCTGTTGTACGGTGATGTGAAAGTGTCGGTTGCGGGATCAAGATTTTTCCCTAAGGAAGAAAACTTCGTACATTGTATCGAGATTGTCCCTGAAACTCAAGATGATCCTTTCTCGCACATTGTGGATCCATCAGTTAGAGAACGAACGTCACATCTTGTAAGCAATTATAATCCTCGTATGTCTGCAACATCGGAAGTCAAGTTGAAGATTGTGTTAAAAGACGAAACTCCAATTCAACAACTACGACGTCGGCTTGCACCGTTAGAGAAGGAGATCGCCCAGAAGCAGGTTGACCAATGGTTGAAGAACGACATAATTCAACCAAGTACGTCAGAGTTCAGTAGTCCTATTGTACTGGCTCACAAAAAGGATGGATCCAGGAGGCTTTGTGTAGATTACCGGCGACTGAACAAAGTTCTAGTTCGTGATCATTTTCCTCTACCATTAATCGAGAATATTTTGGATGATTTGCATGATGCGAGGGTGTTCACTACTTTGGATCTCGAGAATGGTTTCTTCCATGTTGCAGTAGACGAGAGCAGCCGGAAATACACGTCTTTCGTAACCCCTTTCGGTCAGTACGTGTTCCTGGCCACACCGTTTGGACCTCTCCGACTGTTTTCCAGCGCTACATAAATGATATATTCCGTGATTTGATTAAAAAGAAGGTGGTAGTAATATACATCGATGACCTTCTGATTCCGGCAAAGGATGAACAAGAAGCGTTAGAAAAGTTGTCGGCAGTATTAGCAATAGCAGAGAAGCACGGGTTGAAGATAAAATGGTCAAAATGTCAGTTTCTCAAGCTTAAAATAGAGTACCTGGGCTACGAAGTAGAAAACGGGACGATAAAACCAACGGCGGACAAGACAACGGCCGTGAAAAATTTTCCGGATCCCAAATCCTTTAAGGAAATACAACGCTTCCTCGGATTGACTGGATATTTCCGGAAGTTCATTGAAAATTATTCTTCGATCGCAAAGCCGTTGACCGATCTGCTGAGAAATGATGCTGTTTTCGTGTTTGGTGCAGAACAAAAAAGGTCTGTGGAGCAGTTGAAGGACGCTCTATCTAGTAGACCAACTTTGGCGCTTTACCATCCGCAAGCGATTACTGAACTACATACAGATGCTAGTAAGATTGGTTACGGAGCAATTCTTTTGCAAAAAAGTGTTGTGGATAATTATTTCCACCCCATTTACTACTTCAACAGGAAGACACTTGCGACCGAAGCGAATTATCCTAGCTATGAACTGGAAGTTCTAGCAATTATATCCGCATTGAGGAAGTTTCGAATTTATTTACTTGGAATCCCTTTCAAGATCGTGACAGATTGTTCCGCTTTCAAAATGACGATGGAGAAGAAAGATATTTCTCCAAGAATAGCTGGATGGGCACTCTTATTGGAAGAATATAACTACACATTGGAGCACCGTCCAGGCGTTCGCATGAGACATGTCGATGCTTTAAGCCGCATTCCATCGGTTTACCTTTTACAAAGCAACGTGATCGAACAAGTGAAAGCAAACCAACGCAATGATCAAAGGCTGGGAGCTATAATGAAAGTTTTGGAGAATGAAGATTATGATGACTTTATCCTCGACCATGAAGTACTCTACAAACACTATGCTGGCGAAAAACTTTTGGTAGTGCCAGCTACGATGCAAAATTCCGTGATCCGACAGGTTCACGAGCAAGGTCACTTCAAGGCAAAGATAATGAAGGAGATGATTCAACGTGAGTATTGGATCGAGGGCATAGAAACAAAGCTAGAGCGGTTTGTTGAGAACTGCGTCCCATGCATCCTAAATAGCAGCACGGAAGGCTGGAAAAAAGGAGGGTTGGCTACATCCTATACCAAAAGATGATCTTCCTCTATCAACATACCATGTCGATCATCTTGGCCCACTTACAGCATCCAAAAAAAATTATCGATACTTGTTTACTATTGTAGATGCATTCACCAAGTTCGTTTGGATCTACCCAGTGAAATCAACAACGGTCGAAGAGGTTCTTCAAAAACTTGAGGTGCAAAAGGTTTGTTTTGGAAACCCCGTTAGGATTATTTCAGATCGAGGAGCAGCTTTCACCTCGACTACGTTTCAAGAATACTGTGAGCGTGAGGGAATCCAGCATATTCTAACTACAACTGGTGTACCTCGTGGAAACGGTCAAGTTGAGAGGGTCCATGGTATCATCGTCCCAGCTCTGACGAAACTGTCCATCGAGAACCCGGAGAACTGGTATCGAAACGTAGGATGCTTACAACGGTACTTGAACAATTCTTATCTACGCTCAATTGATCGGAGCCCTTTCCAGTTACTGTTTGGTGTTAATATGAGGGGCCCCGAGGATGTACGGCTGTCCGAGGTAGTATCCCAAGAAAATGTCCAGTTATTCGAAGAAGAAAGGGAGGCGGAGCGTGCTGAAGCTCGAATGAAGATATCGAAGGAGCAGCAGAATGCAAAACGCCAGTTCGATCGCAAGCGTAAGGAAGCTAACGTTTATGAAGTGGGTGATTTGGTTGTCATCAGCAGGACTCAATTCGGAAGCCATTTGAAGATTGCCAAGAAGTTCCTAGGACCTTATCGTGTCATAAAGCAGAAACGGAATGATCGTTACGATGTGGAAAAGGTTGGCTTACACGAAGGTCCGATCCGGACGTCATCTTGTGCAGAGTATATGAAGCGTTTTGTTCCTGGCGATGACGACGATTATTTCGATGAGACAGCGGTGCTTCCGATAGTGGATAACGAAAAATTAATGACATCATCCGGGTCGGATGACGGTCAGGGTGGCCGAATGTCGGAAAAAGTAAATTGAGCATCTCTAGTGGACAACACTAATTATTCTTTTTGTGTACTGAGGCACTCTCATGCATTGTTTCAACCTGATGTATCAGTTTTAGGGTGATGCTACAATAGGCAAAACCTTTTTAAGAATTTAATAAAAGTTTGATGAATTCGAATCAACTTTAAGTCTCGAGGTCCGAAACCGAGTATTTTTGTGGTCAACTGTGATCAGCGGTAGAAATCCCTTTGACAATCTAACATACATGCTATCAAAAAATACATATATCCGATATCTTTCAAGATATAGGATCACATTTAATGAAAAAAAATCCTTCTATGCATGTGGTTGAATTTAAACAATGACTGAATTGTTGAACGTTTTTATTTCGTTTCGGACTCTGTTTACCTTAAACTGGTTCTGCTTCGAAAAGTGCGCTACGTAAGGACGATTATGTGACTTCCATATTTTTTAAACTGTCTAAAATTGTAAATAATCGAATCATATACAATCGAGATCGACTTGTATTAGATTCATCATTTAGATCCAATGGAAGTACAGTATTGTGTTGATGAAACGTAGTTTTCATGCTGAAATATCTTTTTTTTTTGTGTTTGCGCCACATTTCGTTATTCTCGATTATCTTGCCAGACTGTACATAGAACTAATGGAGAAACTGGGTTGTTCACACGCACTCTAAATTCAAATCAGTTGGAGACGTTTGTCACATGATTTCTGAACTCGATGGAGACGTTTGCTGTAATGGTATAATTCTATTTCGTTTTTTCGTGTTTTTTTTTCATCATAGACGATGAGAAGCGTCAAAATATATTTCACAGAACTATTTGTCAATACACTTCGAGAAAGACTACAGCCCCAAAGGTGTGAAATTAATAATTGATCCCCGTGGTAATGTTGTTACGGGCAATCGAATGGATTTTTAAGCTCCTCGCTCAGGGCAGATTTATTCTCTCTTCATTTTCGCCATGCTAGCCCGGTTTGGACCGGGAAAAAAACACCGAAATCCAATAAACTGATTTACAGCCTCAAATCCTATTTCATCCCCTCTAACGTAATCTCTTTACCGAAATTGATGATGAAACAATAATATCACATGTCGATGGGTTCCCGTCAAGCTTTCACCCGAAAAGAAAGCTTGCCCGTGGGGCCTATTTTACGTCCCTAAAGACTGGGTAGCGACACTCGGGATTCGATAGAACATTATCGTGTTGAAATTAGATCATTCATTGTCATCCCGATACACAGCACGGGCTCTGATGGAGTCCAAAAAATCCACTCCTGATTCGCTTTTTATAGGATGCTTGCGTGCAATGTTATTACAGCTTTGTTCGGGTCGTCTTTCCGTCAACCAGAAGTATTTTTATGGTCGGTTCCGTCGCTCAATCGATAGACTGACTGCCAGTCAATCATCGAGCGCTCAAGTGAAGACAGAATTGTATTACCGCAGCGAGTGCCGATCTAAGAAGTTAGCGCTCTCAAAGCAAGTTTCCAATTTTACGACCATCATTTTATGAAGCTTCAAGTTAACCACTTTATCGCGTTTTCGTAATCATCACTCCGTTCTTTTTTTTTTTTTGCTACCCATCATTTGCCTTAGGGATTAATTTCATGTTTAATCTTTATCACATAATCAAACAATCAATTTCAAGCGCTCAGTTTTTATATGTTTGCCAATCCAGCCACAGCCGAAGGAGGAGCGATGGGAGGCATCGTTTTCAGCGTTTATTCTCTCGTTTTGAGGACAAACTTTTGCCTCCGGGCTCCAGCCAAACAATACAACCATCAACCGGCCGTGACGTGAAGTCATACCAGAAGCATTAAAATTTGATTTATTACCAATTTATCCACCACTAAACAGGGGATCCCAACTAGCGGGAGTCTGACTTCCTCGCTTTCGTGTGTATGTGTGCGCGACGAAGAGCAAGACAAATATTTGTTGCCTTCGGGGTGGGGAAAGGTCTGGGAAGCACTCTTCGGTCCTTGTTAACGCGCTTGATGAGCCATCCCCGGATCGGAGCTCGAAGCCAGACCCGAAAAGGATACGTGTGGTTGATGCTCTGGGTATGTCCTCCTCTTCTATCTACGCGTGTCAAACTGGCAAACCGTTAAGGCTCGTGGTACATTAGATGGAAATAATCGTGATTCATATATCAAATGCGATGAAATGGTTCCGCTTGAAGAGTTTGGACAACTGTTGAAATAAATTACCCCATTGAGTTGGAGGTTTTTGGGGCCGAATTCTGTGCACTGCAGCTTTGGTTATTTATTTGCCGAGATACTACTGATTCTACAGTCAGATGGAAACATCGTTTTCGTGTATTTCCTAATCGAGAAGTGGGCCTTAGAAAATAAAAACAAATAAAAGAAAGTAGAATGTTGAAGACTCATAAGCAATTGAAATTGAATGATGTTTGGAGAACAACAATAACATATGCCAAACTCATAAAATATGGCTTTCGCGAAAAATTGCAGTACAAACCATCCGCACCATAATTTCATAAAAAGTATAGTATAAATATTATAATAATAAGGTTATAATTTTATTATTTTTCTACATATCCTATAGTTACACTTAGCTACCTATTCTATTAAATTTTCTTTTGAAAAACCTGTTCAATTTGAACGAGGAAAGTGTCACCTATATGTGGGTGACGGGGCGTCGAGCGTATTAATTATTTAGGTCTGAGCTTAACTATATCAATTGGCAGAATTTATTTGAGGGGCTTAGAATGAAAGGGGTGTAAGTGATTTGATCGATTTCTCTATATCGACTCTCTCTTTTGGTCATAACTTAGCTGCAAATTCATTCCCAGCTGTATTTGACAATCTTGAAGAAAGGTCAGAACCTCATCTATCGGATGGTATAGCAAACTCATATTGAAACGATTTTGCAGTTGAGTTATTAACTAAAGAAAAAGTAGATGAAGAGAAATCGATCAAGTCACTTACCCCCCTTGCATTCTAAGCTCCTCATTTAGAAGTGTGGAAAACATCGAAGAAGTTTAGTTTTCTCAATAATCAATCAAATTACAGAAGAGAAGATACCAAACCGACGAAAAAAAAGAAACATAAACACAAAAAATCGGGTTTGGTTCAATCAGAACATAAAGCATCTAAAAGATAAAATAAAACAGAAGGCATATAAAAATAAATATCGCTAATATCGGAAGTTAGTTGAATACTTAAAAACAGCTCAATTCAACTGTTCAATGCGAACAAATTAAATGAACAGCCGCTTCAAACAGATTTGTTTCATATCTAATGGATGATGACTTGATATTGAGTTTTGACTCTTCATACAAAACCACAAACTTCTAGAGTAGATGTAGATGATTAATATTATGTTAATCAAAGCTCTCACTGTGCACAACACTATTTTAATTTTTGATTTATTTCTAACTGAACATGTCGCATTCAAAATTTCGTATTACGCAAATTACGTTGCCACATTTGATAGCAAGAGTTTTCTACATCACGGTTCACGTTTAACGATTTGGCCATCAATCAAAAAGTTTACCAAAGCCAAAGCTTATGAAAATTTAGTGTTTGATTACAAACCTTTTTCGTATAATGCAAAAAAAAATGAAATTCATTTTTCTGAAAAACGTATTTTTTTAAATTCTAAAAAAAATATTAAATGAATAACCCTTACAATTTTCAACAAGTCATCCATACATCAAAAAATGGGCACTTTTACAGGAAACAAGTTTTTTTTAACAACAATTCTTTGAAGAAATTACAATTGATTTTAATGTTTGTTTTAGATCTCATTAATACGTCAACTTTCTATCTTTCATAGAAAACGTGAAAAAGTTGTGGCTGAGAAACCTCTTTCCCTGTAACAGTGACCTTCATCTGATGTATGGATGACTTGTTGGTAATTATATGGTTTATTCATGTATATTTTATTCAGAATTTAAAAAACTTGTTTTTCAGAAAAATGGATTCCAATTTTCAAAATATTTTTTCAACGAATTTTCTTTCATTTGGTTGATATTTTTGAAATAAAACATAAATAATTCCCTACATTTCATTCTTCAACCAACATTCAGTAGTTGTTACAGCTTTTGAGAGAGAAATATTTTTAAATTTGGAGTTTTTTTGAAAATTTTTGAAAAAACTGTAAAGCTCACAAAATGTTCGTTAAAGAATGAAATGTAGGAAACTATTATAGTTTAAGAATTAAATGTTGGAAAAACAAGTTTTCAATCAAATGTATCAAACAACAAAATTATTTTTAAAATTAAAATTATTTTTCTCAAAAACACGTTTTTAAGAATTATGTACAAAAATGATATAATTACCAACAATTCACCCATACATCGGAAGAAGGGCACTGCTACAGGAAAAAAGCTTTCCTAACAGCATATTTTTCATGTTAGGTTTAAAAATTACTGTTCATTATGTTCAACTCGTAACATTTTATTATGTTAATTATCGCGATTGACATATTCTGCAAAGCTTTTCATAATTAGCATCACGTCAAGAGTATGTCAAACGCGAAAATTTACACACCAAAATGTCAGATATATTTCAGAAACTATACAAGATAGAAAGTTATTTTAATTAGATCTAAAAGTATATCGAATACAATATATCGCTATTTGGATTTTGAACAAAATTAAAATTAGTTGTAATTTTTTCAAAGAAAAACTTGAAAAAAATTTTATAAAACATTTCCCCTATAAAAGTGCCAATCTTTCTATGTAAGGATAACTTGTTTGGACTATATATATATATATATATATATATATATATATATATATATATATATATATATATATATATATATATATATATATATATATATATATATATATATATATATATATATATATAAATATTTTGAGCGCATTTTTTAAAACATTTTTTGGTATTTGTTTTACAAAAATTTAAATAATTTCCTACACTTCATTCTTTGACCAAAATTTGCTAAAAAAAACTAAACTTGGGCTTTTTTCTGAAAGTAGTTTTTTTATGTTTCAAGTATGCAAAGTTGCTTAAATGACCAATGTCTTTACACCCACAATGTTTCACTGTAATCTGAGATGTTACTGCTAATGGCCAGTCGAGTTGGTATGAAATTCGTCATGTAAAAAAAAGTCCACAAACCAAACACACAAATCACTGTTGTCCAATTGCAATTTTTTCTGGATAATTTTATTGGTTGTTTTAAACAATCATTGAAGAGCAAACAACTGATTTTTACAATAGACTCAAAATATTCATTCGACAATAAAAAAAAAAAATCAAAAAGGCATTGAACACTCCTTTCTCAGCATCATGATAAAAGCTTCATCAAACAGCTGATAACGGACCTTAATCCGTATTTTTCTTCGTGAATATATCTTTTTCGTGTAATCCCAAACGTAACTTCTCACTTTCAAGTCAACAGCAGTTGAGGGATCGAAGCTGTTGCTTGTCATGCAACCATCAGAGGCAAAGACCTCTGTATTGTCAGCTTGTATTGGCCTCCGAGAGCTGCGGTTAGCCGCAAACAACTTGTTGACATGTGCTCACTCCTTCCTGAGCCACGATTGATCTTGGGAGACTTCAACTCTCACGGAACTGCCTGGGGGGAACAGTACGACGACAATCGTTCATCGTTGATATATGACCTTTGTAACAGCTTCAATATGACCGTTTTGAACACTGGGGAAACAACACGTGTACCTAAACCTCCTACTAACCCAAGTGCTCTTGACCTCTCGCTTTGCTCGAATTCACTATCGTTAGATTGCAAGTGGAATGTAATCCAGGACCCCAACGGTAGTGACCACTTGCCAATCAAAATTTCCATCACCATTGGGTCGAATTCTTCTGAATCTATAAACATGGCATATGACCTCACAAGACACATTGACTGGAAAAAATATGCGGACGCGATTGCTCAATTCCAGAGATGGTTTGCCTCCATTGGAGGAGTATAACTTCATTTCTCGTTTGATCTATGACAGCGCGGTTCGCGCTCAAACGAAACCCATCCCAGGTTCCACTATTCGTCGAAGGCCTCCCAATCTATGGTGGGATAGCATATGTTCCAAGCTTTATGTAGAAAAACCGAATGCATTTAAAGCTTTTCGGAAACGTGGAACCCCTGAAAATTTTCAGACGTATTTGGACCTTGAAAATCAATTTAAAAACTTGATCAAAGGAAAAAAACGTGCTTATTGGCGAACTTTCGTGGGAGGTTTGTCACGAGAAACGTCAATGAAAAAATTATGGAAAGTGGCTCGAAACATGAGAAATCGCTCTTCATCGAATAAAAGCGAAGAATATTCACATCGATGGATATTTAATTTTACACGGAAGGTTTGTCCCGATTCCGTTCCTGTGCAAAAAATTGTTCAAGATATACCACAAGATAGGTGCGATCTTGATTCCGAGTTTCGATGGTAGAATTCTCTTTCGCTCTCCTTTCTTGTAACAATTCGGCTCCAGGAACGGATAGAATTAAGTTCAACTTGTTGAAACACCTCCCTGATGTGGCGAAACATCGCTTGTTGAATTTACTCAATCGGTTTCTGGAGCATAATATTGTTCCAGATGATTGGAGACAAGTACGAGTTATAGCTATTCAAAAACCCGGAAAACCCGCGTCCGACTTCAATTCGTACCGCCCAATAGCAATGCTGTCTTGTATACGGAAATTGTTGGAGAAAATGATCTTGTTTCGCCTTGATCGTTGGGTTGAAACGAATGGCCTACTCTCAGATACACAATATGGGTTCCGCAGGGGCAAGGGGACGAATGATTGTCTTGCGTTGCTTTCTTCAGAAATTCAAATGGCTTACGCCGAAAAAAAACAAATGGCTTCAATATTCTTGGACATAAAGGGGGCCTTTGATTCTGTTTCAATAGAGGTTTTGTCAGACAAATTACACTCTCGGGGTCTACCGCCTCTATTGAATAATATGTTATATAACTTGCTTTGTGAGAAACATTTGAATTTTTCTCACGGAGATTCGGCAGTGAGTCGGGTCTCTTACATGGGCCTCCCTCAGGGCTCCTGTTTAAGCTCCCATTTGTACAACTTCTATGTAAGCGACATCGACAATTGCCTTACACAAAATTGCAGCCTAAGATAACTTGCAGATGATGGAGTGGTGTCTGTCGTAGGATCAAACGAATCCGACCTGCAAGGACCCTCACAAGATACTTTGAACAATTTTTCAACCTGGGCCATTGGGCTTGGGATCGAATTCTCCACGGAGAAAACAGAGATGGTGGTTTTTTCCAGGAAGCATAAACCAGCAAAACCAAAGCTTCAACTTTTGGGTAAACCGATCACTCATGCTATGTCATTCAAGTATCTTGGGGTCTGGTTCGACTCTAAATGTACCTGGCGGGCCCATATTGGGTATCTGAGTAAAAAATGTCAACAAAGAATAAACTTTCTCCGTACAATTACCGGCACCTGGTGGGGAGCCCATCCCGAAGATCTTATAATGTTGTATCGAACAACTATTCTCTCAGTGATGGAGTATGGCAGTTTCTGTTTTCAATCAGCTGCCAAAACACATCTCATTAAACTCGAGCGAATTCAGTATCTTTGTCTCCGTATTGCGTTGGGATGTATGCCCTCAACGCATACCATGAGTCTCGAGGATTTGGCAGGCGTACTCCCACTAAAAGATCGCTTCAATTTATTATCTCTTCGGTTCTGAACTCATTGGTGATCGGAAATTTTGAGCAGCTGATCGGTCTAAATTTTCATTCTGGATTCATGACTTCATATCATGAATTCATCTCCATGCAGGTTGATCCTTCTTCGTATATTCCCAACCGTGTTTGTTTTCCTGACTACATCAATTCCTCTGTACATTTTGATCTGTTCATGAAGGAGAAAATCCATGGAATTCCAGATTATCATCGATCGGGGATCGTTCCTACGATCTTCAATGCAAAGTATGGGCGTATCAATTGTGATAATATGTACTTTACTGATGGGTCCTCTATGAATGAGTCCACAAGATTTGGAGTGTTCAACGAATTTTTTAGCACCTCCCACAGTCTTCAGAATCCTTGCTCAGTGTATATTGCTGAATTGGCAGCAATTCATTGGGCGCTGGACAGCGTCGCCTCACGACCTGTTGAACACTATTACATTGTAACGGATAGTCTTAGCTCTGTCGAAGCTATCCGTTCAGTGAGGCCGGAAAAGCACTCGCCGTACTTCCTTGAGAGAATACGAGAAATTTTGAGTGCTTTAACCAGACGCTGTTATGTCATTACCTTTGTCTGGGTCCCTTCACATTGCTCAATTCCGGGTAATGAGAGGGCTGACTCATTGGCAAAGGTAGGTGCAATTGAAGGCGATATTTATCAGCGTCAAATCGCCTTCAATGAATTTTATTCTTTAGTCCGCAAAAATACCATCGCTAACTGGCAACGTAAGTGGAACGAATATGAATTGGGTCGGTGGCTTCACTCGATTATCCCTAAGGTTAGCCTCAAACCATGGTTCAAAAGTCTGGACTTGAGTCGGGACTTTATTCGCACCTTCTCTCGACTCATGTCCAATCACTGTTCGTTAGACGCGCTACTCTTTCGTTTTAATCTTGCCGATGGCAATATCTGTGCTTGTGGCCAAGGTTATCACGACATCGAACACGTTGTTTGGTCTTGCGAGGTGTATCTTGTTGCCAGATCGAATTTAGAAAACTCTCTTCGGGCCAGAGGAAGACAGCCCAATGTGCCGGTGAGAGATGTGTTGGCTCGGTTAGACCTTGATTACATGTCCCAAATATATGTCTTCCTAAAAGTTATCGATCTTCGTGTGTGATTGTCCTTATATCCTTATATTCTCCTTTTCCTTTTCCTTCGCGAGAAATCAAATCCCTTCTTACTAACAATAGAATAAGGTGAAATGTAAATACGTGTTAGATATAAGATAGGCTTAAGAATTGAGTATGATGAATGTGAGTGCGAATGTGAGTGTGAACATTGTCAACATATCCTTATATCCCTTCCTTTTCCTGAAAAAAATGTCACCCTTCTAAACTCGAGCAAACCGCGAGTAATCGGTTCTCTACTTCATTAACACTAGAATTAATGAAAAATGTTTATATATACTTGTAACAATACAGATAGGAGTTTGGCTCCTTTAAACTTATGTAACTGAGCCTGTAAAAATAAACGATTTATTAAAAAAAAAGTCAACAGCTGTGGCATAAACAATGCACCACCCACTCCGCAACGAAGATATCTTGTATCATAATTTACCCGTCCTCTAGTGATTGTCCCGACAATGCCAATTATCTGGTATGTCGTAAGCTGTTCGGCTGGAATAAATCTTCGCAGGATTATGATTCCGATCGCAGCGTCGATGCAGCCCCGAAACACTAGGCGCACACACACTATCATTCCAACTTAATTAAGCCATAAATTGTGTACGTAATCCGTGCAGTAAAAGCCCCTTTTTGCCACCCACTAATTTCTAGAGCCTGTTCCGCTGCGTCGAGAGATGCTGCTGCGAGAAGAATCCGAACTATTATTATTTTGCTGCCCACGGCGTACTTATAGTATTTCTCCAAACCCTCCCGAGGTGAGTGGGGGGTTTGATGAGTGAGTTGCCACAAAGCAACGATTAGCCTTATTTCTGGCTAATTTCCGAGCTAAGATTCCCAGACATTTCGCTTCGATCGTTCTCACAGTTCCACCACTTTTTATTTCGGAGCCAGCCACTCTCACTCTCCACCGCTTTCAACGAAGCCCCGAAACCTCCCCGCGGACGAGGTTCAAACGGATTGAAAATCTTTCCTAAATACTCGAACATGGCGAACGTGTTCGGAAACGGTAATTCACCGCAGTCGGGAAGTCCGCTGCGTGTTTTTCCTTCTCTCGGAATGAGCACGAACAGGACCCGTAGTCAGAGTGAGCCAAGGAACGATTGGAGTCGTGCGGTGGGAAGGGATTGCAATTTTCTGCCTGTTTCTCAGTAGGTAGCTACGGAGCAAACCTGATATGGTCCCCGATGGGAGGTTGAACGGCAGCTTTCGAAACTTTTCAAGAGGGGTGAATTTGTCGAAAGAGTACAAGTTCACTTAGCTTGGCTTTTTCGGGTTGTCCGTTTAAGGAAATGTATGATAAACACGTGATGTTGGCGCAACCTATGAATGGCGTTTGTGGTATTTGTTTTTATTTTTGTTCCGGGAAGCGAGAGTTTTCTGCTTCAGGAAGCGGTCCCAAGTGGATGGTTCCGGAGATCGTCTTCAACCATGATATGCACGTTGTTTTCATTATAACCCTCATCGATTTTGTTTCATTATTTAGAATAAAAATTCAGTGCACGAAAATAAAAACATGTAACGTAATGTAAGTTAGCTCAACCAACGTAGAAAATTTGCGAATAAATGCTCAGATTAGCTTGACTGTTGGGTAGGGATAAAGGTAGGCCAACGGGATCTTTCGATGAAGTAGGATACAATTATTGTTATGGGAAATAAAATATCTTCCTCTTGATCTTTGAATTCACGAAAAAGTAATAATGAAGAAGGGACGATAAATTTACCAACCTTACTGAATGAATAAACCATCATATGAGAATCTATTTTCCATGAATATTGTAGATTTCAATAATGTAATTTGATTTTGTTGGAAAAATTACAAATATATTGTTCCCAAACATGAAAAAATGTACAGAAATGATGTATTGTTAATTTGATAAGAGGTACCTAAAAAATTAATTTTTTGGCGACTTCAACATTGAATTGTATAGTAAGACGTAACTTTTATTATGTTTTCTAAGAGTTTTCTAAGAGCTAAGAGTGTGTGGTTCATGATTCCAACAAAACTGAAATGAAGAGGCTGTGGTATCCTAGATTTTGTGTATAGTTGAAAGGAAAGTTCGAGTGTGTTGATTACTACATTAAGAAAGGAATGGATATCGGTTTTTGAACAATTTTTAGTGTTGTGTGATGTTGTTTGTAGGATTATCACAGAGACCAGATCAAAATTAACTTTTTTTGTGACAACAATGATTTATCATTAGCTGCGTGTGAAGGCACCATCTAAGAGATATTGGGATATTGAGACTTGCTCCTTGTGGAATTTCATGATTCTGACTGGGCTGATTTAGTGTAGGTTTTGAAATGGCGATGACATAATGCATCCTCATGAAGGTAGATGTCCAATCTTTTCCTGACAGTTGTGTAACCTGGTTGGATTCGATGAATTTTGTTGGCTTCCACAAAAACAAACACCAGGCAACAGTGTTGCCACGAGTACAGATTTATCTGAAATGGTACAGATTTTTTCGACTTTTTCGTACAGATTCTTTCGTACAATTTTTCGTACAGAGTACAGATTTTCAGGAGTGATGAATCAATAAAATAGGGAGTTGATAAAACAGATGATGTAGAGATTCGATTACTATGATCAGACCCTCAATGCTACTGCAATTTCAAGTCCTAGAAACATTTCCAATCTAACAAGCATCAAATAAGTATAGGAAGCGCTTTTAAGATTTTTATGATGATAAATGAATGCCGTGCCTAAATATGAAATTGCTCCGTTGGACAAAAATAGGTTAGGTTAAAAGAAATGACAGTTCACTCGCTTTTTAATATTCTTACTACGCCTTATTCACAATGTTGAATTTTAAAAATTTGATCAAACATCATAGAGCAGCTCGAAACTTGTAATAACTGATACAGTCAAAAATTAGTTTCTCTCTCTCATGAATCATGTATGCGTGTACCGATGTGTTACGGTTACAAAAGAAATTTCTAGAAACATCGCAATTCCGGAAAATTCTAGAGGCAGCATATTTGATTATTTAGAGCAGGGATGGACAAATGGTAGTCCGCGGTCTACCGGTTGCTTGCGTAGGTATTCCGGGGTGCCCGCCAGCTGGTCTAGGATAGTGTCTAGTTTAGATTTTAATCCAATCGCAACAGATTAAATATCTCTACCTTTTACCGTGATCATTCTATAAGGAATTTATGCTAAACTCAATAAAACTTATTAGTTGTAAGATATTTCTTCATCGAAAAATTAACTTAATTTTTGGAGAAAGATTCGCCTTTGAAGACTGCGAATGCGAAATTTCACGAAGTATTGTTATTTTTACTTTATAACTATGATAAGTAATGTAAATTAATTGTGCGGATTTCTCTCAAGAAATATAATCATAAATAGAACAACAGTGATGAATAAGAAATTAGAAACTTCTAAAATTAAATGTTGGAAATATTGGGTGAAAACTGTCAGCATAATGTTTTGAGCTGTTTGGTTTGCTTGCAATCCTGATATTTTGCTTTGGGAAACATTTCGGCAACGTTTCAAAATATGCAATTCGCACGCATGATATTATAGAAAGAACTCGATTCAATTAGATTCTATCGATTTACAAAATACGAAAATTTGTTCGGTGTGATAATTATAGGGATAACATTGACCGTTCAAATCAATTTACATAATAGGGGCCAATATTTCTGATAGATGGTTCTTCTACCTCTAAATAATTGATTAATAATCATGTTGGGTGTATTCTTATGGAGAATAAATTTTTGTGTGTTCATAAATGAAAATTACTTTAAAAAAAATCAACGATTTTGATTGATGAGACTTCACAGAAAAAGAAGTATTACTTATAAATTGTGTAGTAACCGATATTTATTTTTATTTAATAGAAAAAATTATCATTGAATATTTATTAGTATGACCTATTGTTTTCCTTTAATTAACCTTCATATACTCGAGCATACGGTCTCACAGAGCGATAATCAATTTTTCATTTAATTTCTCTTTTTTTTAACTTTAAATAAAAAACAATAACGCCTAAAAATACACAATAATAAAATTGTAGAGACACGCACAGTCTGTGACACCGTGCGCGAGTATACGAGTTACGCGCGAGTACAGGAGGGTTTCAAAATTTGTTTTATCGTCTAGTACTACATCATTTTCTAATGACCGCTGGTAGACCGCGACCTAATATTTGAACAATTAGTCGCCCGTAATGCCCAAAAGTTCGGCCACCCCTGATCTAGAGTTCCTCTTTTCTTTCGAGTTAATCTTTCGCTCACGGCTTAAGGGGATATTCTAGTGTAGAGACTCAATTTTTGGACAAATGCGGCTTAAAACGTTTTTTCTTACGTTTCCCGATTTTTTAAAAATAGTATAATTTAGAGAATATTATTTTCTAGAGGTTCATGCGATAGAGAGATGCCTGCAGATTGTATTCATACAATTTCGACATGAATCGGTTCAGTAGAACTTGAGATATCGTGTACGCCAGTATGGAAAAACAAGTTTAGAGAAAAACGCGTTTGAAGTTTGAATGCGTTGAAATTGTCATTGCCGTACCAGGTTTGAAATCGCATCACTAAAATGGCTCGAACTCGGCGAATAAAAGGATTTTCGATAAGTCCTTTTATTCACCGATAAGGGTATATTCTTGAATGCCTAAACTACAGAAATATGAAGGAAAAAAATTTCGATTTTTCTCAAATTTCTAGACTAGAATACTGCCTTAATACATAATGCAATTTCATTAGAATATTGGGTGATGTAATGCAATAGCACACAGCGCAAAAAAGCGCATTGGTATAAAATTCTAGGAATTCGGCTTCAATAGAAAGTAGTGTATACAGTAAAACCTATTTTTGTGCGGTTTTTATGCAATTTTTTGTGCGATCGCACAAAAAATACATGAAAAATCTCGTCCGATTTTTTGTGCGGTATTTGAAAAAAATGAAGTCATTGGTCATTTTTTTTCTATCTTTGATGTGTATTTTATCGCTCTACTTAGGGACTGTGTCAGCTAATTCCCAACCTAATGTTTTGTTTTGTTTGTTTCAAGGTGTTAGTGGAGCTTATTGGAAAGAGCAAAGAGTCGATTTTATGATTCGTGCAAGCGAGTAGGCCGCTTATTAAAGTGAAAAGGCTTTATATGCATCATTATAAGAGAAAGAGAAAGATGATAGAAAAAAATGTATGCTTGCGTAATGTAAATTTTCGTCTGCAAAAAATAAAGTTCCTATTGTTATCGAGTATTTTTTTTGGGTATTTTTCGTCACGTGAATGTTTTACCATCTCTTCTCTTCCAGTTTATCTAATCAGCGGTGAAGTTTTCTCATTTTTACTTCAGAAATATTGACGAAAATAAAATACTAATCAAGTCGGGTTAGACAGACACTCCACCGACAAAGAACAAACATTTTGTTTTGAAAACAATTTGATCATCTCCTCCTTCTTTTTTAACGGATGCCCACTAACTACGTTTGCAAATGCAACCAGATATCATGGACGAATCAACCGAACGGTTTTTGAAACGTAATCCGAATTTGTCAATTTGTGGTGAGATAGATATATATATATATTGGGCTGTCAAAAAAGTCCTGCGGTATTTCCGCGAGGTGTCGTTATAAGCGCGTAGTTCTAGTTGTATTCATTGTATCGAGTCATACTATAGCTTGTTGGAAAGGTATTTGCGCGCTATAATATAGTCCTTGACAGTGTTTTGTTTGGTTAAGTCGTTCGTGAGTTATAGTGTCGCAAATATGGAGCAAAATAAAGAGAAAATCCGACCTATTTTACAGTACTACTATGACAAAGGCAAAAATGCATCTCAAGCTGCCAATAAAATTTGTGCAGTTTATGGACCCGATACAGTTTCCATTTCCACCGCACAACGATGGTTTCAACGTTTTCGTTCTGGTGTAGAGGTCGTCGAAGATGCGCCACGCTCCGGAAGGCCTGTCGTCGAAAATTGCGACAAAATCGCTGAATTAGCCGAGAAAGACCGGGATAGTAGCAGCCGTAGCATCGGTCAAGAGCTGGGGATGAGTCATCAAACCGTTATTAACCATTTGAAGAAGCTTGGATTCACAAAGAAGCTCGATATATGGGTGCCACACACGTTGACGCAAAAAAACATCTTCGCTGCTGAATCGCAACAAAATCGACCCGTTTCTGAAGCGGATGGTGACTGGCGATGAAAAGTGGGCCACTTACGACAACGTGAAGCGCAAACGGTCGTGGTCGAAGCCCGCTGAAGCGGCTCAGACGGTGGCCAAGCCCTCATTAACGGCCAGGAAGGTGTTTTCATCTCACTGTTTGGTGGGATTGTCAAGGAATAATCTATTATGAGCTGCTTCCCTATGGCCAAACGCTCAATTCGGACCTGTACTGCCAACAACTGGACCGCTTGAAGGTAGCACTCATGAAGAAGAGGCCATCTTTGATAAACAGAGGCCGCATTGTGACGCGCCAGAAGCTCCGGGAGCTCGGATGGGAGGTTCTTTTGCATCCGCCGTATAGTCCGGACCTTGCACCAAGTGACTACCACCTGTTTTTGTCCATGGCGAACGAGCTAAGTAGTCAGAAGTTAGCCACAAAAGAGGCCTGTGAAAATTGGCTATCCGAGTTTTTTGCCAATAAGGAAGCGAGCTTCTATAACAGGGGTATTATGAAGTTGGTATCTCGTTGGGAACAAGTCATCGAACAAAACGGCGCATATATAAAAAATACCGCAGGACTTTTTTGACAGCCTAACATATATTTTGCGAAATTCACGAAAAAAAACAACGTTTACTTAAGGTGTCCGTCTTTACAACCCTTCCCCAAAATTTGGGAAGACTATGTACAAGCAAGCACGGAAAGGTTCTTTCGCTCATTTCTGCACAACTAATTATGAATCTGTTTTGTATCTGCTTGGGATGATCATGGCGAAGAGAATGCAGCAAGCAATCGTGAGATTACACGATGAATCATTTTCAACTCTCCGACCTTATTCATTCGGGACTGTGAGTGAACCTAACTTAACAAAGAGTAGACAACAACATTCAATGCATGATTACTCCTTTGAAAGAATCTTGCGAAACAAAATAACAAATGAGTCAAAATAGGCTCCATCTGCGTGCAGGTATGATTTTATTTTCCCTTCTACTCTCTTCCTTGTTAGCATAAATGTCCAAGGGTGGTTTTTTTGGGATACAAAATTTCATTGTTGTGCCCAGGCGCGAAACATTCAAAAAACTAAAATTCGGTTTTCAAAAAACTCAAATTTTAACGTCTGCAACCAGAGATGTCAACCTTCCTGGTATTTCAGGATTTCCCAGACTTTTTAACACGTTCCCTGATATCCTGACAAACACTCAATTTTCCCTGATTTTTCTGGAATGATCCTGATTTTTCCTGATTTTGTACGTTTTACTTTATTAGAATGAACATTGTACATAATAAATATACGAAGTTTTCCTGGTTGGAAATGAGAATTGTCATAATAGACTATGAAAAACAGCTCTACAGTCCGCCGTTGTATAATGCTTAATCTTAATCGGAGATATCCTGTCAAATTTTATCAAACCTTGGCGTGAAAAAAAGATACTTTATCAGATCAGCACGCCCAGTTCCAGTTTCAAATCATCATATTTTGAATGGAAATAATTAGTTGTTTTTTGAATTGTTAAAACATAATTCTTACTTTACAACTTTGTCAATAAATTTCCTGATATTTTCACCAAAACTCATCATCATTAGCATAAACTTTCGAAATTGATCTCGAAGCTGAACTTATTCATTATTATCGAAGCTCTATTATGAGCTTCTACTAACCAAACAGTTGATAAATTCTCACAACTACTGCTCGTAACAATCTAAAGAAACTTCCAGAATTAGTCAATGCGATAGCACTCGTGTTCCATCAGAGCAACGCAAAACTTCATGGCTCTTTGACAACACGTCAATTTATTTTGGAGTCTGGCTGGAATGTGCTATCCCACCAGCTAAACTAACCGGATATTGCATTTTCAGATTATCACAGATAAAGGTCCCTGCGAAATTCTCTCAAGCACACGAACTTCGACACTATGGACAGCATAGAAAATATCTTTCTTTTATAAATAAAACAGTTGTCGACGAGAAAGCAAACATTCTGGTGGATACATTTTTTGAGCTGTGGAAAAAGATCGAAAGATCGTGGAGCAAAACTGTGCATATAAATTTCAGTAAATGTATGTCTGCGTATAAAAATCATGCGTTTGTGTTTCCAAAAGTCGGTTTGAACTTTTCGGACAACACAGTATGAGCATCCTGATTTCTCCTGATCTTAATTTTCACTCTCCCTGATTTTTAAAAATAATAGTTGGCAACCCTGTCTGCAACACTAAGTAATGAAGTTCGAATGAGCTAATATTTTGTATAGGGTATATTATCGTGCAAATCAACATTTCGCAACAAGTTCCGAATGAAAAATGGAGATAATTATTTTTATTGACACTTAAAACCATATGTTTCGTCTCGTACTCCGAAAAAAAAAAGTCCCAGAGTGTCGATTTATGATAATTTTTTTTTTTCGAGATGACTCTAGATCTCGACGTTTCATGCAATTTTAAGACAGGTGTGTCACATCAAATTGCATCACGGAAAAAACGCTGTAGAAATTCGCCCAGTAGACCGATCCTTTTGAAAATTTTAGACAGTAAAATAAAAACTATTAAACAACTTTTGGCATTTTCTTTTTATTCATACTTCGAGCCCAAGCCCGTATGCTCGCAGCTTCCTCTTTACCCCGTCCATAAGGTTCTGTACAACGTCAGGTTGTAGTTTTTTTTTAACAGAAATCCATTTTCTCTTGAAGTCCGC